>NC_062565.1:38791348-39103098 GCF_022837055.1 Prionailurus viverrinus | reverse complement strand
TTCAAGGTTAGAGGAGGCCATAAAGCATTAAGATTCAGAGCAAGGGCTTAAAAGTCATAGAGGCCCAGCTTAAAATCTTCTTACCAGCTTTGTGACCTTGGCAGTTCCCTAAACCCCCGCACCCCCCCCCCCCAGCTTGTTTCCTCATCTATAAGATGGGAGTGATAATTATAACACCCAGATCATGGAGGTTTTGTAAGGATTAAATGAGATAATGGGCGTCAGGCACTTAGCTCACAGCCTGGCTCGGAGGCTTAATTCAAATCCTACCTCCCCTGAGAAATCTCTGGTGACTCAGAGCCAGCCCACAATAGTTTCCCTCCTCGGAAGGGTGTGACTGGAGGCCCAAACTCTCTTTCCGGCATTGACTCACTCTCCATTTCTGAGCCTCCCTCATCCCCCACGTGCTAGCCACGTCTTTGTTGCCTGTCTTGGCTCTCCCATTAGATTTTAAGCCACTAGAGAACAAAGATCATGAAGCAAATAATTCGAGACATTGCGGGCACCTTGGTGGGCATCCTCCCTTCTCTCTGTTAACCAAACACCTTAAAGTATCCCGCACAAGACTGGGGGCGTGCACAGCTGCTTCTTGAGCTGACCTGAATATCTTGAACAAGGTGGAGGAGGCAGGTGAAGAGGAGGAGGAAGGAACACCTTGGAGGTGTTTGAGGATAAGTGGCCCTCTTCTGTCATAACACTGAGGGGCTAAGTAGTTCCCAGAAAACCTTTCACTCAGATGAGGCACAGGGAGGTTTCTCAAGAGATAAGCAGGACACCTGCAAAAAGATGCCCTGACATGGTCCTGTTCCCAGTTCCGGTTCCCGTTCCGGGACGAGCACCGGAAGTCCACTGTTACTCCCAAATGATGCCAAGAAAAGGCTGGCAGTTTAATGAGCTCTGGGTCCACAGAACTAAAGCTAGGTGGGTCCCCTTTAGAGAAAGCCACCACCCAGGGAGGCTTGCACCAATATCTG
This sequence comes from Prionailurus viverrinus, assembly GCF_022837055.1. NCBI lineage: Eukaryota > Metazoa > Chordata > Mammalia > Carnivora > Felidae > Prionailurus > Prionailurus viverrinus. The sequence continues at coordinate 39,102,124 of NC_062565.1, read as the reverse complement.
CCTGTGCACAGGCACTCTCCCCTGTGTGGGGTCCTCTCTTGTGCTGGGTCCTAAAGCAGCTGGAGGAAGACACTAAACACACCCAGCACACATCGCTGCCTGGCCTGAACAGGTGCAGCCCCGCCCCCATCCCTGCCGAACAAACCAGAGGCCTTCCGTTTCAGCAGGAGAAGCCTGCCCTGTGGCCCAGCGATCCCAGGGCTGGGAGGCAGCTCCCCCTGTCCTTTCTAACGCCCCTCTCTGGCCTGAGCGAAGGAGGGCGGGGCGGAGCTTGGAAACTCTACCCTCCCCCACATCCACCCCAAGCTTGGGGCGCCTCCAGCTTCTGGGTGGCAGGTCCTCTCAGCCCCACTTCCACCAACAGTCACAGCACGCGCCTGTCACGCCTGCAGCGGCCAGAGCCTCCCACACGCCTTAACTGGATGTGAAAAGTTAATTCAGGTATAAACGTGAAGGCTTAATGAAAGGAGAGCGCGGTGGATTAATTATGCCCCTTTTTGCCAAGGTAACGGCACTCACCCCCGCAGCCCTGCGCGCCAAAGGCTGGTGCCCCCGCCCGCCGCCCCTCGGCCTTGGCCTCTTTCCTGCGGCCTCCTTGGCAGGAGGCCGGGAGGCGCCCTCCCTGCCTAAGCGGGGCCTGGGGACTGGGCGGAAGAGGTAAAGCATTAGTATTAATTACGGCGTTTGGGAGCAGAAATCTGCACGGGCAGTTGTAAATAGATGTGTGGCATGTAAGGGCCTCTTGCCAGCCAGTGAGTCAGGCGCCTCCACCACAGCTCTGAAAACCCTCCAGTCTTCTTTGACCCTCAGCTAGGTGTGGAGGGGATTTACAGAGCCACAAGACATGCCCCTACCCTCAAGGTGCTGGAGCACAATTAGGACTTATTATTTATTATTATTATTATTATTACCACTTGCTGAGTATGTCCTATGGACAAGGCACTGTAGTGGGCACATTATAGTGTCTTCAATTTCATCTTGTGTGGAATCCTATGGGGTTGGGTATTTTTGTCCCCACTTTACAGATGAGGAAATTGAGGCTCAAAAAGGAAAACGTAAATTGTCCAGGGTTGCGCAGCTAGAAATGAGCAAAACTGGGCTTTAGTCCCTGTTCAGATTCTGTGCTTTTATGCTGCCTGCTGTATTATCTCCTCTTTAAGAAAGACACAACCCCAGGGTTGTAAATAAACAGCCCCAAGTCATATAAAGGAGTGTGTAATTCTGCATAGCAGACAGCGTGTGATGCTTGGGAGTTCTAAGTAGGAAGATGCATAAGGCTTGGGTGGGCAAGACAGCTTCCTGCTTTGAGGTAGGTTATTAAAAAGCCTGAGAGCTTGCTTCCTTGTTTCCCCCACCTCCAGACTCCCCCTCACCCCTCTCCACCATGAGCTCATCCTACGAATTCCCATTTCTTCTGTAAGGACGGAAGACAACCCAGCCGGTTCCTAGGACCTAAGGGAGGAGGCTCCAACTGATACACATTTTCCCATCCAGATGGGGCACCCCTTCAGAGAGGGCTGTTCTATCATGCCTTGACTGAGCATACATGGCCTCCATGCCTTGTTTCTCTGTCTCAGAAGTGATGGAACAGAGAGAGAGCCGACGAGTCTGCCTGGCGCTGTAGGCTGTCTGGGGGACAGAGCTTCTGTGTCTGTTAGAAAAGGAATTCTCCAGGGGCTGTTGAATCAAGGGACTTTTTTCTCCACAGCTGCATGTGTGTGCCTCACTTTCATCCAAGGAGCATTCAGGGCTGGCTGCGGCTGCTTAGACACTGCATGGAAGTCTCAAAGGCAGCTGCCACGTTCAGCAGAGTGATCTCCTAACCTGAAGAGCCACGGAATGCCTGGGGGAGGGGGGTGGCGGGGTGGTGGAGGAAGGGCAGCTGGTGGAGTTCAGAGGCTTGGAGAGTTCAGGAGACAAGCTCAAGGTCACAGAGTGGGTCAGAGGAAGGAGAAACCCAAATCTGCGTTCCTAGGCTCTCAGCGCAGGCCCTTGGTCCTGCTTGAACACGTTTCCTCTTTCCATTGGTTTCCTTCAGTCCAGAGAGCCCGCCAGCAGGACAGAGAAGCCAAGGAACTCACCTGTGACAGGTGAATGTGTCACAGTGCTGATCACTGAGGCTTGCTGACCACTTAGGTGCCAAGCATGGGGAAAAGTGAATTCTCTGCGTGGGTAGATTACTGACATTATCCCCATTTTAAAGATGTAGAAATTGAAGTTTAGAAAGATAGCTTGACTTGCTTAAGGCCCCCCAACTGCCAAGTGGTAGAACCTACATTGGAAATGTGAAGAGTTCAGGGTGTCTGTGGGAAGGGGTGGCTTAGGTTTTATCCAGTAAATATTTACAGGGCACCTCATGCATGCCACACAGCACACTCCTACTGCAGATACAGCAGTGAACAAGACAGATGGGGTCCCAGTCCTCGCCAAGCCCGCAGTTCATTGGGGTCAGTGAATGTGCCCCCACCCCCACAACATGGGAGGGAAACCGGCATGGGTTTTGCTCAACAATGAGTTCCCTACAGTGCTGATTCTCCACCCTGGCTGCAGGATAGTGTCACCTGCAGTCATGCAGGATCACTAGCAATGCCATGGTCCCACTGCAGACCGATAGGACCCAAACCTCAGTGTGGAGGAGTCTGGGCATCAGTATGTTTCATAAACAATTCAGGTAATTACAACTGACCACAGGTTGGGGACCAACACTGGACAGCAGCTGCCATAGCACTTGAACGAAGCAAACCTGGGACATGTGTCTTAAACTAAAGTATTTGGGGAGTGTTATGACCATCAAGACTGCACCTTTGGAAATAGTCATGCCTCTCAGGTGGTAGGAATAAGGAATAAAGGGTTACTGGGGAGACCCCAGACACACGCCCTCAAGGCTGCACCAGATGACAGAATGGTGGTGGCAGAGTGACAGGTTGATATGAATTATCTCAAGGTTCCTGGCTGTCATCTGCCTGGGAAGATTTTATTTATTTATTCCAGTTTCTAAAGAGGGTCCTTTTACTAGAGTGCCTTGAGATTTAGGTGTAAAATTTAAAGCCCTAATTAAAATACATAAAACATGGCATGCAGCAATTAGAGTGGCAGGAAATGGCATTGAAAAACCTCATCAGCCGTGAGTATTTGAAATTGGGAATAGTCCAATTTACTGGACAGTAAATGCCTTGCCCTTGATGTTGAAGGTCAGGAATGAAGGAGTAGTGGGTGTCTAGAGGCCCCTACCTGTCCAAGTTGCATGTGGAGAGATGATCTGTAACCATTGGAAGCCCCCGTCTAAGGGGAGACACAGAGATGCCTTTAGGGAGTTCCTCATCAGATGTCCGTGTGTGCAGTGAGTGTCTTCAAATGCATCCGTGTCAATTCACTTTGTGTTGAGAGAAGCTATCAGTGTGGGTATCTGTGGTTATTTGCACCCAGTTCCACTGGAAACTTTGTGCGTAGAGGTTGGGTCTCAGGGTTTTAATCAGATAAGTGTGCTATCCCCTATATATTTGTGATTTATAAACACCTTGTCCAAGTGTATCTCTCTTTTTCTGTTTTTTTTTAGGATCTATCCCTACCAGCTAATGGCCAAAAAGAGACCCAGAAGGTCTATGTTTGCCAATAATAAAAGCTGATGGTTATAGCGTTGTGTCAAGCACCGTTCTAAAAACTTCACATACCATAAGTCATTTTGTCCTTACAGCAATCCAATGACATGAGTACTAGCAGCCTATTTTTGAATTGAGGAAGCTGAGGTACAAAACCTAACTCCCTGGAAGTTACGAAGCTGGTGAAAGGCTGACCCGTGTGCCGGCCTAGATGGGCTAATCCCAGAGCCCTTGCACTGGAGCATGGCACTGCCTGAGGGTGGCATGTTGGGCCAAGTCCTTCTGGGCACTCCCCGAGGACCTGGCAATGGGAGTGTGTGCAGACCCCACCCATGGGAACCGTGTCTTCAGTTTGTGCACAAGGACTCGGGGTCTCAGGTCCAGACACCAGCTCGTGGTATGACCTGAGAAAGCCCTTCTGCCTGTCTGAGCCTCAGTTTTCCATCTGTAAGAGAGGGAGCTGGGTTAGACTCACCATTGGTGAATACAGGTTCACTCACCGCAGGTGACTCTTTCAAAACATGGATTCCTGGGGCACCTGGGTAGCTCAGTCGGTTGAGCTTCTGACTTCAGCTCAGGTCGTAATCTCTGGGTTCAGTTCATGGGTTCAAGCACCACATCGGGCCTACTGCTGTCAGTGCAGAGCCTGCTTTGGATCCTCTGTCCCCCTCTCTCTGCCTGCCCCCACTTGCACTCTCTCAAAAATAAACACACGTCATAAAAACAACAGCAACAACATGGATTCCTGAGTCCCAGCCCTGCAGGGTTCTGATTCAACTGAGGATCTTAGGGCACTTTCAGCAATACACCAAGAATAATGATGCCTACTGTAGCAGAAGCTAGTCTTTACTGAGCACTTACCATGTGCCAGGCCCTGGGCTATGTGTTACAGTGGCTCTCTCACTGAATCATCACAATGATCCTGTACTGATGACGCTCTTGGAAGATGAGGAATTGGACAGAGATGAAGTGGCTTGGCAAGGTCATGAGCCAGTGATGACCGTAGCTGGGACTTATACACAGCTGGCCTAACTTCCGTGCTCACCTTCATATCCATGATATTATGCTGGTACTTGGCTTATTCAGCCCATGGCCCTGCCCTCCTCCAGGTCTTGCTGAATGGGCAATGGGCAGTATGACCTGTCCTACAGCTGTTTGCACCAGGGCTGGGCAGGTGACTCAAAACCAGCCACTGAACTAGCTGGCCAACACCCATTCAGAGAATTCATCTTGAGAATTTGAACTGAGATATGGAGGGTGACCAATTGGATGGTGTTGGGACCTGGGGTGGGGGGTAAGGTTAGAATTGGGGCTAGAACTGGCACATAGCAACTCAAAGTATGTTGGCATCGAGTTTATGGGGACCTTTTCCAAGGAGGCTGGTTTGTAGAGAGGAGGGGAGAACAGATGGGCAGAGAAGAGAGACTAAGACATGAGAAAGAGAAAGAAGGTCTCTGGATGCCTTTCCAGTCCCCTTGAGACCCTCCTGCACTGCCTAAAATGAGGATCCACTACTCTTTACCAGCGTCTTTGCAATAAATCCCCTCTACTTAAGCTAACTCAGTGGGTTTCTGATGCTTACGGTTGAATTATTCCCTAAAATACTTGCCCCAGCTTTCCCACAAAGTTTTTAGGATCAAATCAGATAATGTATGTGAAAGGGCTAGTGACCTGGAAGGAACTACACCAATTATGAAATATCTGGAAAGCAGTTCTTTTTTTTTTAACATTTATTTTTGAGACAGAGACAGAGCATGAATGGGGGGAGGGTCAGAGATAGAGGGAGACACAGAATCAGAAGCAGGCTCCAGGCTCTGAGCTGTCAGCACAGAGCCCGATGCAGGGCTTGAACTCACCGACCGCGAGATCACGACCTGAGCTGAAGTCGGACGCTTGACTGACTGAGCCACCCAGGCGCCCCTGGAAAGCAGTTCTAAGCTTAAATATAATCAATGGATCGCTGCAAGAACTGAGACAGAAGGACTTATTGTGGGGGCAGTTTAATTATGGGAGCTCTACAGAGGCAGCAGTTGTGCAGAGATTTGCAGGTGTGGGATATGGACAGCAAGAGAGAGAAGGAAGGCCCTCCAGGCAGAGGAAACAGAACAACCATGTGATGAATGTGGGGAGTGGGAGGTGGGGTAGCAGGGGGCTACCTTGGCTGCTGACTAGCAGGGATCGATTTGGAGAACTCCAGCGAGTGGATTTTTTGGTATGTGCTGGGCACCAGGGAGCCACTGGAGGTGATTGGGCAGGTGGTTTTAGAAAGAAAAAAGTGATCTAATAGATTAGTCGAAGGAAGGAAGGGAGAGACTAATTAAGAAGCCAATGTAATTTCAGGGCTCTGGAAAAGCATCCAGAAAGAGAGATTTCCCGCATGAAGAGTAACCAGGACTAGGTCATAGGTTGGACTCATCGAATGGGTCACTCCACTGATTCATTGATTCATTCATTCATTCTTTTTTTTTTTTTTTAAATTTTTTTTTCAACGTTTATTTATTTTTGGAACAGAGAGAGACAGAGCATGAACGGGGGAGGGGCAGAGAGAGAGGGAGACACAGAATCGGAAACAGGCTCCAGGCTCTGAGCCATCAGCCCAGAGCCCGACGCGGGGCTCGAACTCACGGACTGCGAGATCGTGACCTGGCTGAAGTCGGACGCCCAACCGACTGCGCCACCCAGGCGCCCCTCATTCATTCATTCAACAAACATTTATGAGCATCTATTATGCAGGGCACTGGTCCAAGCAGGGGTGATGTGGAGTGAATGAAACAGGTGTGGTCTCTGCCCTCTTAAATCTTGCAGTCTGGAAAAGGAGATAGGCATTAATGCAACAACAATAGATAGATCAACACAAGATTACAAATGGTAAGGAGAATCTGCTCCAGGTGCTTGAGCAAATTGGGAAGAGGACAGAAGTGCATTCCCTAAGGAAGTAAGGCTCTCCCTGTGATGTGAAGTCTGAGTAGTTTTCTCAGTGAAGAGCAAGTGGGAAGACATTCCATCTTGTGAACACAAAGACCTGGAAACAGCTGGAACCCAGAGAGAGCACAGAGTCAGGGGACAACTTGGTGAGGGAGGGCCTTGCAGGCCATGGTAGACATGTTGATCTTTATCCTGAAAGTGGTAGAAAGCCATGGGAGCATTTGATTTTTTTTAATGTATTTTGAGAAAGAGGGAGAGAGACAGAGGCAGAGAAAGAGAACCCTAAGCAGGCTCTGCCCTGTTAGCATAGAGCCCAACGTGGGGCTTGAACTCATGAACTGTGAGATCATGACCTGAGCCAAAGTCGGATGCTTAACCAACTGAGACACCCAGGTGCTCACCATGGGAGCATTTTAAGAAGGAAGACGCATGATTGGATGTGCTTTTAGAAGTCTACTTTGGGGGCGCCTGGGTGGCGCAGTCGGTTAAGCGTCCGACTTCAGCCAGGTCACGATCTCGCGGTCCGTGAGTTCGAGCCCCGCGTCAGGCTCTAGGCTGATGGCTCGGAGCCTGGAGCCTGTTTCCGATTCTGTGTCTCCCTCTCTCTCTGCCCCTCCCCCGTTCATGCTCTGTCTCTCTCTGTCCCAAAAAAATAAATAAAAATGTTAAAAAAAAAAAAAAAAGAAGTCTACTTTGTACAGAGTATGGAGAACGGGTAGGAGTAGATCAAAAGAGAATTCCAGGAGGCCAGTTAAGAGGAAGCATTGGAAAACAACCTTGATTATCTCAGGCACAAAAGAATTGACTGGAACTCATCAGGAGACTCACAGAAAGAGAAAGCTTTGGTGACCCCAGTGACTGCTTTGGGTTTAAGCCCCTCAAGACTCTCTCTGCCTCTTCTCATCATGTTCTTGAGGTCCTCTCCATGCTAGGGAGATGGCTCACAGCTTCTCTGGGGTAATATCTTCATATTCTACTCAGAGAAAAGGGGAAATTGGGAGGAAATTCTCTGATTGGGTGACATACCTGCACCAGGGTCCAATGGCTGTGACTTAGAAATGTGCTGGGGCAGGAGTCCTGGGGGTAACAGTCCTCTAAGAAGTGGATGGAATCTGAGAAGAGCCTCTTCCTAAAGGAAGGAGTGAAAGACCAGTGGATCCTGCTGCCAGAAAATGCCAGAACAGATCTGGCACATACCAAAAGGGATAATAGGTGTTGAATGTAGAAGCAATCTCAATAATCTAGATGGGGAAAAACCTGGCCCCAAGAATGGCTTTTTATCTTTGAAGGAGGATGGGGAGCAAAAGTCACTAGCATTTAATTAAGTTACCGTGTGCCAGTTTATTGGGTCACTTTCCTTATCTTCACTATATAGCCCCCATGGTGTAAGACTCCTTTCACAGATGAGAAAACTGAGGTTCCAGAGAGATGGGGCTGCTTGCCTGAGATCACACAGGCATTCAGCGGCAGTGCTGAGAGTCGATCCTAGGAATTTGGGGCTGACCCCAAATCCCATACTTTCTTGTATCCTATGTGTAGTCCTCCTGGGAAGTGAGTTTGGAAGGAGAATATAATACTGACCTTTGACCCTGACTTTCTAATCATGGGGAAGCCAACCAAAGAGATCAGCTTTGGTGGCAGCTTGAAATCCAGGCTGCGAGAGAGGGTGAGGAATTCAAGACAGATTTAGAGGTTGAGAGGTCATCCTGGGAGACTGACTCCGAGGCATGTGGGTTCCCTATTAACATGGCTCTCCATGAGCTGTCTACCTCCATTCTCTTCCCCTCCCCGCCTAGATGTGGTTGCCCGACTCTTCACTTTTTACTGATCTTCTAATGAACAAAAGATCCAATTGCATGATTTTTTAAAAACTCATTTTAGGAAAGGAAGCAAGATGATTTTGCACACATTTGTCTGATTGCTGGATTAGCAGGCGCCTTCCGACTTCTTAATCCTTATTTAATTCTTCGATCAACCTGGTTCCGCTCCACGCAGCCTGCACCTAGGCAATTCAGGAGAAAAGCTGTGTTTTCAGGAGTTAAGCACTGGCATTGTGTTTATTCTTTAATGTGATCAAATTGTGCCAGTGTCTGTGATGAGAGGGACAGGCTCACAAAGAAGTGATCTGCCAGGTACAGAACTCAAAGAGCAGAGTCTGGATCTTGGAAATAATGCCGAGGAGAGGGACAGCAGTGCCTGCGCTTGGAAATGGAGAGGGGAGGGGAAGAGGACTGATAAATTGTCCTGTGGCCTGGAAGCCCCAGGCTGAAGTGGAGATTGCTCACATCACAACCAGGGTGCCAGCAGGAGAAGGACATCACATTCAGACTGCATCCATTAAAGGTAAGGACTGAGTGCAGACAAGCCACTGGGGATGATGCAGTGTCCAGGACCAGGACTGGTAACAGGGGTGCCATTCCCACTCATTCATCTGAAGAGCCAACAAAAAGTCACAGTCACGGGGATCCAGAGGCAGAGCAAGCTGTGTGGAGGGGACCTCGTGCCAGGAGCTGTGACCCTCCCTGTGGGACCTGGGGAACAAGCCCCCCAATCTCATCTTCTCCCTCCCCCTGATCACTTACTGGTGTTCTTCATTGGCCAAACCCAACTGGAAGCCAGGGGCCAGGAAGCCTATTGAGGGGTCCCACATAGAGCAGCCTCCTGTGGTATAGACAGGGGGAGGAAAAAGTGGTGCAGATACAGAGAGACAAGCAGAAGCTGTTCAGCACAGTTCTCTCCAGTCATTCTCTTGACCTCTACATTTGGCTGTGGGCTGTGGAGAAAGAGCAATGGGTGGGTGGGGCGAGGGTCAAGTTCCAGCCTGTGTTTGCTGTTTGAGCCTGGCCTCCCTTTTCCCTGTACACCCAGCCTGGCTAGCCCTGTCTCCGTGTCCTTCCTTTCTCCATACCTTCTTCAAGGCTTATTGGCCTCTCAGGGCTGATTAGGTAAGGGGAACTAGTCTGACAGATTGAACCTGGTTTAAATGTGTGTCTCCTTCATGTTCATACAGACAAGAAGCAGCGCTCAGCTTCTTAGAGCTGCTTTGAACCTCAGAGGAGTTTGGACACAGACCCTCCTGAGGAGGAGAGAATCCACCTGTGTCAGGTGTTACAGGCCTGCCTTGTCTTGACTCTCATCATTTTCAGGATCTGAGAATCTGCTGGAGTGGGGCATCCTTGAGACATGTTACCCCCTCACTCGGGACTCTTCTGTCATTTAGTGGATACCTGTCCTTCTCTGCCCCTTCCTCCCAGGAAGCTTTCATGGCTTATCCCTTCCTAGTCATTTGCCTCTACTCCACAGCCCCTCATCATTCACAGGTTCAGATTGTTCTGGATATGGCTCTTGCAGGGTGAGCTCTGGTCCCCTGGACTGTGATCACCCCCAAGGAGAGTCTCTTTGGAATATACCCTAACTCTCCCTCCACATCTGCACCAACTTGGCCAATGTCTCTGGGAAACGTGTGTGGTTGGGGTAACACAGGATGCTCTGTAGAAGCAGCTGGCCAGACCCCAGAGAAACATTGCTGAGAAGTAAAACATAATATATTCAGGATCCTGTGGCTCTGGGATTGGAGAGACCACTGAACCAGGGTCCTGTTGTTAGGATTTTGGAAGCTAAATTTGTTTGATTTGGAAAGAAGCAAAGAAATCACCCAGGGTAATGGTTTGCACCAGGTTTTGGCTACAGATTCTTTCATTTCCCACAAATGTAATCTTTCATGGATTCCCACAGATAACATAAACAGCAGCTGCTTTGATTGAAGCGGTGAGGGATTGGAGTTCCACTAGCTCAGCCTCTGATGGTCCTCAGGCCTTGGAACCAAAGGCTCCGTGTGGCATGAGGCCAAAGCCCTGAGCTCATCCAACCCTAGTGTGAACACTGAGGCTGCAGAGGGGGCCACCTACCTGAGCCATTTACTGGCCGAGGAGGGACTGGCCCTCCCAAGCTGGTGCCCTTTCCTCTTCCCTGGCCTCCCATGCAAGTCCTCACAAGCCACAAACCCCAGGGGCAGGTTGGTGTCCATTGGTCATTTTTGGCTGGCTCTCTCCATTGCCCACCAGATATACCCCGAGGAGCCAGTCTGTGGGCTGCAGGGCACAGCCCATGAAGCTTGGCCTGGCCCGTGGGCAGTGCGGGATATCTGGGATCCAAAACAAGCCTCAGTCCATCTCCTGACTCACCCCAACTTATTAAACCCCAGTTACTGAGCAATGCAGTTGCCAGATGACCTAGGCCTTTGGGTCCCAAAGGACCCAGACCAGCTCCTCTCCTGTCCTTAAGACAGGTGCCTTCCTTTCTGACCTCCCCCACCCAAGAGTTCTGAGGTGACTTGGCTGCTTAGTTCTGTCTGAGCTCCTGTGTGAAGTTCAATTAGCATGCCGGACCAGTGCTGGCTGGCTCCACATATTATTTGCACAGGTTAAGTATTCCTGATAAGGCTTCTCAAATCAGAGGGCTGAAATGAACTTAATTAGAACTCAGAATACTCAAGGTAGAGATAAAAGTCAGCACGTCTAGGTCTCTGAAGCAACAAACTGGGGGTGGGGAGAGGAAAAAGGAGAAGGTGAGGGAACCTGGTCCCAGGCCATGATGAAACCCTTTCTTGTCTGGAACAGAAAGGAGACTGGACCTGATTCTGCACTTCACCCCAGAGCTCTCCTGCTCTCACTAGACTCAAACTTAGACCATCCCCTAGAGAGCAGTATACAGTCCATACTCGGGGCCCTGGTGGCTCTAGGGTGAGCAGAGGGGCTGGACTGGATGTCCAAGGGAGCAAAGGGAATTTGATTTTTATTAAAATTTAGAGTGACCAGGGGCACCTGGGTGGCTCAGTCAGTTGAGCGTTCAACTTCGGCTCAGGTCATGATCTCACTGTTCGTGGGTTTGAGCCCCGCATCGGGCTCTGTGCTGACAGCTGACAGCAGGAGCCTGGAGCCTGCTTCAGATTCTCTGTCTCCCTCTCTCTCTGCCCCTCCCCTGCTCAAACTCTGTCTCTCTCTGTCTCAAAAATAAATAAACATTAAAAAAAATTTAGCATGACCAGCAGCCTGCCTCTCCTTCCAGCGCCCCTGACTTCCTCCAGGAAGTGCATCATCACAAAAGACAATCATTCCTCACTTTTGTTCAGGGCTTTACAGTTTACAACACCTACCTAACTTGTGAGGGGGATACTCTTTTACAAATATGAGATCAATGTGCTGTAATTTCCCCCACTAAACTGCATTCCCACGCAGCCTTCCTCCTCCAAGGCTGAGCCATGCATTCGTCATCCCAGAGAAGGAGAGGGCGGGCCTGCTTTGAACGGAGACTCGGTGGTCTAGAGTGTTCCGGCAGACTGAGGGGGGTTTGCACTGTATCTCTGTGACCCTGGGCCCCGAACTTCTCTGTGATGCCTAGCCTTTCACCTGCACCCTGGGCTATACTAGCGGCTTCTTGGTAGAGTAGAGGTGAGGTAGACACTGCTACAGAATAAGTGCCTCAGAAACGGTAGGAGACCTGGGGGACTTGCTCATTGGGCTTTACATAACGGATGTCCCTCAGACAGAGTGGGAGCCCATTTGTTCCTGTCCTGATGGCTTAGGGGAAAGAGGGAGCTGGAGATGGGCAGGTAGGCAATAAGACTCATATCTGATCTTTCTCCAGGCTGAACACCCAAGGAGAAGGGCATGATGGATTCATGGAGGAAACACCAAGGGCAGAGGAGATTCTGATTCCCTTCTCATTTAGTACTCAAGAAGGCTGTCACCTCTCAGGCTGCTCCTGTTCCAAAGTAGGGTGGCTGCACTGAGGTCATCCAGGAGCTGTGTGGTATGGATAGAGGAGGGAGGGCATGAGATTGGGTCTCCAAGCACCTGAAATTATGTGAGTTGGGTCGGGGAGTTTTTCAGAAGGTTTAGAGAAGGCTTCAGGGCAGGAGCTCAGAGGGTTCCCAGCATCATTAAGAGGCAACCTGGGACCACTTCTATATAGAGTGCTAAGACAGCTCAGCCTTGTTGGAGTGGAGGAAGAACATACCAGAAGGTTAACAACCTTTCCCATCAGCACTGGAAGTTCTGCTGAATACTTAGGGTAGACCACACCACCCCATCTTGATGGGCACCAACACACAAACACCCAACAACTGGCTTGAGGCCAAAGGTGCACTTCCCTCCCAGTGCCATACAAGCCACTGCCCATCCATGTAGGTGCCTTCCTGGAGAGCAGGAGGGAAAGAGAGGCAGAAAATTGAGAGATCAACACTCTGTCCACGAGAAAATGAATCGTTCCTTTAAAGACTGTTTAAATCATTTAGTCAGATCTATATCACTGCATTGGGCTAACACTTAGCTACCCCTTTCCCCCATTACCCACAAAATAGGAGAGCAGAAGACAGCTCCAATCAGCTAATGGAAAATCAAGAAAAGTGGTTTTCTTGCACATCGGAGCACACTGTATGTCCATGACCTTGCCACGCATATATTATCTTGTCTGATTCCCACATGTGCTGGAAAATGGCCATCACTGGGGGTCAGCTTAGAACGGTCATGTAGTCTGGAGTGATGGAGGCTGTGGTGGTGTGCCCAAAGTCATCTTTATTGTCACCAGAGGCCTCTAGTTCCTCCTGCCGGCACTTCCTCTGTGCTGGGTTCTTAGTTGGGCTGAGTTTCGTAAATGAGTAATTTAAGGTTGATGCAGCATGACTGGGGGAAAACAGCTCAGCCTCTGGAGCCACCCAGACCAGACCTGTTTTGAGATCCCAGCCCTACACTTACCAGCTGTGTGACCCTGGGGAAGCAACCCCTCAACTTTGCAATTGACAGTGAGAGTTAGAGGTGTGTATGGAGCACAACATCACACCCTGGGTGTAGTAGCTACTAATGAAAGAAGCCTATTTCTGAGTGAATGAATGAATGAATGAATAGATGAACTGACCATTTGCAGAGATCAGCACACACACATGCACCCCATGCTGAAAGGCAATATAATGTAGGGTCTAAGAATGAGGGCTGTAAAGCCAAATGGCCCAGGTTCAAATCCTGGTTCAGTCACTTCCGTGCTATATCTATGGAAAAGTTACTTAACCTCTCTAAACCTCAGCTCCCACTTGTGTACATGAGGAGGAGGCTAATGATACCCATTGAATGGGGTTGCTATGAGGATTAAATAAATTAATGTCTATAAACAACTGGCAGCAGTACCTGGAACAAAATAAGCATTCCACAATGCCAGCCATTATTTAAAAAAAGTTTTTTTAATGTTTATTCATTTTTGAAAGACAGAGAGAGAGAGCATGAGCAGGGGAGGGACAGAGAGAGAGGGAGACACAGAATCTGAAACAGGCTCCAGACTCTGAGCTGTCAGCATAGAACCCAATGCGGGGCTCAAACCCATGACATGAGATCATGACCTAAGCCAAAGTCCGACGCTCAACCGACTGAGCCGCCCAGGCGCCCCATCAGCCATTATTTTTATGACCATGTACAAATAGATGCCATTCCGTCCCATCCCTGTGCCCAGGGCTGCTCTAGGTCCCGTGTGGGATATATGAGCAGCATAAGACATGACATCTGGCCTCAAGGAGCCCGTTGAGGAGGCCACATGTGCATCCCCAGGCACCGGTGCTCAGGCCTGCATTATGGGCAAGCGTGACACTAAGGTAACCAAGGACCCAGGGGAAGTGCAGGCAGCAAAGGCTGGAGCAGCTCAAGGTGACTGGAGGGACCGGGTGAGGATTGGGGAGGGAACGTGGTGCCTGCACGTGCCTGGATGGGCCTGGCGTGCTCTTCGAATTTGATACACCTAGTGTCTCATCACCATTTATCACCCTGGAGGCACCTCGCAGTTAAGACAGTGATGGCACAAGGGACAAGGGCTGCCTGGAAGTCCAAACACCTGGTCACTTTTGCTGTGCTTCCTCTTGGGGCAATTCACTGGCCTCTCTGAGCTTCAGTTTCTTTAAACATAAATGGGAATAATAGCATCCATCCTCCGGCCTCACAGGACCATAGCCAGAGTAAAATAAGCCAGAGAGGAAGGGCCAGACAGGTTGCTGTGATCTTTGTATGAATTAGCCAGTGTGGGAACCCCCAGTCCTCAGAGTCACTGGAGAAGAAGTCAAAGCTCTCACCCCCTCAAGGAAGAGCTGGGGAACTTTTATCCCTGCTCTGGGGAGAGGGACAGTCATATAATCACCCAGGCTTAGAGACTTCCTTTACTTTTCAGTTTTAATTTCCCCAAAGCCTTGACATTAACCATGGGGCAAATAGCTGACATTTGTATTTTCCTTCACCTCCGCTATCTGCCCCTGGATGTCCCAGGGGTGAGGACAGAAACACCAAGCCGGAAGCTCCTCAGGGGAAGAAGATATTGTAATCCATTCTAGGCCTATTTGTTGAGGGGTGACCTTTCTTCTCTGCCCTCACAAGATGCTGGCCAAGGGGGCCTCATCTGCTTACCCCTGCCCACACCATCCACCCCTGCTCTGTGCCCCCACTCCGTCTTCCTCTGCTCATCCCCCAACCCAGAAATCAAACTTAATTGCCTTCCATCCGGCTTCTGCTTTGCAATAAATAGTTGTGGTATTCTTCTGAAGAGGAGAAAAAAAATCAGCATTTAAAATATTGAGCCACTCAGAAATAATTATTCATGAGGTTTTTTTGCATGCATTAGACTTTTCCCTCCAGGGTGAGGGCCGCCTGCTGGAATGAACTTAGCCACAACTTGGCCTTTCTTTCTCTGTTTTCCTTTTCCTTTCTTTTTTTTCTCTCCCTGTGTTTATGATTCCTCAACACATTCAGATTGAAACATTAAAAATGCTCATCAACAGGACATGGACAGGGCCATTCAGAGCTCATCAACAGGAGCATACTGATGGGGAAGAAGGACCTTTCAGATGGGCTGCCCTGCAGTGTGCCAGTGGCCGGATGTGGGTGTCCAGTCCGTTGTGGGGAAGACACAACCCTGCCCTTAGGGAGCCCAGTCTGAGGGGGAGACACAGCCCTGCCCTCAGAGAGCCCCAGTCTGAGGAGGGAGACACAGCCCTGTCCTCAAAGAGCCCCAGTCTGAGGGGGAGACACAGCCCTGCCCTCAGGGAGCCCCAGTCTGAGGGGGAGACACAGCCCTGCCCTCAGGGAACCCCAGTCTGAGGAGAGACACAGCCCTGCCCTCAGGAAGTCTGTCTGATGGGGGAGACACAGCCCTGCCCTCAGGGAGCCCCAGTCTGAGGGGGGAAACACAGCCCTGCCCTCAGGGAGCCCCAGTCTGAGGGGGGAGACACAGCCCTGTCCTCAAAGAGCCCCAGTCTGAGGGGGAGACACAGCCCTGCCCTCAGGGAGCCCCAGTCTGAGGGGGGAGACACAGCCCTGTCCTCAAAGAGCCCCAGTCTGAGGGGGAGACACAGCCCTGCCCTCAGGGAGCCCCAGTCTGAGGAGAGACACAGCCCTGCCCTCAGGAAGTCCGTCTGATGGGGGGAGACACAGCCCTGCCCTCAGGGAGCCCCAGTCTGAGGGGGGAGACACAGCCCTGTCCTCAAAGAGCCCCAGTCTGAGGGGGAGACACAGCCCTGCCCTCAGGGAGCACCAGTCTGAGGGGGGAGACACAGCCCTGTCCTCAAAGAGCCCCAGTCTGAGGGGGAGACACAGCCCTGTCCTCAAAGAGCCCCAGTCTGAGCGGGAGACACAGCCCTGCCCTCAGGGAACCCCAGTCTGAGGGGGGAGACACAGCCCTGTCCTCAAAGAGCCCCAGTCTGAGGGGGAGACACAGCCCTGCCCTCAGGGAGCCCCAGTCTGAGGAGAGACACAGCCCTGCCCTCAGGAAGTCCGTCTGATGGGGGAGACACAGCCCTGCCCTCAGGGAGCCCCAGTCTGAGGGGGGAAACACAGCCCTGCCCTCAGGGAGCCCCAGTCTGAGGGGGGAGACACAGCCCTGTCCTCAAAGAGCCCCAGTCTGAGGGGGAGACACAGCCCTGCCCTCAGGGAGCCCCAGTCTGAGGGGGAGACACAGCCCTGTCCTCAAAGAGCCCCAGTCTGAGGGGGAGACACAGCCCTGTCCTCAAAGAGCCCCAGTCTGAGGGGGGAGACACAGCCCTGTCCTCAAAGAGCCCCAGTCTGAGGGGGAGACACAGCCCTGTCCTCAAAGAGCCCCAGTCTGAGGGGGAGACACAGCCCTGCCCTCAGGGAGCCCCAGTCTGAGGGGGGAGACACAGCCCTGTCCTCAAAGAGCCCCAGTCTGAGGGGGAGACACAGCCCTGCCCTCAGGGAGCCCCAGTCTGAGGAGAGACACAGCCCTGCCCTCAGGAAGTCCGTCTGATGGGGGAGACACAGCCCTGCCCTCAGGGAGCCCCAGTCTGAGGGGGGAAACACAGCCCTGCCCTCAGGGAGCCCCAGTCTGAGGGAGGAGACACAGCCCTGTCCTCAAAGAGCCCCAGTCTGAGGGGGAGACACAGCCCTGCCCTCAGGGAGCCCCAGTCTGAGGGGGAGACACAGCCCTGCCCTCAGGGAGCCCCAGTCTGAGGGGGAGACACAGCCCTGTCCTCAAAGAGCCCCAGTCTGAGGGGGAGACACAGCCCTGCCCTCAGGGAGCCCCAGTCTGAGGGGGAGACACAGCCCTGTCCTCAAAGAGCCCCAGTCTGAGGGGGGAGACACAGCCCTGTCCTCAAAGAGCCCCAGTCTGAGGGGGAGACACAGCCCTGTCCTCAAAGAACCCCAGTCTGAGGGGGAGACACAGCCCTGCCCTCAGGGAGCCCCAGTCTGAGGGGGGAGACACAGCCCTGTCCTCAAAGAGCCCCAGTCTGAGGGGGAGACACAGCCCTGCCCTCAGGGAGCCCCAGTCTGAGGGGGAGACACAGCCCTGTCCTCAAAGAGCCCCAGTCTGAGGGGGAGACACAGCCCTGCCCTCAGGGAGCCCCAGTCTGAGGGGGGAGACACAGCCCTGTCCTCAAAGAGCCCCAGTCTGAGGGGGAGACACAGCCCTGTCCTCAAAGAGCCCCAGTCAGAGGGGAGACACAGCCCTGCCCTCAGGGAGCCCCAGTCTGAGGGGGAGACACAGCCCTGCCCTCAGGGAGCCCCAGTCTGAGGGGGAGACACAGCCCTGCCCTCAGGGACCCCAGTCTGAGGGGGGAGACACAGCCCTGCCCTCAGGGAGCCCCAGTCTGAGGGGGAGACACAGCCCTGTCCTCAAAGAGCCCCAGTCTGAGGGGGAGACACAGCCCTGCCCTTAGGGAGCCCAGTCTGAGGGGGAGACACAGCCCTGCCCTCAGGGAGCCCCAGTCTGAGGGGGGAGACACAGCCCTGTCCTCAAAGAGCCCCAGTCTGAGGGGGAGACACAGCCCTGTCCTCAAAGAACCCCAGTCTGAGGGGGAGACACAGCCCTGCCCTCAGGGAGCCCCAGTCTGAGGGGGAGACACAGCCCTGCCCTCAGGGAGCCCCAGTCTGAGGGGGGAGACACAGCCCTGTCCTCAAAGAGCCCCAGTCTGAGGGGGAGACACAGCCCTGCCCTCAGGGAGCCCCAGTCTGAGGGGGAGACACAGCCCTGCCCTCAGGGAGCCCCAGTCTGAGGGGGAGACACAGCCCTGCCCTCAGGGAGCCCCAGTCTGAGGGGGAGACACAGCCCTGCCCTCAGGGACCCCAGTCTGAGGGGGGAGACACAGCCCTGCCCTCAGGGAGCCCCAGTCTGAGGGGGGAGACACAGCCCTGTCCTCAAAGAGCCCCAGTCTGAGGGGGAGACACAGCCCTGCCCTTAGGGAGCCCAGTCTGAGGGGGAGACACAGCCCTGCCCTCAGGGAGTCCAGTCTGAGGGGGAGACACAGCCCTGCCCTCAGGGAGCCCCAGTCTGAGGGGGGAGACACAGCCCTGTCCTCAAAGAGCCCCAGTCTGAGGGGGAGACACAGCCCTGTCCTCAAAGAACCCCAGTCTGAGGGGAAGACACAGCCCTGCCCTCAGGGAGCCCCAGTCTGAGAGGGGAGACACAGCCCTGCCCTCAGGAAGCCATAGTCTGAAGGAGGAGACATGAGGGGGGAGACACAGCCCTGTCCTCAGGGAGCCCCAGTCTGAGGGGGAGACATAGCCCTACCCTCTGGGATCCCTAGTCTGAGAGGGGAGGATACACAGCCCTGCCCTCAGGGAGCCCCAGTCTGAGGGGGGAGACAGAGCCCTGTCCTCAGGGACCCCAGTCTGAGGGGGGAAGAGACACAGCCCTGCCCTCAGGGAGCCCCAGTCAGAGGGGAGACACAGCCCTGCCCTCAGGGAGTACCAGTCTGAGGGGGGGGAGACAAAACCCTGCCCTCAGGGAGTCCCAGTCTGAGGAGAGACACAGCCTTGTCCTCAGGGAGCCCCAGTCTGAGAGGAGACACAGACCTGCCCTTAGGGACTCACAGTCTGAGGGGGAAATAGTCTTGTCCTCAGGGCGTCCCAGTCTGAGAGGGAGACACAGGTCTGCTCTCAGAGAGTTCCAGTTTGAGAAAGGGAGACACAGCCTTGTCTTCAGAGAGCCCAATCTGAGGGGCATTAGATAGGCCTGCCCTCAGGGAACTCTAAACATAGGCTTTTACTCAAAGAATCCTCAGTCTGAGGGAAGACAGACAGCTTTTGCCCTCACAATATCCTAGTCTGAGGGAAGAGACAACCCTGCTCTCAGAGGACTTCCTGTCTGAACAAAGTTTCCATTCTGATCTGGGAGACAGTGCTCTCAATCTCAGTGACTTTCTAATAGAGAAATGTGTTCGAGGGTTCCATTTTCAATAGGGAACTGTACTCATTCATTTGTTCATCCATTCATCCATTCATTCAACAATATTTATCCAGCACATGTTGAACGTTCACAGCAAGCACCAATAAGCACTGGGGAATTCACTTAAAAGACTCAGTCCTTGTCCCTCAAAAACACCATCTTATTTAGGAGGCAGATACATAAACGTTTTTATAATAAGCTCTGATAAGTGATTGTAAGCAAGGTGAATGCACAGTTCTGGGGAGGATATGATCTAACCTTTCCTTGGAGAAGCTGGTATGCCCCTCCTCTACTCTCAGGTTTCCCATGTCTCCATTTCACTGTGGAGTCCTGAAAATGATAGGAACAGGTAGAAAACAGTGTTGGATAATGATGTTTTTTACTTATCTATGAATTTGTTCAATAAATATCTTTGGAGACTAGAGTACAGTATTATATAATATTGGGGGGCTCAAGAGGGGCCTTGGCATAATCCCTGCTCTCAAGCAGCTCATGGCCTGTAGACTTCTCAGCAATTCTCATTTGATTTATTCCAGAGCTTTAGAACAAAACTCACCTGTGGGTCATGTGGCCTTGTCCCCAACTCCTGGTATATAGGTGCCTGGGCTGAGACCCTGACCTTCTGGGAAGAGCCATCTGAAACCCATCACATTTACCTGACCCCTGCTCTTAAGAGATCTTGGTTTTGGGGCGCCTGGGTGGCGCAGTCGGTTAAGCGTCCGACTTCAGCCAGGTCACGATCTTGCTGTCCGTGAGTTCGAGCCCCGCGTGGGGCTCTGGGCTGATGGCTCAGAGCCTGGAGCCTATTTCCGATTCTGTGTCTCCCTCTCTCTCTGCCCCTCCCCCGCTCATGCTCTGTCTCTCTCTGTCTCAAAAATAAAATAATAAACATTGAAAAAAAAAATTTAAAAAAAGAGATCTTGGTTTTAAATGATCAGCTTTCCTCCAAACCTCCTGTATCCCCTTCTCATTTTGGAGTGCTGTGGAGGAGCGGTGCCCCCAACCTACTTACTCTGCCTTTTTTACTTTTGCTGTGCTACACAAGGGCCAGGCATCTCTGTGGTTTCTGCACACTAAAAAGCCCTGAAAACAATGACCAGAAGACAGGTTTCCAGGCATCCAGAGTCAAGATCTGTGAGATATCTATTTCACTGGTAAAGCTGTGTCATACATCGGGGAGATAGGGGGTGCAGGGGGACGGTGAACCAACTGCACACTTTGGGGATCAGAGCAATGGTTTAAGGCCTGACCTAAGGGAGTCAGGGTGAAGTGGTCACTTTCCTGAGACCTGGAAAGTGAGAATATTGCTCATGGAAATAGCTATCATTAGAGGTGGCAAGGACCTTAGGCATAGCTGAGTTAGCCAAAGGCCATGCTGCTATATGGAGCCTCAAGACAGTGGCTGATGGGAGTTTATGAAATATCCCACAGACTGGTGGATGATCTGACATCCAGAGTCCCAGGCTGTGGGTACATGTCTGTCCCCCTCAACATGGTCCTTCCATCACTGAGTTCAAGAGAGATGCTCCAGGGGAGGCCAACTGCCAGCGTGTGGAAAGGATTAGGAAGAAGTGGAGAGTGGGCCTGGTTTTTTTTTTAAAGGATACACCCTGGACAATGCTTAGGTGCATGCTTTCACTCATATCCCAAGGCCTGAACTTCATCACCTGGCCACTGGTAGCTGCAAGGGAGGCTGGGAAATGCAGTCTGTAGTTGGGCAGCTATAGGCTCCTCTAAAACTTGAGGAGCGCCTGGGTGGCTCAGTTGGTTAAGCATCCAACTCTTGATTTTGGCTCAAGTCATGATCTCATGGTTTGAGAGACTGAGCCCCACATAGGGCTCTGAGCTGACAGCACAGAGCCTGCTTGGGATTCTTTCTCTCCTTCTCTCTCTGACCCTCCCTTACTCTTTCTCTCTCTCAAAATAAATAAATAAATAAATAAATGTTAAAAAAACAACAACAAAACAAAACTTGGGTGATACCAAAACCAAGAAGAGGAAACTGGACAATGGGTCATGGTTTGCAGTTCTTGTCACAGATAAAGGAAACATGGCAGGACGGTTTATTTCCCCAAACTTGCCTTTCTGTTCCCACAGAATAGCAAGAATCAAGGGAAAAGCCCCCAGAGCCAGCAGCTCAGAGGCAGAGAGATTTTGAATTGCTTTGATGCCACCTAGGAATGGGATGGGTCCCTTCAGAAGGCAGGGCTGAGGCCCTCACTCTGCAGGGCTGGGGCCCGCAGCCTGACTACAGTGGCAGGAGGTGAGCACTAGGCTGCAGGATGGCTCACGGCAGCCACAGAGCCCCCGGCCGGTCCTCCAGGATTCTGGCTGATTGGCATAGATGCCCCACCTCTTAGCCTACACCTTTCTACATCATTTCCGTACACAGTAATGGCTCCTTCCTACAAGAATGTGTGGGTGCTGCCCGAGGGCTTGCTCCACCAGAGCGCACTTGGGCCCTCCCACAAGGCAGAGGTGCCAGACAGTTACCCTGGGGACTAACCCTTGACCGATCATGAGTGGCAGTTCGTGCATCAATACCAACTCTGAGGCTGTGTATCCTACACAGCATTCCAGATTTCCCCGGGGCAGGGGGGCAGGGATCAGTCCCCAGTCGCCCACACCTGTCTTAGCTTCCTCTCCTTTCTTATTTCCTGTCTTCTCTGTGGGTACTTCCTGTTGTCATCCCTGCACTAAACTACTTGTCCTGACATCATTGTCTTAGAATCTGCTTCGGGGAACTCAGTCCGGGCACCTCAGATGATCGGCCCTCCCTGCTCTGTCCAAGTGGAGAGAAAATCCTACAACCAAAAGGGGTAGGGGTGCAAACCAGGAAAGACAGGAAATTACATCTTATTGTCACCACACTCCCAGCCCCTGGCATAATACCACATACAGGATGGGGGTGGGTGCTCAGAAAGTATTCTGTCCATTGAATGAATGAACCCAAGGGTACTCTGTCATCAACTTGCTGTGTGACCTTGGGTAAATCCCTTTCCCTCTCTGAGCTACACTTTCTCCATCTACAAAGAGGGGATAATAACATCACCTACTTAGAAGAAGGGATGAGAAAATAGCTATGAATGAGCTTTGTGATTCTAATGCCCTGCAAATCATAAGAGGTGCAAGATTGGAAAGCTGCCTCTGATCCTCACGGTGGCTTTTCAAAATGCCCAAGTAGGAACATTTTACTGGCTAAAAAACAGCATCAATTTTCTCATTGAAATTCTTTTATTCAACAAAGTGAATAATCTTAGTGGAAGGAATATGCATTATATTTTCTATAGGATTCATTAAAGTTGTTTCCATTTTGAATTAAAAACATGTGGTTTAGGAATATTTATGCTGAAATGGTACTGTGCAAACAAAAAGACTGCTCCTCACTAATCTTCCCATTTGATGGCATGAAATGGGCCAAGGGTGGCTGGGCATTTCCCAGGGCCACAGGGCTGCTCAGAAAAATTCATTCATTCTGTAGATACACCATGGGCATGGGCTCTGGCCAGACACTGTGCTGGGTATGGCTGTGCCTTGGTGAGCCCAAATGGACATGGCCCTGCTGTCACGGAGCTGTTAGTCTCATGGGGCAAAGAACGAACAGAGTAGCAGCACTGAGAGCTGAGCCATAAGGACTAGTACAGAAAAAAGTCTTTCTCCAACAACTAAGGCAGTGAAGCTAGTGAAGAGAGAGGGAAAGCACTCAGGGGAAGGTTGCTTGAGCTGAAGTCTGTGACATTATCTGGGAGAGAAAAGGCAGGAGATCCTCTTAGAGAAGATAGAATATGCAAAGGCCCTGTGGCCTGAGGTGGTACCTGGTGGGTTTGAGGAAGTGAAAAAAGATCCTTGTGACGACAATGTGGAGAGCAAAGTATGAAGTAGAGAGAAATGAGGTTGCAAAGTGGGCAGGGAAGATCCCAAGCAGCCTTGGAGACTATGCACATTTAATCTGAGAGTGGAATCCAAGTCTTACTCATTTTTTTTCATAATTGTAATATGACCCATTTTTTTTAATGTTTATTTTTTATATTTGAGAGAGACAGACAGAGCGTGAGTGGGAGAAGGACAGAGAGAGAGGGAGACACAGAATCTGAAGCAGGCTCCAGGCTCTGAGCTGTCAGCACAGAGCCCAATGCGGGGCTGGAACCTATGAACTGTGAGATCGTGACCAGAGCCGAAGTCAGATGCTCAACCGACTGAGCCACCCAGACCTCCTGAATGATTTTAAACATACGGAAAAGATACACAATGGACACCCATATACCTGCCACCTTGATTCTACAACTAACATCTTGCTCTGTTTGTTTGTTCACATATCTTCCCAACTATCCGTCCCTTACTCATGTTTTAATCCATCTGATTTTCTATTCACTTCAGCCCTAAACACTTCAGCATGCACATCGTATCACTGACAATCGTGTAGCCGAAATTCTTATCAAGATACAGAACGTGCCATCATGCCAGAAAGTTCCTTTGTTCCCCTTCTCAGTTAATCTCTGCTCAAACTCCCAGGCAACCACTATTCCGATATTTTGCGTCATATATTACTTTTGCCTGCTCTAGAGCTACATATAGTTGGAATCATTCAGTGTATACCCCTTTTTGAGCAATGCTTCTTGCACTCAGCCTGTTTTTGTGATTCACCCATGTTGTTGTACATATCAAGAGTTAATTTCTTTTTATTGTTGAATGGCATCCACAGGAGATGTATCTATCTATCCATCCATCTATCTAGATAGATAGATGGATGGATAGATAGATAGATAGATGATAGATCATGCTGGTTGTTTCTCCTGTTGTTAATGAACATTTGGGTTGTTTCCAGTTTTGAGTCATCGTGACTAACACTGTTATGAGCATCTTTGTATATCTTTTTGAAGATATGTGTTTTCACTTGTCTTGGGTAAAGACCTGAGAGTAGAATTGTTGGGGCAGCAGGTTGATGTGTATTTTGCTTTGTAGGAAACTTGCAGACCTTTTCCAAAGCGGCTGTACCATTTGACTTTCCCACCAGCGGTGTAAGAGAATTCCAGTTGCTCTCCATGCTTATCTGCACTTTGTGTTGGTAACCTTTAAAAATTTTTAATGGGTAAGTGTGTAATAATAGTTCATTATGGCTTTAATTTGGATTTCTCAGATGGGTAGTGATGCTATTCACCTTTTCCATGTGCTTACAGGCTTTTTGGTGAATTGTCTGTTAAAATCTTTGCTTTTTTTTTTTAAGTGGATCGTTTATCTTCTAATTATTGACTTATTAGGAATTCTTTATGTATATCCTGCATCTAAGTCTTTCATCAGCTACAGTAGTAATTATTTATTCAACAAGTGTTTATTGAGCCTCTACGACATACCCAGCAATGTGCTGACACCAGACAGCGTGAGGTCTGCGTTGTGGAAAGCTACAGTCTCCAGGTCTTTTGACTCCCAAGTCCAGCACTCTTTCTAGTACACTCACATTTTCCTTCAAATGGATGGCTCTGGATTCCACCTGTCCCCAGGATCCTTGAATGAGCAGGAAGGGCTTCACGCCAGGCATCAGATAACCTGTTTTTGAAACCCAGCTCAGCCACTTACTTGCTGTGTAATAGGGGGCTAGGCACCCAACTTCTCTGAGTCTCAGTTTACTCATCTATAAACACAGAACAAAAAAAACCTCTACCTCTTGCATTTCCTGTGAAGAGCAAAGGGGCAAAAACTTTCTGGCATGATGACACATTGGGTAGCTTGATAAGGATTTGGGCTACACTATTGTCAGTGATACGATGTGCATGCTGAAGTGTTTAGGGCTGAAGTGCATGAAAAATTAGATGGATTAAAAAGTGAACAAGGGATGGACAGTTGGGAAGATATGTGAACAAACAAACAGATCAAGATGCAAGTTATAGAATCAACTAGGCCTACGTAGGGTAGGCCCTCAGCCCATGTCAGTTTCCTTCTTTCTTTTTCTCATGGACAAGACCCTACCCTACCCCTAAGGTGACTTCAGCAAGGCTTGTTCTACTCTTGCAGGGCTCTAGTGGGTAAAATTATTTAGTTTAAAAATGAGATGTTTATGATGGTGCTAAGTGGGGCATCCTTACTCTCTCCAACGCTGTGCTCATGGCCTCTGCTTTCCAGAACTGATGAGGTTTCCTGGGTTTGTTAATGGAGCGTGTTGTGTGTTTTTAGTGTTTATTTATTTTTGAGAGAGAGAGAGAGAGAGAGAGAGAGAGAGCTGGGGAGAAGTAAAGAGAGAGGGGGGCAGAGGATCCAAAGCGGCCTCTGTACTGACAGCAGTGAGCCCAATGTAGGGCTTGAACTCACGAACTGTGAGATCATGACCCAAGCCGAAGTCAGACGCTCAACCAAATGAGCCACCCAGGCACCCTTAATGGAATGTGTTTTTAATGGGCTTCCTGATTTTACTCCATCAGCAAAGGGCTGAGGACTTACTGGGCTGGGAGTGAGAGGACCCCATTCCCATGTGTCCCCATCTCCAACCTGCTGTGTGCTCTGGGCACTTTCTCATCCCCTCTCCCGTACTCTCTCTGCTGTGAAATGGGATAAAGAGGTCTCTAATGTCTCCTCCAGCCCAAATATTCTGGGCCTGTGGGTTTCTTATGTCCTTGACAGATACTGGACCAGAGCCAGAAACACATTTTCAAACAGAATGGCCCATTCGGTCAGCAAGCATGTATTAAGCATTGTTGTATGTCCTTATGCTTTGAGGGTGCTGTGGGGAGGGAGGGGGCAACTATCAGATGCTTCATCACAAGGCAAAGAGTCCCAGTCAGAGTAACATTTTAAAAAAGAGAGAGCATAAAGGTTAAAGAAAACTATCAATGTCCTTAAAAAAAAAAAAAGAAAGAAAAAGGAAAAAATTAAATAAATTAAAAAAAAAAAAACAACCATATGCCCAGCTACTCAGGTGCCTCTGTTCGCAGTTTTCCTTCAAACCAACCTCCTAACCATTAAGAATTGATGATTCTCTTGATTCACCCAACTGCTAAAATTGGGGCAGTCTCACCTCCCCCTTTATTCCTGCCTAATTAGAAAACATTTCTCTCTTGATAGACACCTCTTCCCTGTAAGGGTTTTGCAAGTTTGTTTGTTTGTTTGTGTGTGTGTGTGTGTGTGTGTGTGTGTTTTGAATTTCTATATTGGTGAGATGAAAGCTATATCTCTTCTCTAATTTATTAATTCGGTAAATCCAAAGCTTCATGAGAGGGATTTGTGCAAACTGGTCAAATAGGCAGCAGACCCAGGGGGGCAACAGGAGTCAGGTTGGCAGTGCTGGGCAGGGCGGGGGTGGGGGGGCACAGGGGCGAGGGCTTTGGTCCCCTGCTGCATGGATCAGTCCCAGGAGGCAGCATTGCTCAGCGTATCAGAGGTATCTTTGTCACCTCCTTGCCGGGGGACCTCAGTACATTGCTTAGCTTCTCTGGACCTCAGTTTTCTCATCTGTAGAATGGTGATGGTGATAATGCTAACCCATCAGACTGTTTGAGAACTAAACATGGCAGTGAATGGAAAAGCTCTCAGAACCTTGCGTCCTGCAAATCTTAGTCTCTGTGTCCGTCTTAACTGTTAGGATTACCTTTCGCACCTAGACGCTTGGGGAACTCTCTTGGAAACCACTGACACAGGAAGGCTCCTGACGGAGCTTCTTGGAAGCAAGGGTCCTCTTGAGCAGGTAGACACATAAGAATGAACCTCAGGCTCCTTCTCTCAGGCCCTTCTCCCTTAGGATGCTTCTTCTTCTGGATTTTCCCTGAAGCCTTATCCTCAAGGGATAATTTCCCCAACATCCTTTTCCTTCTGAAGCTCCTGGTCTCCATTTATATGTAAATTGGATGTCTGAGTTCATGAGGCCACAGAGTTTGTTGAAACTGGCTTTTTACATTTCAAGGGAGGCAAAAGAAATACCAGGAGGGAAAGAGATGCAGTTTTTCACCCAGAATAAATCTTGTTCTTGCCAGCCCCTGACAACCACCGTCCCCCCCCCCCCCATTAGCAGGTGCTAGACCCAGGGGCACTGATTTCCTATTCCAGAGGGTCTCCCCAACACTGTTCCCCAGGGGGATCATTTAATGGGGCCCTTGCCATCTTCAATCAACCCCTCATAAGACTGGCACCTTCTACCTCTTTAAGCTTTTTTTACACCTGCGGCAAATGCTTCCAGACAACAGGGACAGGGCTAAAGGCCAGCCTGGAGAAGAGAAGGGCCACTGCACTGCCCTTTTCTCCCTCCCACAGACCCTGCCTCCTCCCAGCCCAGCCTGTTCTGAGCTGGAGGGAGCCCTGGAAGAGGAGTCGTGGGTACACTGAGAACCACACGTCGCTGTTAGCGGGCTGGGTAACCACAAGCTTCCCTTTTATCACCTCCTTTTATTCTCAAGAACCCTTGGAGGGGATGCCATTAGCAGCCCAGCTTCCCAGACCAGGAAGCTGAAGCTCAGAAAACGTAAGGAATCAAGTTGAAGCTGACTCCTGAGAGCAGAGTGCCGTCCTCTGCTGTGGGTGTGACACTGTGGGGGGAGGGTGATGAGACCAGGATTTGGCCCTGGTCCCTGTGGGACTCCTAATCACCACTCCCGCTTGGAATAGACTCCCTGTAAGCATCACACAATGAGTTTTCAAATAAGGAAGATGCTGCAAAACCTGGAGAACATCAAAAAACTCTTCCGGATGCAATTTAGTGTGCCTGAGAGATTCAAGGAAGGATGCTGGGTGCATTTGTCAATTTAAGACCATCACTGCTGTGCTGAACACACGGAAGGCAGGCAAGCTAGTGCTCAGCCTTGGCTTCTGGGAGGAGAAGCAGATAATGGAAGGTTTCCTGCATGGTCCTGGCTTATCTTCCTGTGAAAATGGTGATTGGATTTCAGAGTCAAAGATGGCTGAGCTCACAGAACGTTTTGGACATGAGGACTATTTCATGCCAGTCACCAGGCAGTCAAATAATAGAGAGTAATACTAGCTACCACTGAACTCCTGTGCTAAGCAGTTCTTAGATACACACGTAAGGGTATTTAACGTAGTATTTCATTCAATGCTCATGAGCCCAGGAGTTAGGTATTTCCCCTGTATTACGGACAGGCACATGGCTACCCAGAGAAGTTAAGTGGCCTGAGGTCACACAATCAGGAACTGAGGGGTTGGAACCCAGGCAATCTGGCTGCAGAATATGCATTTTAATCTCATTTTGTATTCTGTAACTAGTTCCTGAGCCCTGATGGGAGCCGCATGATGCTGGGTGCCTCAGAAGCCAGAACTCCATTGATGTTTATGGCCCTGTGATGTGAGGCTTGTCTGGATTTGCTGAAGTTGCCGCTGCGCAACAGCTGGCTCCTGCCTTCAGGACCACAATGGTGGCTCATGGTGACAATTCAACCAGTTCACACCTGGGTATTACATCAGAAGGGAAGAAGGCAAATGCCATAGGAAAGAAAAAAGTAAAACACTAGGGGTTCAAAGGAGGTAGGGGTGTTTCTCAGAAATGGCTTCAGGAACAGGTACCGAGGAGAGAAAAGGGTCATCTCACTACGCTGGGCCTCCGCACTGCTCTTCCCTTTCCACTCCACTTCTTCTGGCCAACACCAACTCATCTCTTGCAGTCTCCACAGAAGGGTTCTCTTCCTTGAAGAGGCCTGGATTGTACAGCTGGGTCACGATAACTATCGCTTTAATAAGCCCCCAGGCCCCACATGTCTTCCATACTTAGCATCCCTCAGGATTGACCATGGCTTCTTACCTGAGGGCCTGTGCACTCCCCTGGGGAGGGGGATACCTGGCCAGTCCTGCTCCATTGTCAGCCTCAGGAGAGGGCTGGGCACTCAGCACCAACGGCGAGATTGCTGTGCTCCAATTCATGCTGTCCTCCACCAGACAGATGAGCTCCAAACCCAATGGCTGCAGCTGTAAGAGAGCCCGGGGTTGGATAATGAGTCACTGGGAAGTGGAACTTCCAGGAAAAGAAAGGACCTCTCTGCTCCAAGTGAGGTCCTGGCCCATTCCTAACAGCTCTTTTAGAAGTGTAGGCTCCCAGGCCCACCCAGTCTTGCTAACCCGAATCTACATTTTAACAACATCCGCAAGTAATTTTTGGTGTGTGTGTGAGCATATGAGAAGCAATGGCATCAGGAGCCATAAACAGAGTGTTTGGGGCTGCTCGAAAACTCTTCATGGCGCCGGCTGACTCCACAGGTCTAGCACACAAGGGTCACGTTCAGGAACGTCAGCTCTGAGACGTTTGTGGGCTAAATCCCAAGGTCAGTGTGCAGGGGTGGAAAAGTTGGAGACACAGCAGCATCGCAGGTGGTCCCGTGGCAAAGGTGGTTTGCATCCTTCTTTCCCTCTCACCTGTCCCCGGGGCCTTCCCTGGTTGTCAGTAGATGGGCATGCAAGGGTTAATCCTCAGGGCCTGAAATCATGTTGGGGTGGGAGCGGGGTTGGGGGGTAGTCCAAGCTAGGCCTCACCTCTGCCTGTTGTGTCTTGGACTGCCCTGATTCTTGTGCGTCTGTGCAAATGTGTGTGTCACGTGTGACCTTGGAGTCCCAACCCAGTCTTCTTTTCTCACATGCAAAGCACTTTTGCAGAACGCAGGACTCCCGTGCAGTCCCTCTCCACTTATGCTAGACTTAATTATTTAAATTTAGTCCATTAGTGGTTCTATATTTAACTTTTTAATCGAATGAATTATTAGTCTATTAATAAATGATAAAGTTTAACAGCTGTTAATGAGCATTCAAAATAGATAAATTATTTCATTCTGTAACACAATACCAATATTTGCCCATGAAACAGAAGAGTTTTCTGTAGAAGAAACTCTCCTCTTTTGACCTGGTTCTCTTTCCTGTTAGCAAATATGAAGCAATTAATTATTATGTCACAGAAATAAGAAAGAGAGGGGGGAAAACAGAGATGGCTTATGCGCTGTGAACATATCTAAATTTTTTTAATGTTTATTTTATTTTTGAGAAAGAGAGAGAGAGAGAGAGAGAGAGAGAGAGAGAACGAGCCGGGGAGGGACAGAGAGAGAGAGAGAAAGAGAGAGACAGAATCTGAAGCAGGCTCCAGGCTCTGAGCTGTCAGCACAGAGCCTAACGCAGGGCTCAGACTCACAAACTGTGAGATCATGACCTGAGCTGAAGTCAGCGCTTAACCAACTGAGCCACCCAGGCCCCCTCCCATTCCTTACAACTAGGGGGAGATAAGGAATAGACCAGGAGGTTTGCCACTGGCTACATGGCTCCATACACTGGTCAAGAGTAAATTGCCCATCCCTTGCTCTCCAGGTGTTCCCCCTGCTCCCAAATGTTGCTGGTGGAGACCCACACAAAACCAGGAAAAGTGGTAGATGGTGGGGATGGAAGGGAGCTACACAATGAATAAGTAAAGCATTCAGGAAAATACTGTTCCTTTTATTACATAGGGAGTGTAAAAGGCATGTAAATAAAAATATTTTATTCTGCATTTTGAACATTAAATTTCATTGCATACCCCATGTGCTTTGTTACACAGACTGACATCTGCTAAGAATGAGATTCTGGAATTGCTTTTTTAGCGTGTGTGATTCTAAAAGATTCTAGAACAGTGTTTTGGAGATTCCCCTTATGCAAAAACCTAATACGGGCATACCCTGGAGATATTGTGGGTTAGGTTCCAGACCACCACAATTAAAGCAAATACAATAAAAACAGTCAAATGAATTTTTGGTTTCCCAGTGTATATAAGTTATGTTTACACTATACTATAGTCCCTTACGTGTGCAATAGCATTATGTGTAAAAAATGTACTTAATTTAAAAATATTTTACCACTAAAAAGTGCTATCATCTGTGCTTTCAGCGAGTCATAATCTTTTTGGCCGAGGGAGGGTCCTGACTCCATGTTGATGGCTGCTGATTGACTGATCAGTGGCAGCTGAGGGTTGGGGTGGCTGTAGCAGTTTCTTAAAATGAGACAAAAATGAGGTTTACTGTATTGACTCACTCTTCCTTTCACGAATGATTTCTCTGCGACACGTGCTGCTGTGTGATAACATTTTACCTGCGGTAGAGCTTCTCTCAAAACTGGAGTCCATCCTGTTCAACCCTGTTGCTGCTTTGTCAACTACATTTATGGAATATTCTAGATCCTTTGTTGTCATTTCAACAGCCTTCGCAGCATGTTCACCAGGAATAGATTCCATCTCAAGCCACTTTCTTTGTTCATCCATAAGGAGCGCCTCCTCATCCACTCAAGTCCGATCATGAGCTTGCAGCCACTCAGTCCCATCTTCAGGCTCCATTCTGATCCTAGTTCTCTTGCTGTTTCTACCCCATCCACACTCATTTTCTCCACTGAAGTCATCCATGAGGGTTGTAATCCACTTCTTCCAAACTCCCGTCAATGTTGATATTTTGATCTCTTCCCATGAACCACAGATGTTCTTAATGGCATCTAGAATGGTGAGTCCTTTTCCGAATGTTTTCAATTTACTTTGTCCAGGTCCAGCAGAAGAATCACTATCTGTGGCAGCTATAGCCTCATGAAATGTATTTCTTGAATACATTTTGAGTGTTGAAATGATTCCTGGATCCATGAAATGGATGCAAAATGGATGCTGTGTGAGCAGGCATGAAAACAACATTAATGCCATTGCCTATCTCCATCAGAGCTTTTGGGCGACCAGGTGCATTGTCAATGAGTAGTAATATTTTGAATCTTTTTTTCTGAGCAAAAGTCTCAACAGTGGGCTTAAAATATTCAGTAAACCATGTTGTAAATAGATATGCTGCCATCCAAACTCTGTTGTTCCATTTACAGGGCACAGACTTAGCATATCTCTTAAGGGCCTCAGAATTTTCAGAACGGTAAATGAGCACTGGCTTCAACTTAAAATCACCAGCTGCATTAGGCCCTAACAAGAGAGTTAGTCTGTCCTTGGAAGCTTTGAAGCCAGGCACTGACTTCCCATCTCTAGCTATGAAAGTCCTAGATGGCATCCTCTTCCAATACAATGTTGTTTGGTCTACACTGAAAATCTGCTGTTTAGTGTAGCCACCTTCATGAGTGATCTCAGCTGGGTCTTCTGGATAACTCGGTGCAGCTTCTACACCAGCACCTGCTGCTTCCTTTGCACTTTTATGATATGGAGACGGCTTCTTTCCTTAAACCCCATGACCAAGTCTCTGCTACCTTCAGGCTTTTCTTCTTCAGCTTCCTCACCTCTCTCAGCCTTCACAGAATAGAAGAGAGTTAGGGCCTTGCTCTGGATTAGGCTTTGGCTTAAGGAATGTTGTGGCTGGTTTGATCTTCTATCCAGACCATTCAAACTTTCTCCATATCTGCAATAAGGCTGTTTCACTTTCTTATCATTCATGTATTCACTGGAGTAGAACTTAATTCCCTTCAAAAGCTTTCCCTTTGCCTTCACTGCTTGGCTAACTGGCCTGCCTTTTGGCCTATCTTGGGTTCATATCATTTCTAGCTTTAGATTTAGAGCGAGAGACGTGGGACTCTTCCTTTCACGTGAACACTTAGAGGCCACTGCAAGGTTTTTCATTAGCCTAATTTCAATATTGCTGTGTCTCAGGGAATAGTGAGGCCCAAGGAGAGGGAGAGAGATGGGAGAACACTGGTTGGTGGAACAACTCAGAACACACACATTTATTGATTAAGTTCACCATCTTATATGGGTGTAGTTTGTGGCTCCCCCAAAACAATTACAATAGTAACACCAAAGATCACTGGTCTCAGGTCACCCTAACAAGTACAATAATAATGAAAATATTTGAAAATTTGTGGGAATCACCAAAAGGCACTCAGAGGCATGGAATGAGCAAATGCTGATGGGAAATGGCGCTGACAGACTTGCTCGACACAGGGTTGCCGTGGACCTTCAGTTTGTAGAAAAAATGCAATGTCTGTGAAGCACAATAAAGCAAAGTGCAGTAAAATGAGGTGTGCCTGTATGTGTGTATCCACATTGTGTTTGTGTTATGTTGGCCTACATAAATTAGGATTTGTTTTTCTGTCATGTGAAAAAAATGTGGGGGTCAACGACCCATGCCTGTCAAGAGGGCTCTTTGGTGCCATTAATGTCCTAGCTTCTGTTCGTCTTTTTGTCCCTCAAGGTCATCTGATGGGCTAAGAAGGTCACTAGAATTCCAGCCATCACATAGAATTCAAGGCAGGAAGTGGGAGGAATTGGGGAGGGCAAAAGAGTACCTGTCCCCCATTTAAAATGTTTTTATTTTATTTTTTCAGCTTTGTTGAGGTATAATTGACAATATTTAAAGTGTACAATATGATGATGTGATATGTATGCATACACAGTAAAATGATTCCCACAATCAAGTTAATTAACATAATCATCACCTCATGTAGTTACTTGTTATTTGTTCTGGTGGGTGTTTTTTGTTTTTGGGTGAGAATGCTTAAGATCCACTCTCTTGTCAAATTTCAAGTATACAACCCAGCATTATTCACTGTAGCCACCATGCTGTGCATTAGACCCCCGGAACTTGTTTATCTTAGAACTGAGAGTTCATATATACCCTTTTACCAACCTCTCCCTATTTCTCTATCCTCCTAGCCCCTGGCAGCCACCATTCTACTCTGTTGCTGTGAGTTTGACTTTTTCCTCTTTCAGATTCCACACATAAGTGATGCCATGCAGTATTTGTCTTTCTCTGTCTGGCCTCTTTCACTTGGCATAATGCCCTCCAATTTGATCCGTGTTGTTGTAAATATCATGATTTCCTTCTTTTCTAAGGTTGAATCATATTCCATCGTGTGTGTATACACATACATATATATGTACATATGTGTATATATGCATGTATACACATATATATGTGCACATATATATTCCATTTCCCATGTATATTCTATATATATCTACAATAGCATACACACACACAAACGGGATATATGGAATATATATTCTTTTTTTTTTTTTTTTTTTTTTTAAGAAAGAAACACAGTTTCTTTTTTTTTTCAACGTTTATTTATTTTTGGGACAGAGAGAGACAGAGCATGAACGGGGGAGGGGCAGAGAGAGAGGGAGACACAGAATCGGAAACAGGCTCCAGGCCCTGAGCCATCAGCCCAGAGCCTGATGTGGGGCTCGAACTCACAGACCGCGAGATCGTGACCTGGCTGAAGTCGGACGCTTAACCGACTGCGCCACCCAGGCGCCCCAAATATTCTTAATCCATTCATCCACTGACAGACACTTAGGTATCTGCAAAGAACATGAAATTACAGATATCTGTTAGAGATGGTCATTTTATTTCCTTTGGATAAACACCTAGAAGTGGGATTGCTTGATCACATGGTTGGGTTTTTTTTTTTCTTTTTAATTTTTTGAGGAAACTCTATGCCATTTTCCATAATGACTGTGCCAGTTTACATTCCCACCACAGTGAATAAGGACTTCCTTTTCTCCACAGGGGGGAACTCCTCTTTTAAAAAGCTTTTCTAAAAGCCCCACCCAGTGATTTTCCCTTATGGTTCATTGGACATTCCTATCTGCAAAGAAGGCTGAGAAATGTCAGTTTGTTTTTTGTTTGTTGGTTTAAATGGCATATTTCTACTCTAAATACATTGTGATTCTCATAGAAGGACACTGAGTATTTGGTATTAAATCTCTGTCACTTAAGCAAAGGCACAGAACAACTCAGGCACCTGTCCCAGGTCTAACTGACTCAGGTGGATGATGGCAGATGATAGGGCATCCTTGAGGTACTGGCTGTTGGCTCTCTTACTTCCCAGATGGAGTTATCCTTGAAGGGCTTGTGAGGGAGTAGAGGTGAAGGATGAGGATAGAGGCCACCTTGGTGTCACTTTAGGGTGGCCCCCCTTCACTCCTGGACTTCTGAGACATCTCCATATGAGTGCTCTGGTCCCTGTACAAGTTTCCCTGTTTCCTTCTTCTGTAAAATGTGGATGGCAATATGACTCATCAGGCCACAGGGAAGAATAACAAGAAGTTAATACAAAACTTATAGCAAGATTTTTGGCATGTGGTAGATGCTCAAATATGGTAGTGGCTTCTTATGATGATGATGTAAGTGTGAGCCACATACAAGTGCATTTTTGTGTGTGTGCACACATGCTGTAAAAACCCGTATGTGGGGGCGCCTGGGTGGCGCAGTCGGTTAGGTGTCCGACTTCAGCCAGGTCACGATCTCGCAGCCCGTGAGTTCGAGCCCCGCGTCGGGCTCTGGGCTGATGGCTCAGAGCCTGGAGCCTGTTTCCGATTCTGTGTCTCCCTCTCTCTCTGCCCCTCCCCCGTTCATGCTCTGTCTCTCTCTGTCCCACAAATAAATAAATGTTGAAAAAAAAAAATTTAAAAAAAAAAAAAAAACCCGTATGTGTGCATAGGCATGTGCACATGACTGTGGTGGAGGAGATGGCAGGAAAGATGGAATGGGAGACTCTGGCAGGCGGTGTGTATACTGCGGCTTTGATTCCTTGTGCCTGTGCTCTGCTCTGCCGCCACACGGGGTACAGCAGGGCAGGGTGGGACAGTGACGGGCTGGCCTCTCACAGAACTGGGTTTCCATGGGAGGCGCTTTAACATTAAAAATTCCACAGTCCGATTTTGAGGGCAATAGGCAGAAAGAAGCCAGGTTGCCAAGCAACCAGCCATTAACAGGAAATTAGTCACTCATCTCCAAATGTCCTGTCCCATTTCTATTCCACTTCTCCCCATTCTGCCAAACAGAAACACACACACACACACACACACACACACACACACACACGGGCAGGCACCCGGACATACAGACACACACACACACACACACACACACGCACAGCAATATATCTACATGCCACAGGAACTCCTAGAGACTGCTCATTGCCAGGCTCACCACCAGCTTGAGCAGGCAGACCTGTTCTCTCTACCTGTCTCTGCCTCTCCTCCAGAGGCTTCCCGCCCTTGCCCATCCTCTCCATCCATGTCTCAGCGCTATTTATTCAATGGGCCCTGATGTCCGTGTTTGCATATGTTCCTTTTGTCTCCTGGTCAGACCGCAAACTTCCCAAGGACAGGAACTATTTCTCCTTCATGAGGCTGGGAGCTCTCCATGAATGGTGACAGCCAGTCTCTCAAATCTATCCCTAACCTGATCTCTCAAACCCCATGCAACTCTGTCGGAGACCCTGCCCTCAAACCTAACTTTTGACTCACATTTCTTGCTTCATTACTGTGGGCTGTACCTGCTGTCAAAGGGGAGGGGCCATCTCAATACTCACTCAGGGTGGGTAAGTCATTGATAACCCTCATGGGGAAAGGAGAGGGAACAGAACAACCCTGTTCATCTCTCAGAACCAGCAAAGCAAGACCAGTGTTTGGGGGCTCAGGTCAAGGACTCCTTTTGCCTCAACCCCCTCCCAACAGAGAAGGATGAAGCAGGGGCCTCGTAGGTCACCTGGTGCCTCCCTCCACTGGAGCATTCCCCTTCCTTGGACCCATTTTGCCCTGGTTGTAGTGGGTGATGCTGGGGTCCTCACAGATACAAATATATGGGGAGAGAAAGCCCAATCCACAGGATCACCATTCCCACCCTGAGCCCCATTTCTAGAAATTTGACCTTGAATCCTGAAGACCGTTCTCACACTGTCCCTCCCTCCACACATCCAGTGACACAGACAACTGATGTTTAATTAGTAATGTCAATTGGGCCAGACACTGTGCTAGACTCTGCTGTGATTCTCCCCCAGAAAGAGCACATGGCCCAGGAAAAGTAGCACACATGCCAGTAATCAACTCTAGTTGTTAAGTTCCCAGTGGAGTCACATGAAAGGCTATGGAGACCCAAGAAGTGATTCAATTTTTAGAGGTTGAGTGGGGGATGGGGGGAGAGAGAAACCAAGGAGCAGGTGATCTTTCAGCTGGGCTTTGGTGTACAAATAGGAGTTTTAGAGAGAAATGTTTGGGAGAGTGTGGGAGAGAGGGCATCCCAAGAAGAGCTAATAGCCTTTCAGGATTCTGGGGAGAGTATTGTGTTTGGTAAGTTCTTTACAGATTTTGGACACTAACCCTTTATCTGATATGTCATTTGCTAATATCTTCTCCCATTCTGTCGGTTGCCTTTTAGTTTTGTTGATTGTTTCCTTTGCAGTGCAGAAGCTTTTTATCTTGCTGAGGTCTCAATAGTTCATTTTTCCTTTCATTTCCCTTGCCTTCAGAGAGTCTTGCTGTGTTTTGGAAGTTAACATTTAAAGATCAGGGGATGGTTGGGCGCCTGGGTGGCTCAGGCGGTTGAGAGTCTGACTTCGGCTCATGTCATGATCTCACGGCTTGTGAGTTCGAGCCCTGCGTTGGGCTCTGTGCTGACAGCTCAGAGCCTGGAGCCTGCTTCCAATTCTGTGTCTCCCTCTCT
The DNA here is from genome assembly GCF_022837055.1 of Prionailurus viverrinus. NCBI lineage: Eukaryota > Metazoa > Chordata > Mammalia > Carnivora > Felidae > Prionailurus > Prionailurus viverrinus. Next base: position 39,064,533 of record NC_062565.1, on the reverse strand, counting down.
CTCTGCCCCTCACCCACTTGCATTCTGTCTCTGTCTCTCAAAAATAAATGAACATTAAAAAAATTTAAAGATCATGGGATGGGAACAAGGAGGTTCAGTCCCCAGCTCTGACCCTGACTGGCTGTGCATCCTTGCACAATTTATGCCACCTCTCTGGGCTTTGTTTTCTCATTTGTAAAACAATGGGACTGGGGTGATCTCTGAGGTTCTCCTCAACTCTGACGACCCAACTGTGTTTTTTTTTTAATATGAAATGTATTGTCAAATTGGTTTCCATACAACACCCAGTGCTCATCCCAACAGGTGCCCTCCTCAATGCTTATCACCCACCCTCCCCTCCCTCCCACCCCCATCAACCGAACCATGGTTTTGTATGTGTGGTATTCATGTGACAAAGAGGAAAGGAAAGTCAGGTGGGTGTGGGCAGGGGCTGCACATGTGGGTCTGCAAACTACATGGTCTTCCTTCCCACATCTTGACCCTTCCCTCCAATGCCTTCCGGGGGTCACCAGACAGCACAGACCATTCATAGAGTTGCAGTGACCTTTGTAGAAAATCGCCCATTTCAAAAGCTTTAACTAAATTTCCAATCAATGTGGGAGGCTTTTCAGCAGGCACTGAGAGGTGTCCTGGAGTGGCAAAGTAGGCTGGCAGGTGTCCTGGACACCAACAACAGGTAGTGCTGAGGTCACTTCTGCCTGACAGTGCTCTGAGCTGGGAGAGTGGTAAGTTTTATTTCCCCGAAGCACTAGCTTGTAAGGAGCATTCTTTTTTTTTTTTTTTTAGTGCTTATTTATTTATTCATTTTGAGAGAGAGAGGGAGAGAGAGAGCAGGGGAGAGGCAGAGGGAGAAGGAGAGAAAGAATCCCAAGCAGGCTCTGCATTGTCAACACAGCACCTGATGCAGGGCTCGAATGAACCGTGAGATCCTAACCTGCCCCAAAAAGTCAAGAGTCAGAGGAGGTGCCCAGAAGGGAGAAGGCCCCCAAGACAGGCTGATGGCATGCTGTTGTTCAGAGTAAGCTCCTTCCCCAGGGCTACGGGAGCTCTTAGAGCTTGCACAGTGACTTCCGGGCGGGGCGGGGGTGCCCTCCCGCTGCCAGGCAGAGGGACCCCTGGAACCCACTGACCCCATCTCAGCCTCCCATAATCATGATTTTAAATGTCCTTCAAGGCCTCCGGAAAGGGGACACTCTTGCAGTGACAGGAGCAGGGCCAGGAGAGCTTGACTGTTGCCCCTGTCCCCCAGGGTGGTCACCACTTCCTGGCCTGAGGCTTTGAATCTTCTTCAAAGCCTTTTCTGTAATGTGAAAGAAATGTAATTTATTTGTCAAATCAAAGGCTCCTTAGCTGTGCAGAGACTGCTCAGCCCAAACATCCTTGCCTTGGGCAGAGCAGGGGCCCAATGACTTGCCACGGGTGTGCTTGTGCATATTTAATTTAATTTATATTTATGGAACTCTGGGCTGCCTGCCTATGAGGGGCCCATGTGCTTGAACGTCCCCTTCTGCGGGCACTTCTGTCTATAGGGAGGCATGCATACCTGTGTATGTGGCATACGTCCACGCACAAGTGCCCTCCAGCATCTGTGGTCACACATCTTGTGCAGGCCTGGCTGGGTGGTTCCGGCTGCTGGGTGCCTGTGTGAAGATGCCAATGGGATGCAGGAGGAGGGCAGACAGAAAGCTTGTGCTGGGTGCCCAGACCACACAAGAATCTCTGAGAAGCTATTGGAGGCTGGGGGACCAGGGTGTGGAGGGTGGGAAAGGCCCAGGTCTTTTGAAATCCAACATTACCACTAGTGAGGGGCTTACGGGTCAGTGCCTCTGTCCGCCCTCCATCTGGTCAAAGGCTTCCCCACTGTAGCCCCTTATACCTTATCGTGAACCCTGTAAGCACCGGTCCAGCCTTCTTTCCCCATTGGAGCAGGGGCTGGCAGCTGGCTGGGGGGGGGAGGAAGAGGGTAAGCATAGAAGGAGCTTCTTGGGCAGCTGGATGGAGGAGGGACTGAGTGAAATGGGGGCATGTGCATTACCTTTCCCAAGAGAGGGGCAGACAGTAACAGGTGGATCCCCTGGATTGCATCCGCAAGGCTGGGCACCCTCCTCCCTCCTTGGAGGCCAACAGACCTTGTCTGAAGGGTCTGGGGAGGCAGCAATGATGTGGACTGAAGGGCCAGCCATAAAAGGACGGTTTCATCACCCAGATGGGAGTTACAGTCTCAGTTTTTACAGGGCCCTTGAGAATAAGAGGCAGGTTTTTCTACTTGGAGCTGGCTGGGTTTGGGGAAGGTGCTGATGAACTTGAAAGGAGGCATTGGGTGTAGTTGGGGAGGGGCCGCCCCATCTCAGCATGGAAAGGGCTGAAGGGGATTATTTTCTGCAAAAGGTAGGGTGGGGGAGGGGGTCTCAGTCTCCCCATACCCTGCTCCTCTCTCACCTTCCTGAGCTTCCTCTTCCTGGGGTTCTTTCTCTCCCTGGTTTCTCCATCCAGACTCTCCTAAGCGCAGCTGGCCAGCCTCTCCCTGGTTCCTGAGGGACCACTGCATGCCTGGCTCCTCTCTGTGATGTCACCAGAAGGTTCCCCTGCTCCCTTGCCTGGGAAGGGCAGGGAGGCACTACACACTGCCTAAGATTCCCTCCATGCCTCCCAGCTCTCCCTCTCTAGGAACCCGAAAGCTCTCAGGATTGTTAAAGAACGGTGTGGTGTGTAATTAACATTCCAGGCGGCTGGTGGGTGTGCAGGTACCGCAGGACTCTGGGAACCAGGGTGTCTGGTGGGGGGTGAGGGGGATCACCTTGCTCGCATGTTCCCCTTGTTTCTCCCTCCCTTCCCCCCTCCACCCCGGTGTGCGTGGATTCACACGTGTGCTCCTTTTCTGCATCTGTCTGTTCTCCTCCCTGTTCCCTCCCTCCTTCCCAGGTCCTGCTCTCCTGGACTCCCGCTGCCTCTCAGGCTTTCATTGTTAGTGTTTTTTCCACTTCCTGCTTCTCGCCCTAGTGTCTGCCTGCCTCTTTCTCTCCAAGTGTTCTGATCTTGCTTTCGGTTCCTCTCCCTGTCTCCCTTCAGGTCTCCCTCTGTCAACCTGTCTCCATCTCTCCCCATACCCCACCCCTCCCTTTCTGACTGTAAATGTTCAAATACATGAAAAAGGCCAAACCCCATGTGCCTGGCAGTAGAAAGTACCTTTGCAACCCCAGGAGCGTGGCAGAGACTGTGTGGTACAAAGGGTTCCCAATTACTGCCTCTCAGTGCTGGGTTGACTGCTCTAAAAAAAGAGGAATTACGGGTAAAGAGGCCGTGGTGAGGCCGTGGGGCTGGAGGTTAGGCCGGCAGAAGTGAGTGTGAAGGGAAGTGAGCATTTTCTCAGTCCCAGGATGCTCTGGGGGTCATTTTCACGCCTTTCCTCACCTGACTCCAGATCCAGAGCACAAGCCTTCTCTTCATCTGGATCCCCCTGAAGGTTGGTGCTCACACCCACCGGGAACCCCACATGCAGGTAGACCATCAGACTCCCTCCTCACCCCCTGTGAGGTATGGTAGCCCCAGTGTTCCCGGGCTCCAACTCTGTCACAGGCTCCAAATTCCCTTCTTATCTCTGTGACCATCTGTCTCCCAGGAGCTACCCTAACCCATACTTCACTCATTTCTATTCCTTCTGACTTTTTTGTCTAATGGGGGCAGAGGAGGTGGGGAGGGGCTTTCCAAAAAGAAAACTTGACCTTTTCGCGTTTAGGGGGACCACCTCTGAGAGGCATAGGAGAAGCTGGTATGGATTCTAGAATGAAAGATCCATCCGGCTCTCCCTTGTGTCCTTGGGCAAGTTATTTCGTCTCTTGGAACCTCGGTTTCTTCATGTGTGAAGTGTGGGTTTCACTGCATCCCCCTTACAAAATAATAATAATAGTATCTGAGAGGTAACACCCACCTTGAGGGGCCATTTATTAGGAACCAGTGTGGTTGGTGGTCTGCCAGGCCATAAACACAGTGGTCATTCAGAGCCACAAGTAATGTCACTTGGACAATAGTTTTGCTGTTCCATACTCAAGTTTGCCCAGGAGGTCCAAGTGGATTTCAGCAGGTATTGGTGACCTGTTTACATCCATTTCTTTTTTTTTTTTAGTTTATTTATTTATTTTGACAGAGATAGAGTGGGGGGTGTGCAGAAAGACACAGAGAGAGAGAATCCCAAGCAGGCTCTGCGCTATCAGCACAGAGCCCCATGTGGGGCTCAAAATCACGAACCTTGAAATCATGACATGAGCCAAAATCAAGAATCAGACGCCTAATTGACTGAGCCCTCCCAGGCATCCCTACATCCATTTCTGAATAAAAGACAGTCTTTGGGCAGCATGCATCGCAGGTGCTGTCGGTACCCACCTACTTCAGCCCTTAACCTTCCCTTGCACTGGCCCAAATGCCAGGCGATGGCACCTGTGACTTGGCATGAGGCCCTCTCTGCAGTCTTCTGGGGCAGGACAGAGGTACTGGGAATTGCAGCCCCTGGGAACAGCCTTCCATGGCTGTAGGAAGCTGGTGGATACATACCTCAGCTCCCTCACCCCAGGAAGGAAACCTCTGAGGCTCGGTGCCAGTGTCACCTGAGGTCCCCTGCAGGACTGAAGTCCAACTTCCACTATGTTAACCCACTTGATGGCACATCCCATGTTGGTTCCTCACCTTCTCTGTCCCTCCTCTGTCCCTCTGTCCCTTTATCTCCCCATTAGCTACTTGTGCCATATCTTTGCTTCTACAAGAAACCAAGATGGATGGTATTGTGCTAAGATTTTGGGTCTCAGGGTCAGGAACCCTGGACTCTCTTTCTACCGTTGATGCCACTTAATTGAGGGTTCTTGCCTCTCAACCAATTTTGATCTTAGTGTTCTGATCTAAGAAATGGGGCTACTAAGGGGGTCGTGGGTGGCTTTGTTGGTTAAGCGTCCAACTTTGGCTTAGGTCACTGATCTCACAGTTTATGGGTTCGAGCCCAACGTCCGGCTCTGTGCTGACGGCTCAGAGCCTGGAGTCTGTTTCAGATTCTGTGTCTCCCTGTCTCTCTCTGCCTCTCCCCTGCTCATGCTCTGTCTGTCTGTCTCTCAAAAATAAATACACATTAAAAATTTTTTTTAAAAAAGAGTTGATGTAAAGGGGGAAAAAATAAAAGTAAACCATAAAGCAACGTAAGGATTTCCCGTTGTCATTTAGTAGTTCATCTCTCTGTTCAGCCTCAGCATCAAAAGTCTGTTTGGGAGTGGAGGACTCTGGGCGGCTGTCCCTGGCACAGTTTGCTGATCGTGTCGGCTGGACCCTTTTCATGCCATATATACCTTCTGCACTCTGATTCCACATGCTCTTCACCTGCTTCCCTGACTTTGAAGTATTTAAAGCAGCTTTGGAATTCCTTACCAGGAGCCTTCTCACGTTCTTTTCTTGGACATTCGACTTCAAGTTTGCCTCTGGCCTTTACCCGTGAGAAATAATTAATGACAAAATGTAAACACATGAATAGATGATCTATGTGTCACCCGTGCCTTCTCCTGGGCTCGGCCTCTTTTTCTCTGCTAGTTAGCCATGCTGAGGGTTTTTTTTTTTTTTTTTATTCCTTTCCAGAAACTAGTCTTTTTGATCCTCAGCGCACATTTTTTCCTGGCTTTCAATGAGGATTTTCTTTATTTTTTTTTCAATAGTCTATGGTTTTCTTATGCTTTAAAAAAAAATTTTTTTTTTAACTTTCTTTTAACCATTCCTTTCGATGTTTCCCCTTTAACACATGCTCTCATTTTCCGGATTTTTTTCTACGAAACGAGCAGTGGCATAATGGGTATTTTTGGCTCTCCTATCCGGGGGGGTTGAACTTCAAGGTGCTGGGGTCTGAAGGAGGCAGAGCGTCACCCACAGATACTTTCTGCCTGGTCCCTGCCCTTCTGTCCAAAAGAGCCCTGCCCTCTCCCGACATTGAATCCAACAAGCCCAGTGCATGCACGTGATGGACGCCTCTAATCTCTGTCACCACTGGGGACTTGCTTGGTGATGCCACTTTATCACTAGCACCAGCTGCCTGAACTAGCCTCCCCTTGCCCTTAATTAATTACACCCTGCACCACAGGAAGCCATCTCCCTCCCAATGACGGCCTTCAAGCCCTGTCAGATGAAGAAGCAAAACCCTTTAATCTTCCCCAACGGCTCGTCTCTTTCTGTATCGTTTATCCCCCTTCCTGCCGACCCTGGCTCCTCAGCAGGTCTGCTTGTGCTTCTGGTCCAAAGCCGTCTCATGGGGCCTGCATTCTGCAGTGGAGTCGAATCCCAGGAAGCAGGTCATAGGGCCCATTGGGTAGGCCAGAGAGCAGAGGCGGGGTGTTCTGGTTAAGAGGTCCCGGAAACCAATGATCAAGACTGGTCGGGAGGCCTGGGGGGTGGGGGGACATGAGGCAAGGTGCATGTCTGGGTTGGGGGGGGTGGTTGCCGGAGCTCAGAAACAGGCTTTCAGTGTAGTGTGGTGACCTACACCACAGGTGTAGAACACACCAGGTTCTGCTATTGTGGTACAGACACATGAGAGGCTCTGCAAACAGCGGCACAGATAGCAATGGGTTCCATAAACCATGACACTAACAGGGACACCAACAGTGATACGGCTCAGCTCAGAGTCATCGGCTCTGCCTTCATGGTACCCAGGGTGCAGACACTACAACCTTAACTGTGACGGACTCTACAAATGGCCTCAGGCAGCGAGGGGCACTGCTCACAATACCTATGATAGTGACAGATTCTGGACATCCTCAAAGACTCTGGCATCAACACTCATGGGCTCAACAAACAGGAACCAGGAGGAATGGGCCCTGTGTACACCATGCCACCAACAGAGACAGTGACAGGGACTGCAGACATTGACTCAAACAGTGCTAGCCTCTCCCAACAACACTGAGCCCTGCAAACAAAACCAACTCCACAAATGACAAACAGTGCCACGCTCTGCAAATGGTGGCACCAGCAGTGACAAGCTTTGCAAACAGCTCCAAGCTCTGTAAATAATGATGCACAGTGCCAAGCTCTGCAAACAGCCAGTGTAGCTGCGACCAGGGTATGGACAGCAAGCTGGGGGTCACGGCTGGTTATTTCAGACACAGGTTCTGAGGGCGCCCATCCCTCATGACCTTCTCTAAGGTTCCCTATCTGCCCGCACTGTCTCAGCAGGTTCAAGGCTCCTTCAGTTTGTTTGTTTGTTTGTTTGTTTATCAAAGTTTGTTTATTTTGAGAGAGACAGAGACAGCACAAGTGGAGGAGGGGCAGAGGGAGAGAGAGAGAGGGTGGGGGGCGAGAATGGGAGTCCCAAACTCCCGAAGAGCCTTCTGTTGTTAGCACAGAGCCCCAACATGGGGCTCGAACCCACAAAGCTGTGAGATCGTGATCTGAGCTGAAACCAGGAGTCGGGCGCTTAACCGATTGAGGCACCCGGGTGCCCTGAGTCTCCTTTAGCTTAAAACTCCTTCACAGGAGCTGGCTCTCACTTCCTCTCTGGTGGGTTTCCTTCCAGAGCTAAGCCTCTCACAGGAAGCACTGGGCCCAGAGCTCTCTGGAACCTTAGTCTCAGCGGTGACCTCCTGACAGGAAATTAGCGCCCTCCACTTGAGCCCTGCTTCTCTCCCCTCCTGGGTTTTTGTAGCTGAGCTGCCCACTGCTCCTTGGACTGTCCTTGTTTATGACGCCCGGCTTGGGGATCTGTGTCATCTGCCTGGAAGCAGGACAGGGAAGGGAACGATGACCCACAGAGTACAGTGAGCATATTCACTGTAACCTGTGAGGAGTGGGACACAGAAGCGCATAGAGGGCACCTCACTTGCCAGGGTCAAAGCCCCTGCACTGTAGCCCAGCGCTGGAATTCGTGTCTGTTCAGCTCTAAAGCTGCTGAGTCACTATTATAGGCCACATAGCAAAGCAGGTAGGTGTGCAGACTCCAGGCAAAACCTGCTTGGATCCTGGCTGTGTGACCCGTGCAAAATTATTTAACCTGTCTGTTCTTCAGTTTCCTCATCTGGAAAATGGGAATAATAATCATCCTCACCTCAGATGTTTTAGTGGGAGAGAATTACATGAGTTAATACATCCAACATGTCCAGGAGAGTTTTTCCAGAAGCACATCACCCTTCTGCCCTGATCTGCTCCCGTCTCCTCGATCTCCCCCTGGTCCCCTGACTTAAGTCCACACTGCATCATTGCTCTTGGTCAAATGTGCCAGCACACCTCCCTCTCTTTGGGGCCCTGAGACACACTGTCCCCTATGTCTGGAGTGGGCCTTCCCAGGGTCCACCTGGCTCACCCCCTCAGGTCTCTGCTCAGACATCAACCTTTCCCTGATCACCCCAGTTAAAATAAGAAAATAAGACCTTTCACAACTCCCATATCCTGCCTTATTCTTTTGTGACACTCATCATTGCCCACTCCCCACCATATGTAAGCTCCAGGGGGCCTGGGGCTCAGGGGTGGGCTGCAAATTTAAATAGGGTGGTAGGGTGCCTGGGTGGCTCAGGCTGTTGAGCGTCTGACTTCAGCTCAGATCATGATCTCACGGTTCATGAATTTGAGCCACACGTTGGGCTGGCTGCTGTCAGCACAGAGCCCACTTTGGATCCTCTGTTCCCCCTGCTCTCTCCGCCCCTCCCCTGCTCATGCTCTCTCTCTCAAAATTGAATAAACATTTAATAAATAAATAAATGAAATAAATAAATAAATAAATAAATAAATAAATAAAATAAATCAGACAGTGCATGGAGACCTCACCGAGCCAGGGTGTGTGGGAGGTAAGAGGATAGTGCTGTGGCTTCCAGAACCAGTTGAGCAGGCTGTCACATCAGTCCTGTGAAAGGGGGAAGGTGAGGTGTCTTTTCCCCATGAGAGCCTTTGGGTGTGAGTGGGACACCCAGTACCAGTGGCAAGTGAGATGACCTATGCCCTGCCTCGCCACTAACGACTTGCTCCTTCCCCAGACCCCCCTGCAGGTGAACAGACATGGGGGCTGAAAGATGGAAGACCAGAAGTGTCCAGGAGAAAGCCACAGCCCCATTGCTGTGAGCACCAATAGAGTGTGGTCAGACTGTCACTTTTCCACTTGCCTGTCTTCCTGCGACCCAATCCTCCCTGCCAGAGAGGGCTTGGGCTGGCCCAGAAGAGAGAGAGTAACAAAAGCAGGAATGGGTGGAAGGGAGGTGGAACCGGCTTGCATGGTACCCCCTGCTCTGAGGCTAGAAACTGGCTGCCTCCCTTCTGGCAAGGTTCCTCCAGCACAGGGGACTGCAGGCTCCTCCCCGAAATCCCCGTGCTTCAGGTGTGCAAAAACCAGTCTCAGAGAATGGAGACGTCTGGGCAATAGAGAGCAAGGATGCTGCTGCTCCTCTGGGTGCTGTAAACAGCACATCTGGCATTGAAAGAGTGGGCTCTCCTCCAAGCCTGGAGTTGAGATCCTGGGGATCTTGGGTCTGCAGTGGGTCACCTGTGTGTCAAACACGTTAGTTTTTTAGGCATCTTGACTGCTGTGTAGAAATCACAGCGTGATCTACCACCCAACTCCATTATTGTGCAGGCTTCAGGGTCCCTCGAGTCCAGATTGGTGGGGGGATTGCCCCATCCCATTTGCAGGTCCAGCCCCTTCCTGTCTTCTGTCGCTCGTCCCTAGCCTGCAAACCCTGGGCAGCCCCTCCAGGCAGGAGAGCTGCTGTGTCCACCTGCTTGGAATTTCCAGAGGTTGTTGGAAGGAATCAAAGCCTTCCCACAGAATCTAATAGGGACAGATTTCAGACTCTGAACGAGTATTTTAAGCAAATGAATAAGCAAAGACCAAGACATGGGAACAAGTAAGAAGAAGCAAGAGATGAACATCAAAGCTTCAGTCGGACCACGTAGGGATCAGAAGAATGAGGGGCTAAGCAGACGAGAACTGCAGGGAGAAACCCACTGGGTCTCTGCTGGTTAAGGGCATTATGACATCATCCATGAGGAGGCTGATTCATTCATTCACTCACTCACCCATTCATTGGACAAATAGCTACTGAGGACCCCCTCTATGCTGGGAATGGGCAGCAGGGTTTGTGGGACAAGAAAAACAGATGTGAGGCTCATGGTTCAGTGGGACTGATTTCAGAAGACCCCACATTTCCATCTGAGTCCGTGTGCTTTCCAGATACCCGCTCCAAAGTGCACACTGTCAGGGTTGCTGTTAGGGAATGGGCATCAGTTCAGCACGTGGGGCAGTGTGCAAGTGGTCAGTGCTGCTTACACACCCTGCATGCTGTTCCCTTTACAGAGCCTTTGATCAGCTTCACTAAGTCTTGAGTTAGAGAGCCTTGAGGTCCTGCTATACACGTATACGTGAAGTGGGCAGACAGGCCTGACTACTGGGCTGTTATGGCCGGGTCTGTGATACCGCAAATGATGAAGTCAGGGAGAGATCTTCAACCCACCCTTGCCCCTCAACACCAACATTCACACGCACAGACACACAGTCACCCACAGAGACACACATTCACACACACAGACGCACACATTCATCCACAGAGATACAGACTTTCACCCACATGGACACATACATTCACACACAGAAACACACACATTCACACATACAGACCCACATTCATCCACACGGGCACACATTCACACACAGAAACACACACATTCACACAGAGACATACACATTCACACACATGGACACACATATTCCCAGAGACACACACATTCACACACATGACACATTCACACACATGGACACACACATTCACACACGGAGACACACACATTCCACCCACACGGACACACACATTCACATAGACACACGCAGACACACATGGACACACACATTCACACACAGAGACATACATTCACCCACATGGAGACACATACACACGCAAAAACACATGCATTCACACACATGGACACACACCCACATGGACATACTTGTTCACACACACAGACACACACATTCCACCCACGCGGACACACGCATTCACCCACAGGGACACACACATTCACGTAGACACACACAGACGCATGCACTGACACACACATTCCCACACAGAGACACATGCATTCCCACACACACATGCTCTCTTTCTATCTCTCGTTCTTGTTCTCACTCTCTCTCCTGTGGACGGCTATCTTAAACAGGCTCCTTTCTGGACAGCAGGCTTAGGGACAATATGGTTAGGAGATGGGGGCTCCTGTGCCTCCTGGTGCCAAACAGCTGTGCATCCTTGGCTAATGTTTCTTTTTATAAAATTTTTTTAATGTTCATATTTTTGAGAGACAGAGAGACATAGAGACTGAGCACAAAGTGGGGAGGGGCAGAGAGAGAGAGGGAGACACAGAATCCAAAGCAGGCTCCAGGCTCTGAGCTGTCAGCACAGAGCCCGATGTGGGGCCCAAACCCACGAACGGGGAGATCATGACCTGAGCTGAAGTTGGTCGTTCAACCGACTGAGCCACCCAGGCGCCCCTTGGCTAATATTTCCGATGCTCAGCTACCTGTTCTGATAAATGAGGGTGACACATCCACTTACTTTGCAGTGTTCTTGCAAGATTTCAAAGAGATAAACGAGGCCATGCCTGTGCACTGGACACTTGTCTTTCTTTGGGGCCAGCGCCCCACTCTCCCCGTGTGTCTTAGGGCCTCAGTAGGTGGCAGAGCTCATCTTCTGTGGCTTTGCCGGTCGGATGCACCAGCCCAGACCCTGGAGCTTTATCTCGGGCTGCTGCAATGGCTTGAAGAGATGGTGGTGACCAAGCTGCTGCTTTGGTGGCCAGTGGCCAGTTGGCACCCGTGGTGTAGGCTCCAAGTGTGGGGCCAGCCCAGCAGCAGTGGTGTCCAAATTTGGATCACTTTAGCAGCCCACTTTTGGTGTTATTCTTGAATGTGTAGCCCCAAACCTGGTTTCTAGGCCCTTTAGAGATTCTGTGAGGAACCAAAGATGGTTTTAGTGAATTCTTTTCCTGTTTAAATCAGCCAGAGTTGCTTTCCGTTGCTTGCATCTCAGAGCCCAGCCTGATAGTGTGTGAAGTGTTTGGCTATGTGCCTGGAACACACATAGCAGGTGCTCAATAAATGTCAACCATTGGAGATGACAGGCACACCATTGGAGGGGGGCAGGTGCTGAGGGAGGGGCGGTGAAGGCCACTGCAGTCCTCAGGGAAGAGCGCCCAGTCTCCCACTCCATCTCTCCACCAATGGGGCACCCGGCTGCCTGTCTCTCCTCCTTGATTCCCTGCCACTTGCCCGCTTCCAGCCCAGACGGGGTTGGTTTATTTGTGCAGCCCCGATGCCAAGGAGCGAGGGAGGAGTGTGCCGCGGGAGAGGTGGGGATGAGCTCTGTTAAGTGGCTCTAAGTGGGAGCCAGTTTCCTGCAGGACCCCAGTCACCAGTCTATTCCCTTTACCCACCAGGAAAATAAGCCTATCCATGTCTGTGGCTTGACTTCACCATCCTGATCTCTACACAGACAAATCCCAGATCACCAGGCTTCAGAAAGGAATGTGGGTGCATGAGGAGGCCCAAGAAGACAGAGGACTCAGGAGAAGACCGTTTCCTACAGCCTGTGGAATCAGGGCCCTCTTCCTTGCTCCTTGTCCCCCTGGGTGCCCGGGCCCTTTCTCCAACCCAGCGCTCCTGTCTGTGGGAGATACGCAGTGCTTTTACCAGGAGGGCCACATATGGCCGTGCCATTCTGGGGTGGCACAGAGGCACCAGCTGAGGTACAAGTGAGGCTTGCCTGGATCGGGGCTGGTCCAGCTGGAGGGAGGAACACCTTTTCTTTCCTCACCAGCCCATGGCCAAGCCCAGAGGTGCCACCCTTTTCTGGTCACACAAAAGCCCTGTAAATGGGCTAGCGGGGCTTTGAGAATTTTACTAGCTTGACCAAAGCCGGGAAGAACACTCTCACTGTCTGTGTCTCAGAAGTGTTCCTTAACAAACTTTGGGGAGAGAATCATGGACTCGTTTTCCTATCTCTCAAGCCTGGGCATATATTTAGCTCCTGCTCTCTCTCTCACAGATCGTTCTGTGGCTGTTAGCCAGTTGGTGATTCCATTTGATCAGCCACAGGAAACTCTGTGACCCTGTGGTCCTGTCTCTGCTTGGCCACACATGGGGAGGGGTCTACATCCCTGTCCTGAGAGCTTCGGTTCTTCAGGTCCCTTGCTACCATGCTCTGCAGCATTGTGGATGTGAAGGCAGGGCTTGGCAGGGGCGCTGGAGCACCTTCTCCCAAGTGGGGCCTGGGCAGACCCAGGGCCCATGGGACCCGATGGCAAATCCTGGCTGTGTTCCCACTGACACAAGCCTTTCCCTGAGGGGTCAGAGCCATGCAGGTGGGAAGAAAAGAGACTGTTCTTTCTTTCAACACAGTAGCTGTTCTTTCTCTCCACAGGACAAAAGCTCTTTGTGAATTACATCTTCAGAAGGTGACTCCACATGGTTGACACCTCTCTCTCTCTCTCTCTCTCTCTCTCTCTCTCTCGCCTCCTGTCCTCCTCCTGAGGCGACCTCCTCCTTCAAGCCCTGAGGCCATTTCCTCACCTCTCCCTGGTGAACTGTCTCCCTTCTCCCAGAAGGAAGAGGCTCCTGCATCCCCAGCCTCAGCCCCCTCCCCTCTGTCTGACTAACTCAGCCCTACCCTTCTCTCCCCTGACCAGGCCAGGTTCAGGTTCAGTGTCTGGTTCAGTGAGAGAAGGCAGTATGTCTTTCACAAGCTGTAAATTCCCACATCCTTTTTGATTTTTCTCACAACGTACTGATGAACTGAGTTTCTGTTGTTGTTGTTTTTTTCAAGTTTATTTATTTTTGAGAGAGAGACAGTGTGGACATACAAGGGGCAAAGAGGGAGAGAGAGAATCCTAAGCAGGCTCAGTGCTGACAGCACAGAGCTTGACACGGGGCTCAAACCCATGAACTGTGAGATCATGACCTAAGCTGAAACCAAGAGTCAGAAGCTTAATTAATTGAGCCACCCAGGCGCCCCTGAGTTTCTGTTTTACAGAGATTGCTTGCATCCCTGTGGTGCCCTTTGATATGTTCCTTTGTCCTCTGTAATTCCTGCCAGGTGAAACCTGCATCCACAGGCTTGAAGCAGGTCTCCCTCTTTCTCTCTCTCCCTCCTTCCCTCCCTCCTGCTTTCCTCCCTCCTGTCTTCTTCTTTCTCTCCTTTCTCTCTCTTTCTTCCTTCCTTCCTTCCAAATCTACATCATAAGTAATATGTATTCATCCATCAGAAGGCACAAAATTCTAATTGTCTTTGTTTTTGTGATATTAGTGGCCTAATGAGCAAAACCTGGATCCATTAATTCATAGTATTGCAAAGTGGTGCAATTTTAATTTTATTATTTAAAAAAATTTTTTTAATGTTTATTTATTTTTGAAAGGGGGGAGGGGCAGAGAGAAAGGGAGACACAGAATCCAAAGCAGGCTCCAGGCTCCGGGCTGTCAGCACAGAGCCCGTCACAGGGTTCGAAACCACCAATCACGAGATCATGACCTGAACCAAAGTTGGACACTTAACTGGCTGAGCCACCCAGGTGCCCCTAATTTTCTTCTTCTTCTTCATTTATTAGCTGGGTTTTTTATTTCTTAGCTGGACTACATCGACAGAGAGAAACTTTCCCGGATCTGCCTTCTGGCCTCAGTGGACCAATGCATTTAAGAAGCCCCCCAGGCCTGCCCTCAGCCAGCACACTCAGCTTTCCAGCCCAGGTTCTGGGTTAAGAAAGGACCCAGGGCAGGAAAAGGCTGGAGATCACCTAGCCTGTCTGCCACCTCCTCCACACCAATCTAGCTGATTGGACCTGAACAAGAAGGGTTCTTTGGCTTGGACCAGACTAGTCCAGTCTGCAGTCTAGACACTAATGCCAATTTTAAAAACAGATTTTAAAATCAGTAATGCGCTTTCCCATAATGGTTGTTGATCACCTGTATGCCATGTGGGAATCTGTCTGACTTCCTGGGATGGGAGAATTGTCTTTACACTGAATTCCATTCCTCAGTCACTCTGTTTAACACCAGGAACACAAAACCACCTAAGGAGTAGAATTTGGAGAGGACAGGAAGGAAGGGGTGGTGACACTGTGCCATGGAAAAGCAAATTACTTACAATTAAATATTAGACATTGATTTTCTTAACATCCCTCTGCTGGGTCTCACTGTCTGCCATCCCCATGGAAAGCCCCAAACTCTCAACAATTTTTGAAATGGTTTGTCTTTGCCTCTCCCAGACCCCCTGCCCCTGGCCCTTGCCCCCTGTTCTGGGCCGTGCCTCTCCCCTTCCCCAAGAAGCTTAGACTTGAGAGTGGATGCCTCCCCTTCAAGGGCTCTCCTTTGGGTCCCAATCAGGACAGTCTTCTCAACAAAGGAGCCATTTGCCTGCAGGGGAATAATGCTCTTCCAGCTGCTATAGGACAAAGCAGCTCTAGTTAGCTGGGGTTTTGAATAATTTTGTGTTTCTTTCTATATTTTAAAAATAATGAAGACACTAAAACTCAGATACTTTACGGAGTCACCCAAGGTTTCCAGGATCGTGAGGCCTGGGATTGGGATTCAAGTGTAGACCTTTAAGCTGCAAAACCAAAATATGTGTCTCCATCCTCCATGCTTATCCATCTCTCTGCAAGATGAGAGCAGATGCGCAGCCCGTCCAAGAACCCGCCAGGAAGGACAGATTTATTTAATGGGAATCTGAGGCTGCATGCTACACCTGGCTCTTATCTTGGCAGTTACACTGGACTTTTTACGGAGCCTTTAAAAGCAAGCTACTTGGGGCATAGTGGGGTGTAGTTAATCGTTAAGAGTGCAGACTCTGGAGTCACAGGGTTTCAGTTCCAATATCACGTCTGCCAATTATTAGCTGTGTGGCCACAGGCACGGATACTGCTTAGCCTGGCCATGCCTCAGTGTCCTCACTAAGCAACAGAGATAATAACAGTGCTCACCCCATAGGCTTGCTCCAAGGTGATAGCTTAAGAGGCTGCAGCATTAGCATCACCTGGGAGTTTACTAGAAATGAAAATTCTCATGTCCCTCCCAGACCAAATCCCATGAGTCAGAAACCATCAGGACTCAGCAGCAGTCTGTGCTGAACATGCCCTCTAGACAATGCCTGTGAACTCTGAAGCTTGAGAACCACTGGCTTAACACGTGTGATGTACTTGGAATGACACCTGGGACATAGTAAGTGCTCAATAAATGTGAGTGGCTTGTTATTATCATTATTATAAGCCAGGGGTGTTATTCATTACCCCCAGGGTCTTGGGTGGCAAAGGTTAGCCCAGATCTGGAAGAGAAAGGCTGAGTACCCTTCTCATGCTCAATTAAGTGCCCTGGGTCCCTGTGGACTAGACGGTCTGTCCTGTTCTGTCCATTGCAGCATTTCCAGTCCCAAGAGTAGTGCTCTGGACATAGCATGGACCTGGCAGTTATTCCCTGCATGTATGTGATGCATTTCTTCTCACTCTGTCTCAACTCCTAGTCTGGCCTTGGGAAGAAGAGGGGACATTCCAGCTTCCATTGGAAACATCTTTACTAAAGGGAGCATTCTCTGCCTACATCAAGCTTGGTTTTCATACTCTCTTGTTTTTGTTAGCCAGTTAAAGTGTGATGAATATGGGGGTGGGGGCTGTTACCAGGCTCCGTGTTAACATCACAATCTATCAATAAGAAAAGGACAATTCAAGAGAAAAATGGATAAAAACTTGCACACTTCTTGCACAGTTCTCAGAAAAGGATAACAGAATGGCTAGTAACATTGGTCTATAGGGAAATGCATATTGAAACCACAATGTGGTGTCACTGCACACCTACCAGAATGACCAAAGTGAAAACGATGGAAAATCCTGGGTGCTGAGGAAGGTGAGGAGCCACTGAACTCTCAAGCATGGCTAGTGTGAGAATAAATTGATAAAGCCATTTCAGACAACTCTTTGGAAATATCTAACCAATGCATGCCCTATGATTTGGTATTTCCACTCCTGGGTATAGTGTATCCAACAGAAAGGCATCCATAGGCTCTTCTGAAACACATCTTCTAGAAGGTTCTAAGGCACTACTTTTCATAGAGCCAAACTGGAAATTACACAAACAAAAGATGTCTGCCAAGAGTAGAATGGATAAGTCAAGTGTAGTATAGTCACACAGTAGAATAGTACACAACAGTGAGAATTAAGGGACCTACAATTATGCCCAACAATGTGGTAGAACCTGATGATCACACTCTAAAGTGAAAGAAACCAGATATGAAAGAGTATGTGTATACTCTTTGAGTCCATGTATGTGAAGTTTAGTAACAGACAAAATGAATGTAGTTGTTACCCTTGAGAATATAGTAACTGGAAGGCAGCACAAGGTGCCCTCTGAGGTATTGGTAAGGGTATGTTGATCTAAATCCTAGTTACACTGATGTGTTCAATTTGTGAAAATTCACTGAGATGTCCACTACTGATGCATGCATGAATGTTTCAACAAGAAGTTAAACAAGCTAAGTGATCATGGAATATCAGGTGGTCTGTGTCTCTTACTGTTCCCTTGTGGAGGGAAAAGAGTCCAGAATTCAAGACCTGGACCCTGAGTTCAGGCTGCTTTAGCATTCCACACCTCAGTGTCCTTATCAGTAGATAGCAAGAAAACCCAGACCAAAGGAGAAGGAAATTACCCAAGGCTGACATGCGGTGGCTGGCAGAGCTAGTGATCCTACCTTGGCCACATATAAGGAGGTAGCCGAGGTCATCTGATTACAGAATCGACTGGATGACATCAGCAGAGGTGCCCTGAACCTGGTGGTGTGGTAGAGTTGTGTGGACCACTATTGCAGTCTCTGAGCCAGAGATACATCTGTGGGTTTCTCCATTACCTCCCAGGTTCTCATTCTTTCCGATGACACGCTCTCGTTCTTTCTTGAAAGTGATTACAATTCCTAAATGAGCACACAAAAATAAACCTCTTCATTAACCAGGGGAAAAAAATGTACCACCTGAGTGGAACGTGTGCCAGAATGCAGCAAGCAGAGCGGCATATGCCGGACTAATTAGCCTTGTCTCCACAGATGGATGTGTTCAGCACAGTGGTTGTGTTATGGGGTAAGGTAACTGGGAGGTGTCCTGTTTAAGGCAGCATTTCCAAAGGCCGTTCTTCAGAATGCCAGTCCCTTGAGGTGTTAATCAGAGCCACAAGGCGACAATTCCATGCTCAAATGTATTTTTGGGAACTACTAGGTTAAATATTATGTGTTCTTTGCTGCAAGACTTCTTGGAGACTTTAATATGATAATGGATATAACGAATCACCAAGATAGGATTGAGTAGGTAACATTTGTCTAATGTATTTGATATTGGACCCTTTTTTTTTTTTGGACCCTTTTTGATTTGGCAAGCACCTCAAGAAAAGTATTTCCTGGAACCCACAGTGAAAAATTCTGACATAGACCCAATCTTGGTCCAAGAGTCAGGAAACCTGGCTTGCAGACCCAGCCTGGTTATCAACCAGCAGGACACTTTGGACAAGGCCTTCTTTTCTCTGAGCCTCAGGGTGGTCTGACCATTATCGTACCCCATTTTTATTGTATTTTGTTTTATTGCATTTAATGCTGTGGTGTTAGGCTATGCAACTTTATTATCTATACATGAAGCAGAGGCTGTTGTTCCCTAACCCAATAGCTGTTACCCTCCTTTCTTGCTAAAAGAATTCTGATTTTTTTCATGTGACATTGAACCCAATGAGAAGGTGAACCCCCCCCCTTTTTTTTTGTCTAGGAGTAGCTTATGAATCAGCTCTGGCCAATGAGATACAAAAGAGAGTTTTCTGGGAGCTTCTGGGAAAGACTTTCTTCTCTGATGAAAACTTTATTTTTTTTTATCCCCTGCCTTCTTGATTAAAAAGTCATTAGGTGAGGATGTGATGGTTGGAGCTGTGGCAGCCATCTTTTGACCATAAAACAAGAATGAAAACCAGTAAGCTGAGAAGCCATAGAAGTGGGAGGGAAAGAACCTGGCTCTTTGATGATATCACTGAATTGCTGAACTAATATTTGGACTACCTACCTCTGACCTCTTGCCAAATAAACAATAGGTGCCCTCATAGTTTTACTTACCATTAGTGTGATTTGCTCTTACTTGCACTCACATAGAAACTTACTGAAAATATCTGTGTCTGTTTTTCTCTTTCATTATACTACTTTCTGTTACAAGGTGCCTTCGTGATTGATTTATTCTTGAGTGAGGAGGCTCTGAGGCAATAATAGACAAAACCCTGAGATCTCAGTGACTTAGCCCAATGGTAGCTTATTCCTCACACTATCATAGTCCAATGTGGGTTAAGTAACTCCACCCCAACTAGTAGATCTGGAATACATGGTGTATTAGTCAGGTTGAGCAAGGCTAGGCTGCAATAACAAACAGTCTCTGAAATCTCAGTGGTTTAGTACAGAAATGTTTGTTTTTGGTTCATGCAAAGTCCACAGTGGGTCAATTGGCTTTCCAAAGAAGTTCTGTTCCATGCAGTGACTCCGTGATCCAGACTGCATGTTAGAGATACAGTCTCTGGAATAGGTGAGTTCCAGGGGGCTGAAGCTAGAAGAGAGAGAGCTGAGAGTCAGGCATGAACCCTCAAATATTTCAGCCTAGAAGTGACATCACTTCTCTTTATAGTCCAGTGTCTAAAACTAGTTACACATCCCAACTTAACTTCAAGGGAAGTTGGGAGATATAGGAGAGCATATGGATGTTTGGTGAGTACTAACTGTCCCTGACACAATTTAATGACAACTTTTAAAATAACCTTGTCTCTGACTGAGAGCCTGAAATGTGTTAAATGGAGGCTGGTTGCAGGGAGAGGTGGTGAGTGAAACTCCTCTGGCTCTGCTGAATCCAGTTTCCAGAAACCAGGCAAGGTCAGGCTCTAGACCCAAAGTAGCACACAGAAAGGGCCAGCTCAGGACCCAGAAATCTGGGTTCTAGTTTCTGTGTTTTTATCAACCTTGGGCAAGCCATTTTTCATGGGCATGCCTAATCTATAAAATAAGAGTTTTGATGCTGTGCAACAAGTCACCGCAAAACTTAAAGCAATAAGTTTTAAGTTATTTCTCATGGTTTCCATGGGTCAGGAATACAGGAGTGGCTTAGCTGGGTGGGTCTGCCTCAGAGTCCCTTATGTACAACCATTGGAAGGTTTGGTTGGGGTTGAGCAACCACTTCCATAGTGGCTCACTGACATGGCTGGCAAGCTAGTGCTGGCCCTTGGCAGAATGATCTCAGTCCCTCTCCACAGGAGCATCTCCACAGGCTTGCTCAAGCAACCCCATGGTTGTGTGGTTGGCTTCCCCCAGGACAAATGACCCCAGCCACCAAGATGAAAGCTATGGGCCTTCACCGCCTGGCATTAGAAGTCAGACATCAAAAATTCATGGCATCTTCTAGGTCACACAGGCTCACCCTGATTCACTGTAGGAGGGGACCACACAAGGAGGTGAGCACCAGAAGGTGAAATCATTGAGGACCAGCTTGGAAGCTGGCTTCCGAGACCACCCTCTCCTCTAAATTCTGACATTTTTTGCCTATGATCCAGGACAGTCATTCCAGAGACACCTCTCCCTTCAAGGAAACTGTAGGTGAGACCAAATCCTCCTAAGGTTTCCCCAAATGCTCCTGCCACTGGGTGAGATATTTTCTAGAAAAAGAATCCTAAGAGTAAACCCATTTTCTATTGAATTCTTTCACGTGTGACAGGCACTATTTTCAACATCCCCATTTTATATATTGGATCCCTGAGGCCCTGAGAGATTGACTTGCCTCAGAGTATGCTGAGTCAGATTTCAAACCAGATCCTATGTTTCTGATACCTCCTGGAGCCAAGTTCAGCTCCAGAGGAGTGGATAACCTTGTCCCTTACACCTGTCCAGCCTTGAGCTCAGGTGTCCTCCAGACAGCCTGGAAGGGGGGCAGCTAATGTCCTCCCTACAGAGAAGTGCTTAGTAGGACCCCTGTAGCTGCTGTTCCTGACCATTTTTTTTTTCTGCACAGCTCCCATCCCATCCGGAGGGGCATGCACCCCAGGAACTTGCTAGAGACTGGAAGTCCCTTCATCCTTTAAATATTTCTAGCGCACACTGAGCTAATGGCATTAGTGCCCGAACAAAACAGTGCATCCCTGCTTAAGGAAGTGATAATGGAGTATAAGTCTGAACAAGGAGTGATTTCTTTGTGAGCTGGCATATTAGCGCTTCGCTGTGAAACTGCCCTTGTCTTTAACTGCCAGCAGCTAGAGAAAAATCTCTTGACCACAAATTTATTAAATGTTGTGGACTTAGATGATTTAAAGTTCATGTGTCTGTTCTTGATCTGCCTATCTATAGCGGAAGCCCCAACAAAGACTTAACCCACCTCAGCAATTTGCCTGCATTTGAATGAGACAAATGGGCAATTGCTGGGGCTCCAGGGTCTGAGGACAGGAGGGAGACCCATGAACCCTGAGTGGCATCCACAGGCGCTGCTGTTCCCCTGCCAGAGAGGGACCTGAAGAAACACTGGATACCCTGACTTGGGGCTGCATGTCCCCCCAGAGCCAGTGCATTTAGTCACCCACGTGTCTGTGTGCATGGTTACCTAGAGCAGGAGTGGCGATCTGTGGCGGGAGAGGGGGGGCATGTGCCAGGGGCAGTGTGTGTAACAGTGGGCAGCCAGAGGGCTGTGGTTGAGAGTATGGGGCCCAGAGAGTGCTAGAATGTTGGCTCTACCACTTACAGCTGGGAACGCCACGCTTCTTATGTGTGAAATCAACCTGACAATCACAACAGCACCTATCCTAAAAGGTTCTCACCAGGATTAAATGAGGTAACCGTTTGAACACTGCCCCATGATGGGGCACCTGGGTGGCTCAGTGGGTTAAGTGTCCAGCTCTTGATTTCAGCTCAGGTCATGACCTCACGATTTGTGAGTTCCAGCCCTGTATCATGCTCTGCACTAACAGTGCTGAGCCTTCTTGGGATTCTCTCTCTCTCTGCCCCTAACCCTGCTTGCGTTCTCTCCCAAAATACATAAATAAAAACTTTTTTAAAATTAAAAAAACATTGCCACACATATTGTAAGCACTTACAGTGAACGCTACTTTTATTTCATGTGTTTTGTGTGTATATCTCTGTGGACGCCTGTTTGGGTTATGTGTGTGTGTGTGTGTGTGTGTGTGTGTATGCATCTGTGTATAGTGTGCGTGCATGAGGGCATCCACGTGCAGGGGTGTAGGTAACCTGAGTGTAATTAGAGACAAGGAACTGCCTGACAGTGGGGGACTCACCCCTTCCCAGGTACAATGGGGCACTCACGCCTTACAGCTAAAGAGCTCACCTTCCCCGAGGTGCTACAAACGTTCTCCCATGGCTGCAGGGGACTCCTTGCCAGGCTGGGGAGGGGAGGATAGGTGGGCATCTGGATGACCCCAGGGTCAGAGGCAGAGAATCAAAGTTTCACCTATTAGTATAATTAAACTTATATGGCTTAATGGAGAGCCACAGAGCCAGGGATAACTCTGGCTGATTTGAATCACTTGAATTCTTGCACATCAGCACACTGGGTGGGTTGGTTAGTTCATTGCACCACTGGGCCCCCACTGGGGCTTCCTGCCATCCCTGCTCCTTGGAGGCTGGGGGCTTTAGGGACAGGGAGTCAGCCAACTATAAAGCTGCTGGGACTGCCATGTGCTGCCTGCCTCCTGTGCCATGTTTGACTTAAGGTTTTCTGAGCAAACCAGCCAGCCGTCCCCACAAAAGGATTCAGGCTACATTTTGTAGATCAGGAAGCAGCCCTCGATCAATGAGATGGTGCAGTCAGAGCCCTGGTCCCAGCCTTTCTCCCTCGGGGTTGATGCTGAGTGTGCTGCAGGTGGCTTCATGGAAGGAAACGGTGACAACACTGTCTTCCAGTCCTTGCAACATGCTCAGTAGGGATGGCGTCAGGAGTGTGGGGACCCTGTCCCCATGCACTTCTCCACCTGGCTTAGCACCCACCCCCTCAAAGTGAGTCTGCCATGCTCCTCCATCAGTTCCCCTGTCCTGTTCTCTACACCTGGGAAGACACTGTATGGTCCCGTCCTCCCGGCAGTGAGGACGGAACCCCACATGTCCTCTCTGCGCCTCCTGTGACCCATGTCCTATTTTTCTTTTTTTTTAATTTTTTTTAACGTTTTATTTATTTTTGAGACAGAGAGAGACAAAGCATGAACGGGGGAGGGTCAGAGAGAGGGAGACACAGAATCTGAAACAGGCTCCAGGCTCTGAGCTGTCAGCACAGAGCCCGACGCGGGGCTCGAACTCACGGACCACAAGATCATGACCTGAGCCGAAGTCAGCCACTTAACCGACTGAGCCACCCAGGCGCCCTGTCATGTCCTATTTTTGAGGGAGGCAGAGCACTGGAGAAGCCATGAAGAGTGATGTCCACTGGGCCACTGTGGACTCTGGCCATGACGCTGGTAGCTTGGCAGTGTGGGAAGGGACCTGGCCTCGGGTGGGGGCTCGGAATGAGGACCTATCTCCTCACCTGCAGACTGAAGGGCTTCAGTTAGAGTGCTGGTGGCTCAGAGACTTGGCAGACTGTGGGGTTCCCCCCAGAGAACTTGTTCCAGAGGGGGACGGTTCTAGCCCCCAAAAACATTTTTTTAAGTTTACTTATCCATTGATGTGGGGCGGGGGAGGAAGGAAGGAAGGGAGAAAGGGAGAGAGAGCCTGAAAATGGAGGGGGGGGAAGGGCAGAGAGAAAGAAAGAGAGAGAAAATCTCAAGCAGGCTTCACGCTGACAGCGCAGAGCCCGAAGTGGGGCTCAATCCCACAAACCGTAAGATCATGACCTGAGCCGATAAAGAGTCAGACACTCAACCGACTGAGCCCCCCAGGAGTCCCCAGACACTGATGTTCTGATTCAGGAGAAATAGGAGGGGCTTGGGCCCTCCATCTGTACCAGGTGATTCTGGGGTGTGTGTTCTATATTCATGCCTGAGATCCTCACAGCTTGCAATCCGGAACCCCTCCAGCCCCCCATTCAGCAGAGCATAAGGGCTCTCTCTCTGGGGGCCTTGTGGAGGGCAGTGGCTTTTGCTCAGCACCCGGAAATGGAGAACATCCCGTGTCCCACCCCATCCCAGACTGTGGCCCAGAGAGGAAGCCCTGTGGGTTATGCACGGTTCTTGGAAGACTGAATGGCTACAAATCTGCCCCTTCCCGCAGAGAGCATGTCAGAGTGGTGGGTGCCCTCCCATTCTCCCAGCGCTCAGGCAAAAATGTTAGCATAATCTTAACTCCCCTTTTGTCACATGTCACATCCAGGCCATCAGCAAATCTCGCCAGCTCTGCTTTCAGAGTCTGCCTCAATGTGTCCCCATCCCACTGTCCACTGCTACCATCCCAGTTTGATCAACCATTGTCTCTTTTTTGGACAAGAGCCTCCTACCTGGCCTCCTGCTTCTACTCCTGCCCTTTCTGGTCTATTACCCACACAGCACAGCCAGAGGGATCCTTTTAAAGCATGCCATTCATCTGTGCAAAATCTTCCAGGGGCTTTACACCACACTCCAAACAGAATTTTGAGCCTGTGTCATGCTTATATGAGCTGGCCTTCCCTGACTACCTCCCTGGCCTCATCTCCTACCACTCTCCTCTACCTCTGTTCCAGGCACATGGTCTACTCACTGTTTCTTGAGCACCCCAAGCCCACTCCCACCACAGGGCCTTTGCACTTGCTGTTCTCCCCTCTTGGAATGCTCTTCCGCCACAAATCTACATGGTTTTCTCACTTGCACCATTCAAGTCTATCTCAAATGGCAAGTAGAGAGTTCTTCTGTTCTTCTCTGATGAGTCTTTATAAAATAACATGCCCTGCCCATGACATTCCCTTATCCAGTTTTATTTTTTGTGTGTTGTGTACTGGTTTATTTGCTCAACGCCTTTTGCCTGCCAGGAGAATGTAAGTTGCATAAAGTCAGGGAAGTTGATTGTCTCCAGATGTGGTCCCAGAGCCTAAAACAGTATCTGACACACCATAGGCTTGCAAAATAATACAAGTGGAAGGAGTGAATGAGTGAATAAATGGATGAGTGGAATGACAGTACCTCAGGCCTAGCTCTGAAGCTTGTCTGATTTTTTTAAATAATAAAATTAGCCATAAGCTTTGTCATTGCCAATGTATTATTTTTTAAAGTTTGTTTATTTATTTATTTAGAGAGCACAAGCGGGGGAGGGACCGAGAAAGGGAAAGACAGAATCCCAAGCAGGCTCCACACTGTCAGCATAGAGCCCGACACAGGGCTTGATCCCATAAACCGTGAGATCATGACCTGAGCTGAAATCAAGAGTCAGCGGACACTTAAGTGACTGAGCCACCCAGGTGACTCAATAATCAATGTGTTATTGATTATTATGAACGACACACTCATCCTCACCTCGGTGATTGGGATGAGCTGGTTGCTGTTGAGAGCTCATGTGGCATCAGCGTGGCTCACCTGGGCCATGCACATGCTCATGGTGGGGAGAACTTGAAAGGGCACCATTCCCCTTCCATGTGGATTCTTACCACATAGCCTGCATGACCCTGCTCAGGGCATGGCAGGGCGGGATCCTCCACCAAGTTTCCCTGTGTTGGGCTGGTGGGTAAGGGACATTTTGCCTTCCCAAGGTACCTCCGGATTTTAAAAATATATCATATTCACCTCATTCATTTGTAAAGTACCACAGACTGAATGGCTTCATCAATAGAATTGTATTTTCTCTCAATTCTGGAGGCTAGACGTCTGAGATTAAGAGGTAGGTAGGGCTCGTTCCTTCTCAGGCCTCTCTCCTTGGCTGGCTGTCTTCTTGCTAGGTCTTCACACAGTCTTCTATCCATGCATGTCTGTGTCCTAACCTCCTCTTCCCATCAGGCCACCAGTCAGACTGAATTAGGGTCCATCCCCATGACCTCATTTTAGCTTAATTACCTTGTACAACACCCTGTCTCCAAATACACAGTCGTTGAAATACTGGGGGTTAAGATTTCAACAAAAGATTTTTGAGGATGGGTGACACGATTCAGCCCACAGCATTTATATCAATCTCTACAGAAATTTCTTGGACAAATTTTTTTGAGAGAGAGATGGGTGGGGAGGGGCAGAGGGAAAGGGAGAGACAGTATCCTAAGCAGGCTCTGTGCTGTCAGTGCAGAGCCCCGAGCAGGGGCTCCATCCCACGAACTGTGAGACCATGACCTGAGCTCAAATCAGGAGTCAGACGCTCAACTGACTGAGCCACTCGGGCACCCCTTGAGTAAACAATTTTAAAGTAAGTTCCTAACGTGGGATTTAGGTGGTTTAATATTCCTCATGATGCACATGATTATCATTTCCATTTCACAGAAGAGCAGACTGACTGGGGCCTTGCCCAAGGCCACACGGTGAGTTCAGTGATAGGACCAGGACTGGGCTCCCAGCACAGTGCTTATTTTAGCACCTCCTGTGCTTGTGATAAAAGGCAGTAAAATCAATATGAAGCATTAGTTAATAAAGCTGGCACTGCCATTTTAAATTTTTTTTTCAACATTTATTTATTTTTGGGACAGAGAGAGACAGAGCATGAACGGGGGAGGGGCAGAGAGAGAGGGAGACACAGAATCGGAAACTGGCTCCAGGCTCTGAGCCATCAGCCCAGAGCCTGACGCGGGGCTCGAACTCCCGGACCGCGAGATCGTGACCTGGCTGAAGTCGGACGCTTAACCGACTGCGCCACCCAGGCGCCCCTGGCACTGCCATTTTAAACCTGTGCACTAGAACCCTCGTGGAGGAGACAGCTGACAGGGAGGGGGTCTTTTTGCTCTTCCATCACTAATAAGGTTAATTGCTGTGCCTTGCACACTGTGTACCTCCCGTCGGTTTGCTGTGGAGGGAGCAGTGGGAGGAAGGTGAGGTAAATAATCAGCACAGTCACCAAGCTGGCAACTTCCAACTTGTCCAATATTTGCCCAAAGAAAGATCTTTTCCAGCACAGTTCTGTCCCCAGAGATGCCATGTCCAGAGTTTGAGAGGAGTCTGAATGCCACCCAGGAGGTGGAGGACGCTTCAGCAACAGAGTCCTTCCTGCTGTCCCCTGCCCTTTCCATCTGGGGAGGGATAAAGTTTCTACACTTGATAAACACATGTCTGCACGGGTGACCCTTTGGAAACATGAGCGGGGTGAGCAGCAAGAGGTGAGGCTGCTGGTCTAGAAAGCTGAGGCACTTCTGCAGTCCTGCCTGCTCCTGCTGGTGGATGGGCCCAACCTGCTGGATGTGTCAAGTCCCTACAGCCTTATCCCTGACACCAGCCTGTTCCCTCCTCTCCAGCTCCTTCCCTCCTTTCTTGAATGAGACTGTAATGCCTGGAGCCACAGATGCCATCTTGTTCTTGTGACCGTTAGACTGAGCATAGGGATGAGAGCCAGCATGTTGGGGCTGGTGGCATGAGAGGAGTCTCTAATGGAAAGACTGAGTAGCTAAATCAATACCAGCAACACCTGTCCCTGGTTACTTGCTATTTAGGGAAGAAAACCTCCTTTTAATTTAAGCTGTGTGGTTGGGTTGCCTGTTAATTGCAGCTGAATGCATTTCTAATGATGCACTTGGTGAGTCAAAAACAGACCGTAAAGATCTGGCTGGAAAAGCCACTGGATCGTCAGGGATCCCCTATCTGGTTGTTAACTGGAGGGAGTGGAAGTGGCTTCACAGATGTGGTATTTGACCAGGTTCTCTTTGCCTACAGGATTCCTCTCCTTGTCCCTTCTTCTCTGTAGGGTGAGAGGTGCCTTGACTCTCAGCAAGCTGAGTATTCTCAGATTCTTGCCATCTTAACCCCATCTTGTCCAATACTTGCCCAAAGAAAGATCTTTTCTCTAGGTGCCAAAGAAATGGGATGTCTTCCATGTCTTCCATGCAATGTCTGCAATGGACTTCCATGTCTCCTCAGCAGCCCCTCTTTCCAGGTCATCCTCGGAGATACCAAACACATACTCAGCTTACCATATAGGGTACAAGGAAAAACCCAGAATAAAATCACCAAAAACCTTGGGAGAGAGGTATATTGGAGCATGACCTGTAACAACAATTTCTCTCATTTTCCAGCAGCCCACTTACATCTTCCCAATCTCCAAAGGAGGGCATTTGTTGTTGTTGTTGTTGTTGTTGTTGTTATTGTTATTCACTTGGCTTTGATCATTTCTTCTTTTTTAATTTATTTAATCATTTTTAATTTACATCTAAGTTACTTAGCATATAGTGCAATAATGATTTCAGGAGTAGATTCCAGCGATTCATCCCCTATGTATAACACCCAGTGCTCATCCCAACAAGTGTCTTCTTTAATGCCCCTTACCCATTTAGCCCATCCCCCCACCTGCAACCCCTCCAGCAACCCTCAGTTTGTTCTCTATAGTTAAGAATCTCTTATGTTTTGTCCCCTTCCTTGCTTTTATATTATTTTTGCTTCCCTTCCTCCTGTTTTGTGGATAAAGACCTTACTGGGGTCCAAGCTGGCAAATCACAAGTACTGTACAGAGCTTCGGAGCTGGGTTATGTTGTTTGGTGATGCTCTAACCTGTAGCCAAGCTCGTTGGTGACTCTGGGGTCTTCAGTGGGGAGGGAAGTTGGCTGTGAAGAAGGGTCTTCCAGGAACCGTTTGTAAACTGATTAGCTTTACTTTTATCTGTTTTTATACACTAGGAATGAGGTTTCTGCATGTTGGCTGCACCCATGTAATACTCAACTAACCAATAATTGTAGCTAACATTTGCAGGGCTCTTAGTTGTGTTAAAAGCAATTCCACCACCATTTGAATCAGGTGTGTGTGTGTGTGTGTGTGTGTGTGTGTGTGTGTGTATTCTTATTCTGTCCATTTTCCAGGGAACTGAGGCTGGAAGAAGTGAAGTGTCTTAGCAAAAGTAACAGCTTTTGTGAGACAATGATAGGGTTCAAATAACAGGGTTTCTGTTCCAAGTCCCCTAGAGGTGATGACTCCCACTTGTGAAAACCCCAGGCTACAGTGGAGATAGAAATCCTGGAATTGAGGAGCACCTGGCCAGATGGGAGAGGAACAATCTGAAAGAGGGACACCCAACCCATGCTTTGAGGGAACCCAAGGGGTTTCTGAAAGGGCCAAAAGGACAGAAGGTCTCCACAAGAGGAAGGGATGTCACATGGGGAAATGTTGTGTCTGTGGCAGCCCTATGCAGCTGCCTGCACTAAGCATAGTGAGAGGAAGAAGTGAGACAATCATCCTGACAACTTCCTAAGCAAGGTGAGCCAGGCCAGCTTTTGAAAGAAGAGAGGAAATAGAGAGCAGTATTGGGGGTGGGGGCTAAGAATAAAGATTTCTGCCCAGGAAGAATTCTGGAGAAGTTTGCCCCTGGCGGGCCACCTGCTCAAGCTGCAAAGTTCTGCTACATTTGGGTCGGTCTGCTTCCTCATAGCTCATCTCCCTGGCATGAGAGCTGCCCATTCATCTCTGGAGCCAGCCCAACCTCAGGCCCAGTGGAGCGAGGACAAGGACAAGTGCCAAGCCACCTGTGTCCATCACAGCTGCATGGCCAGCTCCAGCTGGCTATGGAAGGACACCTTGGAGGAAGTGCAGAGAGCTGGACAGAGGCAGGAATTGGGGCTGGACTCTGAGTTCCCCCATCACTTGGGAGCACTGTGTCCCCCATCAGACTGGAGGCTCCCTGGGGGCAGAGAGTGTGTCTCCTCCCATCAGACTGGAAGTTCCCGGGGGCAGAGAATGTGTCTCCCCAATCAGCCTGGGAGTTCTTTAGGGGCAGGGCTTCACAGACCTTCACAACCCTTTAAGGGTTCTCTGAGCACAGAGATCTTTTTTCTCCCTGCCTTTGATGTGAAGAAGAACAAATAGTGCCCTCTGTGGTGGGGGCAGGGGTGAGGGGGTTGGTCTTGTCAGTCTGGGCTCTACACTTCCTCCACCATGCTATGATTTAGGGACTTTTGCCAGTAGACTGTTTGGTCAAGTTTTCTTTTCTAAAATCAATGTCTCAGAAAAAAACCAACATTTTTATCTACCCTTCCTCACTCCCACCCTGAATTTCTCTGTGGGGCAGAGGAGAACACCAGTCTCAGTCTCAGGCTCTGATTGGCTTATTAGTTCAGGCTACTGGCAGTCAGAATAGAAGCCAGGGTCGGCCTGGGTTCAGCCACAGGGATTCTGGGTAATGTAGTTCCATGCCTCCTCCCTGCCCTCACTGAAGAAAATGGCTTCAAACCTCAAAGTAGCTTCTGTGAGGAGGAATCCTTCTCCTTTCTTCAGAATGGGAGTAATGGTATCATTGGAGCAATAGGAACAATTTTCTTCATAACCTAGCACAGTTTAGTGATTTCCTGAAAGAGCGGGTTTCTTTGCTACAGATATGCAATAGCTGTTTCTGATAAGATTCTGTCCCCTCTCTGCTGGTAGATGTTGTAGTTTCCCACTGCATGGGGCTGGGGCTGGGTGGTTGAGTGGGATGTGATAATCAGGAGACTGCTTGCTCTTTCCCTGGAAACACCACGATAGCGATGTGCCACAGGGCCTGGTTCCTGCACAGTGGTCCAGTCTGGTACTTGTTCACAGTGAAGTTTACCAGTCCACAAAGAAATAAGAAAATAAAAAATATGTAGCTTGTTTGTCATAAACTTAAAGGCATTTAAATGATTGTTTTTTGTGGGACACCTGGGTGGCTCAGTAAGTTAAGTGTCCAACTTTGGCTCAAGTCATGATCTCACAGTTTGTGGGTTCTAGCCCCTCATTGGGCTTTGTTGCTGACAGCTCAGAGACTGGAACCTGCTTCAGATTCTGTGTCTCTCTCTCTCTCTCTGACCCTCCCCCATTCATGCTCTGTCTCTCTCTGTCTCAAAAATAAATAAACATTTTTTAAAAATTAAAAGTAAATAAATAAATAAATAAATAAATAAATAAATAAATAAATATAAATTTAAAGGCATTTAAATGATTGGCTTTTGTGGGGTGCCTGGGTGGCTCAGTTGGTTAAGCGTCCAACTTCAGCTCAGGTCATGATTTTGCAGTTCATGAGTTTGAGCCCTGTAGTGGGCTCTGTGCTGACAGCTCAGAGGCTGGAGCCTGCTTTGGGTTCTGTGACTCCCTCTCTCTCTGCCCCTCCCCTGCTCATGCTCTGTCTCTCTCTGTCTTTCTCTCAAAAAATAAATAAACATTAAAAAAATTGTTGAATGATTGTCCTTTGGTTTTATTTTTTTTCCTGCTTTTTGATGTAAAAATGTATGGGATATGTGGGGCTATGGGTGGGGGTTCAGGAGGTGGGGATGTAGGGAAGAGGTCTGTGGTGGGTCTCGAAGTTATTGCTTACATATTTGGGATATTCATAAATACAGTGCTCAAAAGTCAAGATATGCTACTAATTATCTGTAAATTCTTAATTATCTGTACTGAAGAAAGGGAGAGGTGGGGATAATATAGGGAATCATTCAATAATGGAAGTGAAGCAAGGAAGGAAAATAACATTTATTAAGGACTTATTCAGAAAGGATAATTGACTTGCCCAAGGTCACCCTGATAGTTAATGTCAGGTCTGGGACTAGAATGTACGTCTCCTGATGCCTGGTCTGGCACTTTTTCAAGCACACTACCTCGATTATGGTAATAGTGATCACGAGAGCAGTGAGCAACCATGAACACACACTAAGCACTTCACAAGTGTTTTCTCCCTTTGTTCTCATGGCAGGCAGCCCCGAGAGGTAGGCTTAGGAGCTCGCCTACTTACGGGTAGATGATTCAAAGCTATTTTCAGTTCAAATCAAGACACATTCACTGAGTGCCTGCTAGGTTCCATCCCAGGTGCTGAACTAGGGACAGGAAATGGAAGATTAATAAGACAGAGTTCCTGCCCTTGGAACAGCTCAATGGGGGCAACATAAGCAAGGGAGTGCTTTCAGTAAAACTTGATGAGTCCCACACGAGATTTATACAAAAGGGGTAGGTGGGAGTTCATTGAGAATGAGGCCAGATTTCAGGGGTGCAAATTGGGGGTAGCGGGCTCTGGGCAGAAGGAATGCATGGCAAAGCCCATGTGTAGTGGTAGCCACACAATGTGCAGGGGCAGGGGAGAGGGGAGAAGGTGGTTATAGGCTTGAGTGTCATCCTTTAGGCAGTGGGGAGCCATGGAGGGTCTTTAAACAGGGGCATGGCATGATCCCATTCATAAGTGATAAGGTGCTTTGAGGCATCAGAAGAGGGATTAGAAGAAAAGTGTGGTGGGGGTGAGTGGGGGCCGGGAGACCAACCAGGGGCTTTCCTATTCTAGACCAGGTGTGATGTGCCCTGAGCTGGGGTCCTGGGGATGGACCTGGGGCAAGTTTGGAGATATTTAGGGAATGGGATCACAGGATGTGGGGACTGGCTGGGTATAGGGATAAGAGGAAGGAAGGTGTTAGTGGGGGGCTAGGTTTCCCCTCTGGATAACTAGGTGGTTGGTAGGGACGGGGACTCTGTAGGACAGCAGGTGGGAGGGTGTGGATGGTGGGCTCAGGGTGGAACATGAGGAATCCAAGACTTATAGCACCTATCACCTTCCCCCACCATCTTCTGCAAGTCCTAGTTCTGCTGTCCCCTCCACAGCTGAGCATGTGGGTCAGAGAAGGGAAATTTAGGGCTGCTTTTGGAATTTGGTGAGCCTACAAAGAGTAGACCCCAAGCAGTATTACCAAGGACCTGGGTATCTGGGAAAAAAGCAGGTGTGCCCGATCCCTGCCCTGAGCCCTGGCCTAAGGGACAGTGAAGGGGCCTGAGACACACCCCCACACCCACACACACCCCACCATGTGGACAGAGCCTCATTAAGGACCCTTACAGAGAAGACTTTTCCTGGCCTTATTTCTCACCTGCCTGGGAGACAGTAGAGAATTGGGTCATCTCACAACTGGGTCATCATTTTGGGGGCTTATCTCTCTCCTGCAGTGACTGAGATAGAATAGTGCTCTAAATAATTATCATTACATATCATTCATTTGTTCTTGCCAATGAATGCCTTGTTATCCTTGTCCTCAGTGCTGTGCTGGACACAAGACACACAGACTCATAATACAGGCCATGCCCTCAAGGAGCTCACAGACCATCAGGGGATATGGGTGACTAAGGACCTGTGAGATAAGGTGAGCGCTGCTCCTGTACAGGTACCTTCAGGGATGCTCTTGGTGGAGCGACCTCCAGGGATACTTAAGAGCATAGGCTCTGGAACCACACAGCTGTGATTGGATGCCAGCTCCTCTTCTCTCACAACTGTGTGACCTTGGACAAGTTACTTAACTTCTCTGAGCCTTCGTTCTCCCATCTACAAAATGGGGATAACCCCATACCCATCTCCTGGGGTATCTGTGAGGATTCAATGATTTATTGCATGAAAAGAGCTTTGCATGGTGCCTGGTGCAGAGCGAGACCTCCATGGTGTTAGCTGGCATTTCTTACCATGATCACTACGATCTTCATCACAAACTCAGAGGGAGTCTTCAGGGAAGAGTTTGCATGTAGAAAAAGCTGCTGGGGGGAGCTTCATAGAGCATATGACATTTCGGTTGGGCAGAAAAGTTGACATTTTGCAGAGCGAAAAAATCAGGCCCAGGGAAGCTGACCCAGGCAGAGAGAGCAGGAACAAAGGCAAGGAAGCGTGCAAATGTAAAATGGCCAGGCCTCTAGGCTCCCTGGAATATGGAGGGTGTAGAGAGGGAGACCCCTGAGAGGGTAGGTCGGGGACACCTTGGGAAAGGCTCAAATGCCATATTAAAGAATTTGGGCTTTATCCCACAGGTAAAAGTGGTCCTGGAGGAATTTAAGAGAGGTGACATGATAAGATTTGCCTTGAGGATTGTAATGGCAGCTGGGTGGAAGGTGGGTCAGAGGCAGGGGGCTACCCACCTTGGCCAAGAGAGAGATGGCAAGATTTTGAGCAAAGGCAGTGCAGGGGATGGTGGGGAAGATGTTTAGGGGGCTGTGCCAAGCACTTGGTTCTGTGAGGCTACAGGATCAGAGGGGAAGCTGGACCCCCAGTTCCGCTTAGCAACCAGGAAAGATGCTAGAGGCACAAAGTGAGATGATGAGGCCTCCAAGCAGGTGGACTGGGGCCCTTGGGGTCCCTCCACCCAGCATCCCCAGCTTTAGAGTCACCCCTGTGCTAGCCACCTGCAGCTGTGGCCTATGCCTGGTCCTGGTAATGGATTTTGAAGGCCAGCAGACCTGATTTCCAGGTCTGGCTGGGCCACTCACACACAACTAGCTATGTGACCCTAGCAAGTCTCTTTACCTCTCTGAGTCTTAGTTTCCCTCTTCTGTAAAATGAGGACAATAGTAGCTACCTCTGAGGGTTATTTCCAGGATGAAACGCATAATGAATAAAAGCACCTAGCACTGTACCTGGCACTAGCACGTGCTCCATAAATGGTAGGTGTTCATTGTTATCATATCCCTGGCAGCATTGACCTTGCAATCTCCTCACTCTGCTCCACCCCCACCCTCGCCTCCACTGTTCAGAACTCCTCCTGCCTGACCCTTCCTTACTACACCATGTGGTGATCCAGGATTCCAAGGTGGATTTCTGGCTGGCAGGAGAGCTTTCTGCCCTCCCCTGCACCGGTTCAAATTCCTCTTATGTTTAATCCTGGCCTCTGCCTGAGACATGTGAAGACCTACACCTTACTCTTTGGGGTGTCTCATGACCTGGGTGGAGTCAAGAGTCCCTGTCTGGGTGGGAATCTTTGAAGTTCTTCTTGGAGGCAGAAGGATGGGCAAATTGACCCCAAGACCCCCCACCCTGAGTCCTTCCCTAAGTGTCTAACTGCTCACCCCTCCTGCCCACTGGCTCTGGGCCTGGTTCTAGAAAGGGTTTTCTGCCGCCTGCAGTGAGAAGTAGTCTGCTGTGTATCGGCCTCGTGTTTATTTCCAATCAGTGTATGGGGCTGGGGAAGATGTGGCCGGATGTTCTGCATCTCTGCAGCCTGGCTCTGTCACTGCTGAACAGATCCTCAGAACTGATTGAAATATGCTGCGTGGGTTTGGAAAGAGGTAGGGAACACAGGAGCTCAACCACAGCCATCCAGGGTCAATGCCTATGCTGCCCTCCCCCCACCTGGCACTCGTCCCTCTCCCACACTGGGCTGCCACACCAGGTGTGGCCCTTTCAACCGGTCACATCTGGAAGCAAAGCCAGGCATGTTCCTCTCTCTGTGCCCACAGATCACTCCAGCAGAGCTGCAGGACAGCATCTAGGGGCTCAACCTGCTGGGAAGGGGAAAGCGCTCAAGGACCCCCTTTACAAAGCTCTCTAGTTCCACACCCTGCAACGCCGTGGGAAGCTCCCTGTAGGAGCCGCAGCCACGACCCCGGCTAGAATCCCATTACCTGGCTTTGTGTGGGTCCATGCCTTGTAACTCTTGTTTTCACATGGCCATCTCTTTCTTCCCTGTCTTCCTTCTGTTCTTGTAAGGACACTAGTCATAACAGATTAGAGGCCACCCTACTCCAGCATGACCTCATCCTACCTCTATTATATATGGGTGACCATATTTCCAAATAAGGTCATGTTCAGAGGTACTTCTGTCTTTTGGGGGTACACAATTTCACCCATAAAAAGACTGAGGGGGTCTTTGGGAAGATTTTCATCCCAGATAAGGCAGCAGTGTCAAAGAGAGCCACCTCCCTGCCTCCATCCTGTGCTTGATCCCATCCTGGGAAACTTGAAGAGACCTGTGGTCATCTTGGGCCCTGGAGGGGGATTATCTCTCGCTAAAGTTGGCAGCAAAGGAAATGGGAAAGTGAGATTGGTGAACTGCTGCCCCAACTCTGAAACCTCCTATCCCTCTACCTCTGATTAAATGGGACAAATGTGCAGAAGCCACATTTTATTGGGGGTCCTGTTACTTGTACCCAGACACATCCTAGCTCATCTAGTGATCCCCAATTTCCCTGCTCAGTTCAGGGCAATGTAAGAGCCCTGGGATTTCAGAGCTGGAAGAGACTCTGGAGGTCACCTACCCCAACCTCTTCATTGAATGGAAGATGAAACTAAGGCTCCATGGGGAAAGTGACTCACTTAGGGCCACCCCTGGTTAGGGGCCCAGCCAGGACTCATATCAGGTTCTCCAAATTCCCAATCTCCCACCATGTTTCTCTGGCTCCCCATACTCATCACTCTTTCTGTAGGGAAGCAGGGTGTTGTTTGAAAGGGGGGGGGGGACCTGCTGGGTGGGCAGCTGAGCTACCAGAGGGAGGAACTGCATGATGGGACAAGAGATAAGAAGGATTCCAAGGGGGGCATGCAGGAGCTTGCCATGCTGCAGAGCCTGTTCAGCCTCAGGGACACACATTTATTCTAATCACATGCTCTGTGAAGGGCTTGCTGCTCTGAATTATGCACCTCGAAAGGGCCTTTCATCTCGCCAAGGGTTTGATGCCAGCCTGCCTGACCGCTTGTGCTGGGCTACAGTTTAGCCTCCAGAGCAATTCAGGGCAAGGAGGTGGAGAAGGCAAGTGGAAATGCCTGGGACCTTTCCTTTCCTGAGGACTCAGCCTGCCCGTTTGCTTCCTTACTTCCACTGAGGCTGGTGGGATGAGGCAGCACGGTTGGTAGGAGGGAGGTAGTGATCCGTCATCACCTGGTCAGCCTAGGAGCCTTGGAGGGACTCCCATGATCGTGTACCTGGCTGCTTTCCAAGAGTGCAGAGAAATCTAACTTTGTCAGCTCAGTTAAATCAAGATCTGTT
This sequence comes from Prionailurus viverrinus, assembly GCF_022837055.1. Lineage (NCBI taxonomy): Eukaryota > Metazoa > Chordata > Mammalia > Carnivora > Felidae > Prionailurus > Prionailurus viverrinus. The sequence goes on along the minus strand of NC_062565.1, from coordinate 39,027,768 downwards.
AAATTCAAAGAACCTAGAATTCTAGTGTGCTAGATGGAAGGCACCTGAAGCATCTTCCAGTCTATGCTGCTCATTTTATAGGAGTGGACACCAAGGGCTTAAAGAGGCTTGCCCTAGAGGCAGAGCCAGTCAGAATCTTAAACGTCAGCCTCTCTGTTTTGCCCATTTTTGTCTGAGGCAGAGCTTGCTGGCCCTTGAGTTCAGTCAACAAATACATTTGAGCCGTGGGGTTGGCAGCTTCTGACATGGGTCCTCTGATCTTTGCCTCTTGTTGTTCACGCCTTTGTGTAATCCCTTTTCCTGAGTGTGGGCTAGACCTAGTAATTGCTTCTAATCAACAGAATATGGCAAAAGTGACCAACGTCACTTCTGTGGTAAAGTTATAAAGGACTGTTATTTCCATCTTACTAGCTCTCTTCTCTCTCTCTCTCTCTTTCTCTCTCTCTCTTTTCCTGGCGTCTCTTCTCATGAATTTGCTCTGATAAAGCAAGGTGAGGAGGCTTATACTGCCAGAAGCTGAGGACCACCATCGGCCAATGGCCAGCAGGGAACCCAGGCCCCCAGTCCAACAGCCATGGAAGAACTGAATCCTGCTAATAACCACAGAGTGAACTTGGAAACAAGCCCTTTCCCAGTTGAGACTTCAGATGAAACTGCAGCTTTGACTGACATCAAGATTATAAACTTGTGAGAGATCATGAAACAGAAGACCTAGTTATGCTATGTCTGGATTCCTGACCCACAAACTGTGGGGAAATAAATGTGCATGGTTTTAAGTTGCTAAGTTTTGTTATGCAGCAATAGATAAAGACAATCCTTATGCTAGGGTAATATTTAGAAATATATGCCTATCACGTTCTAGGCAGTGTCAGGAATGAAAAGCAATGGTTAATGTGGATTTACAGGAACTTATAGTTTGATGAGTTGAAGTATGAATAACAGTACCCAACATTTAATTAAGGTTTCCTCCGTGTCAGGTATTGTGCTACCCTTTACATGCATTAATTTCTTTAATTTTCTTAATCCTCACAACAACCCTGTGAAGCCTATTATTAGCCCCATTTTACAGATGAGAAAACAGAAGTGCAGAGAGGTGACTAACTCTCCCAGGGTCACACAGCTAGTGAGTGACAAAACTGTGATGTGAGCCCAGACAGTCAGGCCTCAGAGGGAAACAAGACAGCGCTTGTTCATCTAGAAGGTTCTCAAATGCCTCCTGTGTGCTTGCTGTTGTTCGTTGCTGGGCATATAAAGATATGCCTATGCCGTAAAGGAGCCAGTGGTTCTGCCCCTCACTAGTGATGGCCTTGAGCAAGTTGGCTAACTTTGGCATCCTCCTCTGTTAAGGGGATAAGGGGAATAACAGTCCACATGGGGTTTAAATAAGATCAGATGAGCCAGAAAGTGTAAAGCACATGTAATATTTCCTGCCAGATAGTAAGTGTTATGTTTGTTCTATATAAATAAGTAAATAAATAGCCGTGTCAGCAGAAAGTGACAAGAGCGCGTGGAAATTGCAGGGTGCAGGGTGCAGTGAGAGTTCAGAGGGAGCACTGTCTTTTACCTGCCATCTTTTGTACATGTACTTTCAGGCCCGGGCTCATTGGTGGGCTTCCCATGCAGCCTGTGGTCTTTTTTGATACTCATTAAGTATCTCATTAAAATACTTAGTGGCTCTAAGGTCAGTCTTCTCCTGCTAAGAGGCCCAACTCTTGACTGGTGTTCACTTTTCAGCCTAAGCTTCTCAGGATGAGGGATTTTGAAAACAATCTTTCCAAGTCCCAGGGTTCACTTGTGTCTCTGACTCCCCTCCCTGCAATGCACAAAGGCTCAGAAGTCATGGGGTAACCCCCACACTCTCATCCTTCCTCCTTTTCTCTATTGGTCAGAACAGCAATCCTTCTTGATACTTTGCCCAAAGTCCAGAAAATTAAATCATTCTCAACAGGGGAAATATAAAGACCCTGAAAATTCTTCATAAACTATAAATGCCAAAATGCATTCACAGATATAACTGTTGTTGGCCAGGTCTAGGGGATGTGTGCAGAAAGCATTGGCCAAAGAGTGCTTCAAGGTGGAGGTGGGAGTCCAGCCAGGACTTAAAGAGTGGTAAGAGGAGGAAGAATGGAGGAGATAGGGGATAGCCATGTAAGAGGCAGCCAGCACCACCAGGGTGCCATGAAATGCGTGGCAGATGTTACTATTACTTACCCACATTGGTTTTTCTCTCTTTAGGGCACATGAAAGGTTGGTACCCCCCACCCCCACATTTGCTGTTATGTTAGGTGGGTGTCACTGGATTCAATTTGGTCAACAGGTTGCAAGTGGAAGTGATGCATGTCACTTACATGCTCAAGCATTTAACGGGAGCTACAAGTCTTCAGTGCTTTTTGCTCCTGCCACAGCAACCTCAGGAGCCTATGTGTAGATGGCAGAGCTGCCAGACTGAAGGGACCTAGCACACTGAGCCATCATAGGGAGGACAGCTACCCTAGAGAGTTGCCTGGACCCACTGTGAATTTTGTGTGAGTCATAAATTTAGAACTGTCATATTGAGCCACTGAAATTTTGCTGGTCCTTGTTCTTGTGATGACCTAGCCTTCCCTGATGTCCACAGAAAGGTATATATAAGTAGTGGTACATGGGGTTCATGAGTTAAGGGGGACCAGAGGCAGCCTGGTATAGGGCATCAGAATCACCTCGGGGATACTTCAAACCATCACAAAAATTCTAATTCAGCTGGGTGGAGTCTGGGCATGGGTTAATTTTCTAAAGCTTTCCAGGTGGACGCCTGGGTGGCTCAGTTGGTTGAGTGTCCAACTCTTGATTTGGGCTCATGTCATGATCCTAGGGTCATGGGATTGAGCCCCATGTTGGGATCCATGCTGAGCTTGGAGCTTGCTTGAGTGAGATTCTCTCTCTCAATCTCCCTCTGCCCCTCCCCCCCACTTGCACACCCTCTCTCTCTTTCTTAAAAAAGAAAAGAAAAGAAAGAAAGAAAGAAAGAAAGAAAGAAAGAAAAAGAGCTGTGTAGGTGCCTCAAGGTGCCAGCAGGTAGGAACCATGGATATTGCCCATCTTCACCTCTTATTATGACATAATCATAAGTAAACTGCTTTATCCTCCAAGCCCTGTGTTTTGGATATAAAAGGACTTCAGACTTGACCCAGTGGATTGTTCACTTTGAGAACGTCTGTGGCTGGTATTTTTAGTCTGGAGCTGGCTTCTCTGGCCGCTGCCCTGTCCCCCTGCCCAGGGTGCACTTGGGCAGGATGTTTGCTGTGATTCTCAGTACCTCTGACCTGGCCTGTGCCCACAACTCCACGCTATGTGATTTTGACATTTTATCCACTGATTGGATCAACAACCAGGCACCTATTGTCCTCCAGATAGCCAATTTTGGACAGCATCCTCCTTCCATTGCAAAAACATTAATTTTTATTTTTATCAGGGTTTTATATATTTCAATTAAATAGGTTTTTAATGTGAAGCGACAGTGCCCAGCTACAAGCTGTCCACCCAGAATCCCCCATCTCAGCAGTAACTTTTCAACTCTCTAGCTTTTTCCATTGGTATTTATTTCCTTGTTATTGACTCTTCCTTGATTTTTCCCTTCTGAGACGTTAGCTATTGACTTCCTACCATGGAGTTTAAGCATTGAGCATGTTCTGATATTCCGCCTTCTAACCCTCCACCCCCAGCAGCTTAATCACGTTCCCCACCAGTCTCCCAGGGGAGTTTTATCCCAATTTTTGGTTAAAAATAAGTATTAGATGTTTACATTAACATTTATGATTATATAAATACTGTTTAGAAAAGAGCTGTGTATGATAACAGTGTCTTTATTAAACTATTTTTAATTTTCTTAGAGCTAATAATTGTCTCTCTCTTGTTTATTCCTTTACTCACATTTTAGACTTTTGGGGGGGATCAGAGCTAAGTGACTGTCTTCCATCTGCTATGTTCAGCCAAAAACTATGACAGATTTTCCATTTGTGAAAATTTACAAATGAGTCCTTAAAACCCTCCCCTCACCCCCCCCCCCACCAAACTTAAAGAGGAACAGTCTAGATGTCTGTTACACCTGTTTACCCTTGTCTTCTAGTTTCTGTCTCAGAGTAATAGCTATCTCCTCTCAGTTGCCCACAGCAAAATGTGTATCAGAGTCTGGGGAAGCAGGATCTATGTTTGTTTGTTTTTTCTTTAGCCAGGAGCTCTTTGAGGGCAGTGGGTTTATCTTTTCACTGAGTTCCCTAAGGCAGGGATGTGTATCTTCACAAGACTGGGGCTCCCTGAGGACAGGGCTGTGTCTCTTCCCTCAGACTGGGTTCCCAGAAGGCAGGGCAGTGTCTCGCCCTCAGACTGGGGCTTCCTGTGGCCAGGACTCTGTCTTTCTCTCAGACTGGGGCTCCCTAAGGGCAGGGCTATGTCTCCTCCCTCAGACTGGGACTCCCTGAGGCAGGGCTATGTCTCCTCCCTCAGACTGGGACTCCCTGAGGCAGAGCTACGTCTCCCCCCCTCAGACTGGGGCTCATTGAGGACAAGACTGTGTCTGTTCCCTCAGATTGTGGGTCCTTGAGGGCAGGGTTATGTCTCCTCCCTTCATCTTTTCCCCTTTGCCCCACCTCAGTGTCTAAGAAAGGACTCTACATTTAGGGGTTGGAGACTCTGCCTAGTATTGTGAACCCCCAGGACATGTTTCCTTCCTGCCCTTTCTTCTGCTCTTGGCCTTGGCCTTTCAGGAAATAAAGAAAACAAACACCTGAGAGACACCCTGAAGGGCTCTGTCAAGTCAGCGGCCCCCTGCTGAGGCTCTGTCCTGCTTCAAGCCTTTCAAAGACCTCAGTCCTCAAGCCCTCCTTGCTCTCAGGGATCCCCTCCCTTCCCTCTCTTTTCCTTTGCATATAGCTTTTCTTTCTTACTGATGTTGTCTGTGAAGAGACACTGTGGACGGCATAAATAATAGATTATTAATTTGGAATGTCTCCAGTGAATGAGACTCGCCACCCAGTGAGGACACACGTTATGTAACCAGCAAATTACAGCGGCATCAGAGGCAGCATGTCTGCTGAGGAGTGGAAGATCAGAGGAGTGAGACGAGCAGGGAGGAAGGCCACTTTGCAGGAGGGCCTGTGGGAAGCCAGGCTCTGGGCTGGTTGTTTTCAGCTGCCTTCTCTAACAGAAGCCTCACAGTGACCAGAGGGAAGCCGCGGGAACCCCCTGTGGAGGGAGGATGGGCTGGTGGAGGCTGGAGCTGACCCAGCACTGAGGCTTGCTGAGTTCCTGGCGTCTGGCCTGTCCCTAGCTGGTGGCAACCCCTGATGGTTCCCCATCAGGTAAGTAGGTTGGGACTGTGCCACTGAAGGTATCCCCAAGGAGACATAAAAATAGGAAAATCAGACTTAGAAGCTGTCACCTCTGGAGGAGGAAGCCCCTGGCCATTCCCTCGGGCAAAACTGATTTCTCCACCAAAGCTCTGGGAGGTGAGCTGTGGCCCAAAGTAGATCACCCATTGTGTCCACACCATCTCTAGCATTGATGACAGGGAATCCCAGGCCACCCCAGTCTGAGTAGGGAAGACACAGCCCTGGCGTCAGGGAGCCCCTGTCTGAGGGGGGAGACATAGCCCTGCCCTCAGGAAGCCATAGTCTGAAGGAGGAGACATGGCCCTGCTCTCAGGGAGCCACAGTCTGAGGGGGAGACACAGCCCTGCCCTCAGAGAGCCCCTGGCTGAGGAGGGAGACACAGCCCTGCCCTCAGGAAGCCATAGTCTGAAGGAGGAGACATGGCCCTGCCCTCAGGGAGTCCCAGTCTGAGGCGGGGGGACACAGCCCTGCCCTCAGGGACCCCAGTCGAGGGGAGAAACAGCCCTGTCCTCAGCAAACCCCAGTCTGAAGGGGGAGACACAGCCCTGCCCTCAGGGAGCCCCAGTCTGAGGGGGGAGACACAGCCCTGTCCTCAGGGAGCCCCAGTCTGAGGGGGGAGACACAGCCCTGTCCTCAGCAAACCCCAGTCTGAGGGGGGGGACACAGCCCTGCCCTCAGGGAGACCCAGTCTGAGGGGGGAGACACAGCCCTGCCCTCAGGGACCCCAGTCTGAGGGGGAGACACAGCCCTGCCCTCAGAGAGCCCCCGGCTGAGGAGGGAGACACAGCCCTGCCCTCTGGGATCCCTAGTCTGAGGGGGGAGGAGACACAGCCCTGCCCTCAGGGAGCCCCAGTCTGAGGGGGGAGACAGAGCCCTGTCCTCAGGGACCCCAGTCTGAGGGGGGAGGAGACACAGCCCTGCCCTCAGGGAGCCCCAGTCTGAGGGGGGAGACAGAGCACTGCCCTCAAAGAGCCCCAGTCTGAGGGGGGGGAGACACAGCCCTGCCCTAAGGGAGTCCAGTCTCGTGAAGACACATGACCCTGCCTTAGGGAGCTCAGTGAAAAGATAAACCCCCCTGCCCTCAGGGAGCTGAACTCTGATGGAGGGGATACAGCTGGTGGTCCTAGGCACACCTCAGTCTGAGGGAAACTGAAAATCTAGAAAACAATTGAAAAGCTCTCACACAGGCCAAGCAGTGTTTTACTGTCTGAGCCCTGGGCCCTGGAGAGAGAGACACAGCAGAGGCAGGGTCCAGGGGCAGGGCTGCAGCACCGCCCCCACCCCCAACACACCCCTCCTCTGCAACCCCTCCCAACTTTAAGGCTCAGGCTAAATTCAGGCAGCACATGGTTACAGACCCTTCAGCGAGCAATTAGTATTCTAAACATGAAATTAATTTGTCCTACACATATGAGAACTTAGTAATTTGTTTCACTTTTATTTTATTGTCAGATAGGATTCATTTTCTACATGATTTTATGGTTGGATAGGATTCATTAGAAATTTTCCCCCAACTACTTCTCTCTTTAAAAAAAAAAAAAAAATCCCTCTCCATCTGCAAAGCCGGTGGTTGAGCAGGCCTTAGCTTTTTCTTTGACTACTCCTCAAAAGTACCCATTCCCACACCATAGCCCCAGGTTCTGCTCCTCTGTCTCACTGTAATTTCCAGTTCAGAAGAGCCAGGTACTGAAATGGAGATAAATCTCTCCGGAAGCTCCTGCAATGGGACCTTTGATAATAGAGTGGTGGGGACAGTTAATGGCTCCAAAGCTCCTCCGTGTTATTTACTGACATTGCGATCCTCACTCTCTCAGAATAACAACTCCAATTTATTTGGCACCCGCCCCAGTCACTTCACTTTGTTCCCCGCTCTTGCTTCCACCTTTGCCCTGGCCCTCCTCATCACGAGGCCACTGGAAACTGACCTCCCAAGGACGTGCTCGGCCTGTCTGGACAGGACTCCTACATGCCAACCCTAGCATATCGAGCGAGACTTGTCCAGCCCTGATCCACAGGCTCTCCCTTACCTTGTGTCCTGCTCACTGAATTTCATTTGTACCCTCAGAATCGGGTCCCTGCATATTTCCTCTTTTGTCATATAAGCAGGCATTTGGGCTCCATTTTCCCCCTCAGACTGGGGCTGCTTGAGAGCAGGGCTGTGTCTCCCAACAGACTGGGTTCCCTGAAACAGGGCTATGTCTCCACCATAAGACTGGGGCTCCCTGAGGCAGGACTGTGTCTCCCCCCATCAGACTGGGTTTCTCTGAGGGGAGGGCTATGTCTCCTCCTCAGACTGGGGCTTCCCAAGGACAGTATTGTGTCGCCCCTCTCAGACTGAGGGCAGTATATGAATGTCCCCCATCAGGGTGAGGATTTCCTGAGGGAAGGAGTCTTGAGGAAAAGCACCAACTCTTTTCTCTATAAAATGAACATGTCCATCAGGGATTCATAGACCCTATGCTGGTCTCCTGGCTCTCTCCAGATAGAGAAGGCTGGAGTACAGACATGGTGTAACTGAGGCAAGTCTTGTGTATGGTAATATGAAGAACATCGTGTTTCCGTTTTGCTTTTTTTTTTTTTGTCCCCAATGTCTTGCGGTGCGAAATGCAAGTTAATTATCTACATTGAATGATATTAGTGGATCATCTGTTGAATGTTTTTTTAAAAAATCCAAATATTTTCTGTCCTGTTCTCAGAAACTCCTGAGTCACTTACACCGGCTTGAGTAGTGCCTGTTCAGAAGACGCTTGCCTCTTGTCCTGGTGGCTGAAGCTAGTAGCTGAAGTGATACCTTTACTGATCTCCTTCTGGGGCTCGCTGAACCATCACAGCAGCTTTACATATAGGCTAAACTTCATATCTCCTGGGGAAGATAGGCTTTATTGTGCTTGTTTTATAAATGATGCAAGCAAGAGTCCAGAAACTTCACTAACTTACATAAGGCCACACGGCAACAAAGCTTTTAGATGAGATTTGGATCCAGATTTTGTCTCTCATACTTTACTTCCAAACACCATTAGGAAAGTCAGCCCGTCCCCACTTTTCCTTCCAAAATGTGATCACATTCTTTTACACACATGCACGCTCATGCACACACACATACACACACACACACACACACACACACACACACGACTTGATCTCCTTTGTTAGGACAGAGGATTGAGAACTAGATGCATACTGCTTCCTGTAAAGTCTCTGAGCCACAGTTTCAAGCCCCAGGTCTGGCTTCCAGGCATGTAGCCAGGCTAGTGGGAAGGTGGCATGGCTGGGATAATCTCCTTTTTCTCGTAATTCTGAGTCAACACCTGTTAGACGGACAGCATCATGCCAGCTTCTGAGCAAACAGAAACCTGGTCTGACATGGGTGCATTCTTGTGGACAATCCCCCCTGTCTGATGTCACCACTTAAGAAGTATCTGTGGAGCTTATCCTGGCTTTAGTAGCCCTTCAGTTAAGACTAGCTGTGTAGTTTTCAAGGAGTGTCACACCCTGTCTGGGTTCAGTCTCCCCACTATCCAAGGAGACATTTATACTAATCCAACGGCACTGAAGGTCCCAGTCTGTGTGCCTCCCTGTCTTAGGGTGAATAGTGGGTATTGTAGGGATGGGGCATCTCTCCCTGCCCACCTCTAGGCCTTTCATGCTTTTCATCCTTCTGATGACCCTTGCACCCTAAAAATGCCGAGAACATGAGTGTCTGTCTCAGGGAGACAGACTAATGACCAGGATGTCAGGCTGGTCCTTGCGGCCAAGGCTGGTGAATTTGTAGCGCTGGCGCCCCATGCCTGATACAGTGCCTGGTATGTTGCTCATGTCCAATAGCAGTTGATGAATGAATAAATTGATGGATGAGTGAATAAACACACACTCCTCCCACCCTGCCCCTGTCCCCCACTCCAACCCCTTGATCCCTCTGCCATGTCCTTTTGCATCAGCGGCTGAAAGCATTTCACGGACAATTACAGTGTGGCCCCCTTCCCACACCACTGGCTGTTTCCACTGCTCCCCACTTTTCCTCATCACTACACTTTGCTGCCTCCCCTCTCCTCCTCCTCTAGCTCTTGCATTGCCCTATCAGGAGGGAGAGTTCTTCCACAGAGAAAGAGTCTCTAGAGGGGAGACCAGGCTTCAGGCTTCTGCTCGGGGGTCTGGAGGTAGAAAGCATAGCTGAGCAGGTGTGGGGGACTGGCCATTGATGCTAGGACTCCAGGACTCCCCAACCCAGAGCCTGGGCTAGAGCATAATTACCTCCCATTAATATCATAATCTCTCCTTTATGGAAGGAAGGCCACTCTTTTCCTTAAATAATGAAGAGCTAGGAGGACACACAGTGCCCGGAAGTAGCTGGGCTGAAACGTGAGTTTTCATGTTTTAATTCAAGTCCCTCTGATAAGTGTTTAGCATTACTTCTGATGGTGCCTGGGGAAGACAGACAGAAAGGAGAAAGGAAGTGGGATAAGAGCAAGGAGAAGGAGGAAGTGGGGAGAGAAAAGGAGGAAGAGGAGGAGGAAGGGAGGAGGAGGGAGGGAGGGGGAAGGGCACACAATGAGAAAAGGACCAATAGCAGGAGAACAAGAAATAAACCAGCCTGAAACCCCCACAGGAACAAAGTGGGGCCCTGATGATCTTTGCACAGTCCCCAGGCCTGTTCCTCACTCTGGTCGGTGGGGCTGTATTTCTAATGTTTCTAATTCTTGTCCCTCCTGACCCACCCACATCAGCATCTCCACATTCCCAGGCAGCTGGGGTCATGTAGTCAGCCCACTTTTGTGTGTGTGGCGGGGAGAGCTTCCTGAGCAGGGTGCTGTGGCTCTCCCCCTGTAGTAGACATCTCCTTGCCCCCTGGTTCTCAGAGTCCCCGTGTGTTGGGTCAATTGAGCCACAAGTGACAAGCAGATGTGGTCATGGGGGTGGCCATTTGACCACTAGGAGCAACTGTTTACAACTCATTTTGGGAATTCAACCATCCCTTCTGTTCAGGGCAGCTGTGTGTGTGTGTGTGTGTGTGTGTGTGTGTGTGTTCTCAGTCCAGCATCTCTGGTCTCCCCTCTCTGCTGCCTCCCCTCTTTGCTAGCCTTAATTACAGCAATTGAGAAGGCTTGCTTAAGATTGCAGAGTAAACCTATCAATATTTCACTTAAGAATGGATTTCTGTCGGATGGTATCAGAGGCTATAAATGAGAAATATGAGACTTGTTCTCAGGTAGCCTTACACACACACGCGCGCGCGCACACACACACACCTCCGATGAATTATTAACACGTGATTTCCTTTCTGTCTCAGACACTGGGAACAGCTGAAGGCTTTATTCAGCTATAGTCAGAGATGAATGTTTCTACTGAAGCTATTTGCCTAAAACACATTCAGATAAACCCAAGAGAACCATGGCTCCGTGTGCTGGAGTTTCCTGTTGGTGAGGAGGTAGAAGACCCTGCTGCTCTGTGCACCTCCATCTCCAGGTCTGTTGGGAGAGGAAGGGTCGTTTCCCCCAACCAAGAGGGCAGGGTCACCAATAGGCTGACAAGGCAGTGTCTCTGCTGGGGTGGAGGAGGGACCTGGGCACAGGATCCCTCTTGCTCCCTTTCCTTGTCTTCCTCTCCTTCTAGAGGGATCCAGAGATACAGGCTCTCACAATCCTCTGTACTTCTTCAGCCTTGGAGTCTGTAAGTACCCTGATGTTTTTAGCATTGGGAATAACTTGTTGTGGTGGAATGAACATGGGCTTGGTGATCAGACACACCCAAGCCACTTGCAATCTATATAAACTGGGTAAGTCACACCTTCTCTGAACCTCAGTTTCCCCAGCTCCAAATGAGGAAACAGTTGGATCCATCTCACTGGATTGGTGATGGAAAATATAAAGCCCTACAATGAAGGGCTCCAGGGTGGCCACTTGGCTGGTGGAGATGACAGTGTGATTTCTCAGTATTGTTTGTTCTGGGTGCCCCCGTTAAAAAGGGCATTGACCAACTCAGTTTGTCCAGAGAGAGGTGACTAGGGTACTGAATGGTTGGAAAACCATGGGCGTGTAAGAGCAAATAGAAGACATTGGAAGTATTTAGCCTGGAGAAGTTATGTCTCGGGGTGATATACTTGTCATCTTTAAGTACATCTTCAACATCTTCTTGTTGAAGAAGGATCAGAGGTGTTATGTGAAGTCCCCAAGGGAGAAATAGAAATTACAGGAAAATTTAGGTTAATATAAAGACTATTTTAACCATCAGAAGTGTGTGACAATGGAATGGATAATTCAGATGGTACTGAATCCCCACCACTGACCATTTTCAAGAGTGGCAAACAACCAGTGGCGGGGAGGTAGTAGAGGTGATTTGGCACTCCCAGCTGGAGACCTTATGATTTCCTGACAGCTAGTCTACAGTTCCCTGGGGAGGGTCCTTTATTGGAGAAGGAATCCTCTCCTTCCTCCATCGAGTTGTCCTTGGGAGAAGGTAATTTCTTTGTCGGCAAATTTGGGGAGAATTTGATTGTTCTCCACTTTGAAGATCTTTCTGCTGACAGAAGACATATATTTTCTGCTTCTCTCCATCACAGGATTGGGGTAGGACTGCAGGTGACAGCTCTGCCTGAGACTCACCGAGTCTTGTCAAAATTATGAGGTGTTAGCAAGCCCACCCATAATGTAATGGTACAGTCACCACTGTTGTAGTGGCATTAAAGATAATATTTTGGTCTCCAGCTACTTGGCTCCATTATCTATTTCTTAGAACGCTCTGAACTGGGTATGGAAGAAGGGATAGTAGACCTCCCCAAGACCCTAATGTAGTTCAACTTCCTAAGGTTGGAACAAGAGTGGTCAATGACCATTTGCTTTCAGATCTACTCCCTGCCCTTCTGCATGCTACATTTCCTAGACTCTTGCCAGGGTTAGTAAATGGGAGCAACAGAGGGAGACTGCAGGAACAAAAAAGTGAGAAGCCAAGGTATTTCTCCCTCTCTCATCCTGATTCAATGGATGTCTTCAGGGTGGCTGAACTTCCAGCATGGCTCCAGCCTTTGCCAAATAGCCTTGCCATGTGGTTTCTGATACAAGCACCTCCTGTCCTCGCTCCAGCCCTAAGGTCATAGTGGCTTCCTGCTGTTTGCTTCCCCTCCCTTTTTTGGTTTCTCAGCTCTTCCAGCACTCATGCAACCAATTTCTTGTATTCCTGACCTCTGTTGTGAATATATAAAGTCATTTATATTTTCATGAGTGGATTCTGAATGATACAGAACATAGTCTCCACTTAGGGAATTTATGTGGCTGATTCCCTTGAGGGCAAGCTTCTTGAAGGTCCCCATGTGATTCACAATTCCCTGAGGATCCATCCAAACCTCAGGTGCCTGATCTCTATGCCCCGGAGTGCTGGTATCCCTGCATGGTCTCTATCTATAGTCAAGGTGAGGGTGGAGTGTTAGCAGTCTGTGGCATGGGCTTTACCTTGCCCCAAGAAGTCAGTCACTGGGTGCTCCTATAGCAGGGGAGCTGAGGGTATAACAGTCCATTGTTGGAAGCGATCTTTGACCTGATTTGACTTTCCCATAATGGGGAGGGGCAAAAATATGTGCTCTCTGTCAGCATGAAGATCCGCAAAGTGAAGAACACTCAGATCTTCTCCCAAACTCACCCAGCCTGTTCCATTTGATTGTCAGCTCCCCCTTCTCCACTCCTGACAGTTCACTTAGATTCAGCTCATCAAACTTCCTGTATCTTGGCTTGTGAGTGGTCTTGTCCAGACCATCTGTTCCATGTGCCCCTGCCCAATGGGGCAGCTCTGGCTCTGGGGCTCCAGGATCTTTAGTCTGTTTCCATCCTTGACCACACCTGCATATGACAAGCCTTGTTAGAGACAGGTCTCTTGAGTCTCCACAGGTGCCTTGCAGCTGCCAGTGCCCATCAGCGAGCTCCCGCTCTGTCCGAGGACACTGCCAGAAATGCAGCAGGCATCTGCACCTCTTTTCCACAGGCCTGGAAATGGGGCAAGCCTGGGGCTGCAGACGTGGAAGCAGGCGCCATGGGAAATCTGTCGTACCAGCTTCATTCTGCATCATTGTCTGCCCATGAGCAACCTTAAGAAGTTGATTTAGAGTTTCTTGCCTGAAGAAAGAAGTGGATGACTTAATACACTCTGAGATTATTCCATGAGCACCGTGAAAGGACCTAAGGGTATCAGTCTACAAATGAATCTCTGTCATAATCATCACTATTGCCATCCCTATCTCTGTGATGGTCATAAACTCTATCATTGCCACCATCACCTCCATCGCTACTCCCACCTCCATCCTTAACACCCCCTCCTGTCGCTATTACTGCCACTGCTCTGTGATCACTATCACTATGAGCACCATTACGCAAATCTACACTAGAATAGCACCAACTAGCACATGTCACACACCATCCACTCCCCTCATTACTCTTCTATGAGGATTTGGCTGGGCCAAGTACCATAGGGCCAAGTACCCAGGTACATGGAGGCTTTCACCAGAGACAATCCTACCTACATAGGAACCCTGCACAGAGCAGCAACACAAAGCCAAGACACAAAGGAACAAAGGGGTTATTTCTGCATGGGACATTTTGGTAGTGAGAGGAGAACTAAGTAAAGGGATGGGAGGGGAAATCAGCCACTGGAAAGGGAGCAGCCAGAAGAGGTAGCAGACCCCATGCCTGGAGTTGGTGAAGGGACCCTGGGAACTACATGGGGAATCAGTCAGTGTGGCTGGAGTGTGGGAGATAACAGTGGGTTGTACTGGCTGATGCGCTCCTGCCTTTGGATAGTCTGCTAACGACCCAATTTCCCTAGATGGGGGCAGCATGGGGTGGTGAGAAAGAAGAAGGCAACCCCTGGAGTCTGGGAGCTGCTCTTGGTGCCCTCCTGTTGAACATAAACAATTTCACAGGACATCAACATCAGTCAAGGCCACCCATGACCATGACAGATCAAGACAAAACCAACTCTATTCTGCAATCATGTCTGAATGCAGAAAGAGCATGAGCATTGTCCAGACCATAAAATGCCAAACACCCCTCCCCCAGCCAGTTACAGCTTTAGCCTTGTTCCAGGCTGCCCAGCCTATAGATCAAGTTTATTGATACCCAATCGTAGAATTGTCCCTGCTTTCCAACAACACTCAATCCTGGGCAAACCACTGCCTCCTTGGATCCTCCCCCAAATCATCTAACTCAAGCCCAAGTCCTAGAACTGCTTCTCTCCAGCTCTGTCCTCTTCCTGAGATGCCCCACAGTCCCCCAGTGCATGTTCTTCCTGACTGCAGTGAGTGATAAACCCACTGCTCCCCTACTGCCATGTTGCTGGGGCCCTTTGGCTGAAGGGCACTGACAGAGATGTGGGAGAACATTACTTCTAGTGCCTCTGAAAAAGTTACTATTGCTCCCCTCCATAGGGGTCTTCCTTTCTCCTGGAAGGACATATGGAGTGATCAGAGTGTGGTGCAGTCAGCCTGAGAACCTCTTTCTGGGACCCAGCTTTTCCAGTCAATCACCCTAATAAGAGAACATGAAAATACTGGTCAACAGGCCATCACATTCCCCTGAGCTTCTTGGTGAAATGCAGGATAATGTACCTTACTCCCAGGGACCTCCACACAAAAGACATGAAGTCCATTATTTTAACAAGTTCCTCAGATGGAACTTGGATAGCAAAGTTTGGGAACCTGTCACTCTGAGGGCCTTCAAGGTCACCAAAGACTCAAGATTGGGGCTAACTAAAAAGCCTCTCACACCCTGGAAGCCATATATTTCCTAGGTTCAAGCCCCTGTGGTGTTTCTATCCCACTCTGGAAAGGCCACACAATATCAGGTCCCCCCTGCCTCCCTAGGCGTGACCCACATCTTCTGTTAGAGGTTAAGGCACAAAACTGCTCAATAACGTTCAAGGTAAAGGCATCTGCCTCCAGCAAAATGTGTCTCAAAGGGACTCACATTTCATATCTTGAAATGAATGAAAATGTTAATCAATAGATCCATCATCTTGGCCCCTGTGTCTCTGAGCTGAAGATGCAGAGAACACAAACCAATAATGGTATTTAAATACACACACATGCACATGCACATACACACATGTGCTTGAGCATGCACATACCCACACGTGTGCGTGCACGCACGCACACACACACACACACACACAGTTGTTCCCACACGGGTTGAATAGGCAAACAAATCTCTTATAGTCAAAGTCTTGCATAGCCTCTGTACTCTCCCATCCTGTCCTCACTGGCCCACTCTCTTCCATGAGGACAGCCCTGGCCTGGTGAAGTCTCAGGGTCAGACCATTTGCTTTGGATACATCCTTGGCTGCCCCACCCAAAGCTTAGACTCTGCTTTATGAAGCCACAGGCCTAGGAACACCTCCTTTCTCATTTCATCTTTTTTCCACCCTGAGTCATCTCCAGCAATTTGGGCCCCAGGTCACAGCCTTGCAGCTCAGAGCTGATGCTGGAGTGGTTAGGACTATGGGGCTTGGGACTGGGGGATGTATTTTGCATGGAGAAGGACATGACTTGGAGGGATCCCCAGAGGGTAGAATGTTATGGCCCTCCAAAGTCATACATTGAAGCCCTAACCCTCATGACCTTGGAATGTGGCTGTCTCTGCAGAGAAGGCCTCTAATGAGGTAAATGTATTAGGATGGGGCCGTTAGGGCAGGTCCTACCTAATCTGAGTGGTGTCCTTATAGGAAGAGGAGGTTAGACCATACAGAGAGATACCAGAGAGGGTGAACTGTGTCCCCCCCACCCTTTGACCTCTCTCCGCTTTTATTCATCTTCAGCAATTTGGGCCCGGGCCACAGCTCTGCAGCTCATACTTGGGTGGAGGAAAGCTACTTCACCACAGACGTGAAGTCTTGGTGGGGCAACGTCACAGTCAAGCGTTGTCCAAGTAGCCAGAGTGTCCGTCAGTGTAGTTGCATCCAACCAGTCACCCCTTATGCAGTCACTGGCCTCCCACTCCTCCCTCTGCCAGCTGGCCCAGTGGTGAATCGGACCCGCAGAGCAGCAGGGCAGAGATGGGCAGAGTTGGAGGTCCTGCATGAACCCTGGCCCTGTCCATTCTAATTCTGCGAGGCTGGGCTAATTAGGAGACTCTCTGAGCCTCAGTTTCCACACTGCCGAAAAGGGAATACTACCATCTCTATCTCCACAGTGTTGCCACGATAATAAACGTTAAGTTCTCAGTGACACGGGCTCCTCTCTTGCATCATGCCAGGCTTGCCTAACACCTCCCATGGCAGCACTGGGCTCTATGCCATGCCCTCTGCTCCTTCTCAGCCACCTTTCTCCTATTCTTATGGTCCTCACTGCAGACACCGCAGTGAGAGCTTTATCTCCATTCCTTGTTCCCTGGCTTCTGAAAGGTCCTCTGCCTCCCTCCCCACCCACAGCCTTAGATGCTGGGTGCTGCTGTCTGGCCTAATACCTAGCACACATCAAGTCAGTACCATTCACAGAGCAGTAGTAGCCACACACTTCCTTCTCTTCCATCAGGGTGCACTCCTTGAAGACAGAGGCAAACTCTTTCCTCATTACATCTGCTCCAGACCCAGCTGCACTCAATGAGCATGCTCGGGGTTGGCTGGTAACCTCTGAAGTACACCTAGACCTGGAAGGGACTGGTGGTTCCACGGGTGGCAATGCTCCATTCGGCGTGGGCATTCATGGCCTTTGTTTTCAGCCTGACTCTTAACTCCTGATCCTAACACTCCTGAGCACCTCAGTTTATTAAGAGAAAATGGAGAGTTGGAGTAGTCTAGAAGTGAAGATGACCTTAGTCTGTTATTCAAGTATTTCCAACCTGTACTTGGAGAGGAGGCACGCGGACACTTGCAGGTGACTGTTTCCATTTGCCTGTGCTTGGGTGAAGGTGCCACTGCTCCCTTTCCCACTTATTCCACCCCCACCTCCCACCTGGACTGGAAGAACACGTGCATCTTGGATGCAGGAAAGTAAGGAGGAGTGTGATTATGTGGGGACTCCTGAATGATTTCCCTAAAAGAGCGGGATTAAAGGGAGGGACCTGGTCACCAGATTGGAAACTATGAGAACCCCTCCTCTTTCTCAGTCTTGATAAAGCAGCTTGGAGGGGCTTAGTACCGTGAGCAGGAAAGATCCCTGCTCTGCCTTCTCATTTATGCTGCATGACTGCAAGCAGCTGCTTTACTCCTCTGAGCCTCAGTTTCTTCATCTGGAAAATGGGGTTGCTATGGGGATGATGCATGGTAACTCATGAAAGTAGCTGAGGTCTTCAATAAATGGTAGTCAAAGCTGGCGAAGTCCTTCAGTTTTTCAAGGCAAGGAAGAAAAGACCTCCTAAAGCCACCACCTCTGTGCCAGGGCACAGATCTTCAGTATATCAGAGACTCTTCCTTGCCTCCCCACCCACCCCCCTCTGCCCAGCAGGTCCCAATGGTGGTTCTGGGTTGGTGCCCTGCAGTTTGCTGAACCCTGCAGTTTTGACAGGCAGCCCCAGGAACCCAGAGGATCTGAATGGAAAGCGCCTAATTAATTACTGCCGTAATAGTTCCAACAACAGCAGCCCTGCCATGCTGGGCTACGGGTGTCGTTTTCAGCTTCCTGTGCACATTCACCCCACAACTTCTACCCCAGGCTGCCTGACTGGGGTAAAATAAGACCTGGAGAGGGACAGCTGAAGTCCTCTGGCTTCCAGAGATATGGATACATCCCATTTGGCCTTCCTCCTATGGCTCTGTGTTTCTGAGCTCTTCCCCTGCTAAGAACCCCAATGCAAACAGGAATCTTATGCACACTGCAGTGAGGACTGAGGAAAAGCACTGCATTCAGAGCAAGGAAACCAGGAATCTGTGCTACTCTTATGTGCTGTGTGCCCAGGGTAAGCCTCTTTACCTTTCTAAGCCTCGGTTTCTTTATCTGTGAAATGGGGACGGTAGGCCCATCTTGGCTAGCACATAGGACTGAAGTGTATTACTTAATAAATGTGAATTGCTTTAGATGCTATACCAAACAATGAATGCCTGGAGGTCCCATTCCACTTCTTGGAAGGCCCCTCCCTGCACAATGGATGGAGACAAAGTGCCCTCTGGCTCCTCCCTGTGGACCTTTCTGAGCAATACATCACCCCAGCTGTGCCCACATTATCTTGATGGATGAGTCTAGGGTGGAGGTTCCTATGGATGGGGCAATGGAGGCTTGGGAGGCAGGGCTGCCTGGTTCCATCATGGGAACCCAAACTGCATAAGCCCCATATCAAGGAGAACAGGATGCTCCAGCCTCAGAGAAGTTTCCATGATTCACTGCACCTGACTCTCACCCCCACCCCCACAATCAGACCTGAGCCTTATGGGCAGAGACCATTTTGAGGACTGAGAGAATATCCCCATGTACCTGGAGATCCTACTGTAGCTGAGGGCCCTTCTACTTTGGGAAACATGGTCCACTTTCTGAGCCTCCTGGTCCAGGTGGAAAGTCTCCAAGTTCAGGAGATCTTCACCTGAGTCCAGAGCAGAAGTAGCTAGAGACACCTGCCAAGTGGTTGTAGACAAATGGTCCTTTGAAGTGGGGCAGCTGCCAGGGGATGGGTATCTGGGAGGGTCTGTGCCCTCACCCTGTGAGCCCCTCCAGGGAAAATCAGCTCCACACCCACTTCCTGAGCGATGAATATAAGCAGAAGCATGCTCTCCAGATATGAGTAGCTGGGGATCAGGCGACACCTTTGTGGAATCTGCAAAAGGCACGCCTTAACTCCATGACTCAGTTGATTTCCTTGGGGCACATTTTCCCCCTGAATGGTCTTCCCAACATCTTCAGGCCTTGGCATTCCCTTTTGAGAAGAGTCTCCGGGTCTCCCTTTGCCCTGAGAACAGAAAGCTTGAAGGCAAAATGATGATCAATACAATAAGACCCCTTTCAAGCAAAGGTACTAGGAAAATGAATCCATCCCTCCTTTTTGCAGGGAGAGCTAACATTTTTACAATGTTTACCATCTGCCTGGCTCTGCCCTACTGGCTCTTCATATATTACCCATATCAGTCCTATGAGGTAGGCACTGTTAATGTCTCCATCTTACAGATGGGGAAATTAAGGCCCAGAAAAGTTAAGAGACTTTCCCAAGGTCCCACATCTACTAAGTAGTAGCTGGCATTCGAACCCAAATAGCCTGACTCTTGAATCTGGGCTCTTAAACTCCAGCTCTTCTATCTCTTGCTGTCCTGGCCGTGTTCTTGCTACTTCTATGTCCATCTTTCATCCTGGACTGTGAGCTCATGGGCCAGGAATCTGGTTTATTCTTCTTTGTCCCCTCCAACTCCAGGCATAACCCCTGGAGCATACCAGGTGTCCAGGAACCATTTGTTCATAAGTAAATGAATAAAGGGCATGGTGACAGGTGCCAATGAAAAGATATTTGGAGTCTAGATCAAGGGGGATCCCAAATGCCTGGCATTTGTGAAGACAGTAGAGATCTCAAGCAGGACAGTCCCTGCTGGGTTGTGCTTACTCTGTTAACACTGTTTGGACACATGCTTATTGGAGTCATGAGACATAGCGGCATTAACCTGGGATCCAACTACAATTTTGGCATTTTTAGAACCTTTACCACCAACGTACCATGGGAAAGGACATTGTATTTAGGGCCAAATGAGGCTCATGCACCACCTATCCTCCCCACCTCATCCCCCACCATCATCAGAATATTGTGAGACCTATTCTGCTCTGTATTGTTCTCATGAACACTAATATTATTACTAACACCTAACCATAATTTTCCCCTGGAGGAAAAGTTACTTCACACACTGTGGCTGGAGCACTACATGTTCTAGAAGGGATTGGAACAAGCAGGGGGTGTTGTACGAGGTTCACAGTTGGTGAGGAAGGAGGAGACCCCTTTTCCTCAAGAAATCCTCCTCTTCACCAAGTCCTAGGCTGGATGTGAGGCTTCCAGAAGGGGAGGTCTTCAGCCTGGGAAGCAGTAAGGGAGGGAGCTGGGGGAGGTGGAGATGCCCTCCTGGTTGTAGGAGAAAGGGGATAAATATCCAAGGTGGCATGTCATGGTGGGGAGACAGGCAGGCTTACATTGTAAGAAATAATGAGTTAAAAGAATCATTCAGTGAGTAAAGAGAAATATCAAGAATCAAATTGCAGGGAAGATTTCAAGTAATCATAAAGGGTTTTTCAAATATATTCACTGCTAAGAGCTACAGATGTCAGGGGAGAAAATTGGTTCACTTACCAATAATAGTCGCAGAGGCTGGGAGAGCAGGATGCAGACAAGGAAAGTACTTAACCAGGCTTCCTCACCTCCTTCTCTCCTGGGATGCTTGGGGATGGGGGAGGGAGTGGCCTGTCCCTTCACTGAGAAGGGTGGCTGCGGGGGTGTTAGGCAGGTGAGCAGAGCAGGCTGGGCAGGAGGAGTGGCTTGGACATGGTGGCCCCAGCAGCCCTGCTCCAATGTGACTTCTTCTTCCCCTCCCCAACCCATGCGCAGATTATGTGAGGTGAGGACATGTGTCATGTTTGGCATTGAGTAGGAGGCTTGTTGTTATTGTCACCAAGAATTTATTGATGGTTTATGATGAGCAGAGCAGTCTGCCAGGTGTATGAAAGATTGGAGCCATAGGCACATGGTACTTGCCCTGCCTTTACAACCTAGTTAGGGAGACAAGAGCCACATCCAAGGGAAAACGAGAAAGATCGTCAGCACCGCACAGGGAGATATGGACTGATCGTGCTGAAGGGGGTGTTTAAGTGGTCATCACAGGCAGACCAATCAGGGGGAGCTTCAGGGGCACTCGATGATGACACTGTCCACCTATGTTCTGCCATGATGCTGCCTCCTCCTTTTAGGATCCCTCTTCATACAGCAGGATATGGTATCAGTCACACACCTCAACCTGCCAAGAGAAAGGCCAGGGCAATGCTGCCATCAGGAACAACCCAGGGCAGTGGGTTGAAGCTGACTCAAATGTCTCTGAGTGCAGAGGTGGTGTTATTGGTCATTCTCACAAACATCAGAGACAAATGTCATCTCACTTTGTCTAATGTAATTCTCATACCAGTTTCCTGAACCCCAGTTCCCACATGGCGATGTGAAGAGGACCAGGTGATCCCTGTATACCCGGTGGGTTATGTTACAGGAGAGAAACCTGTGTTGGGGAACCCGAATCTTTTATCATGGACAGTAACCATGCCTGTCCTTTGCTCCAGAAGAGATAATAATTGTACTAAACTGGATAGTAAGTATGTCTGCCTCTGTTGCATCAGGAGATACTGTCTCTAGCTCCCAAGAATGTTTGTTACACAAACAGCCTTGAAAAGATAATCAAGAACAAGAAGCAATCAGTTTCTCACTTGCAAGATATACAGAAATGCAAGACCCATGGATAACTATCTTTGGACATTAACAAACTATGGAATGCATTTATTTATTATAATTAGTATTATGTTTGTCTTTTCCTGCTAGAATGGCTATCTCTTTTGTTTACTGATGTATCAATAATTAGAAAAGTGTTCCATACATAATAGGTGCTCAAAATGTGTTGGTTAAATGAATAAATGATTACATGAGGAAGGAGAAAGTCCCTGCTTGGTATCTCCCATCCAGGAAATTTCTTTGCCAAATTGCCAGCATTCTGTGAGGAGAAGGAAACTCGGTTCTGAAAAAGTAGCCTTGTCCTGTGTGCATTGAATTGGCATGGGTCACATGTCTCCCCTATGTGTTCCCCGTGTCTCTCTGTTGCTGGCACCCAGGAGGCAGGGAAGGCGCTCAGGGAAGAGCCAGCTGGTTGTGACTTTATTTCTGCAGCAGGGAATGTCCGTGCATCACCAGGCCCCAGGCATCTCTCCTGGGCCTCCCTTCCTCTTCCCTGCCTTTCTCAGACTGGTAATTAAAAGTATCAAAGCAAAGTAGGGCTGTCTCATTACATGTCCTGTTTATGTGACTCTAATGTGCTTAGAGATGATTTGAAGCCTGCAGAAATCAGCCTCAGAGCTTCCTACTCGTCCAGCCTGGAGCTGGCAACCTAGAGATAAGGGTATCAAGACGGGGCTGTGAATTAGTTCTAAAGTAAACCAATAACGCATTAATGTGGTGAGGAATTAAAAATAAGAGAGATGCTGCACATTTCTCTGATTAATTAGCCGTTCTAGTTAATTTTGCTGGTTGTAGAGACAAATCACAGGACCCTAATAGGGGAGCAATTTCCTATTGGTCACTGGGGCACCAGCATGGGGCTACAAACGTCACTTCTCTCAGGCCCGCAGGGACCACAAGCAGTGAGGCTCCATCAAGGAGGCCGCTATGGCCACTTGGGAATTTTTCTTCACTTCCTGATTCTCTCCTCAACCCAGCAGGAGTACGCAGAGTAGAGGGAAGGATAGGGATTGGGACCAACAGGCCTACAGTGCCCCATTCAGGAGTGTTTGGTGACTCCTAAGGACAGGAGGCTGAGAGGGGGGATGGTGAGCTGTTGGGACTGTGCCATTCATCTGGGGTTTATCACACAATGCCCTGGAGTCTTGCCATTTCATCCACTCATTCATTCACTCACTCATTCATTCATGCATGCACTCAACTGTGGAGGTTTTATTGTTGTCGTTTTTGGTTTGTGTTTGTTTGTTTTATAACCTCTTCCACATACGAGACTTTTGTTAGCCCCAAGGATGCCAAAATGAAAGAATTACAACAGACAATCTCTGTGAGGAGGAATTCCTAGCCTGGGACTAGCACAGAGCTGTTCTTGCTGTGAGATGGCCTCTGCCCCTGTCACAGGCATTTTGGAGGTTAGGACACAAGCGGGGAGGGAGGTGGGCAGTCTTCACCCAGACGCCACACCTACAGGTTCTTGTCTGCATGCTCTCATCACTGCCTGGATCTGGACATGGTGGAAATGGTTTGTGATCTTTTTTGTTTCTTTCTTTTTGTTTGCGTGTAGAACAGGAAGACTGTTTCTTTCCATGCAGGAAACTTCCATAGGCTCCAGAGCTTGGCTCACTGGGCTGGGGCTTTGGATACCATTTTTGTAGTCTACTCAGCCACAGACTTGCCAATGGTCCAGGATAAGTTCTTGCCCTAGTCCCAGACACCTGTTTCCCACCTTGCTTTTGCCTCCACATATAATCCCTTCCCCAAGAAAGCTTCCTCCCTATGGCCATGACAGTGAATGAGACTCCAACTGGTCGCAGAAGATGTATAAGGGTCCCAGGCTCCCTGTGGCTCATATGGAGAAGGCAGGGAAGGAAGGGTTCTCAAGGAAGTGAGTGTGGACAATAGGAACACCTGCCCAGGATCTAACTCAGAGCCATTAGGGGCCAGAATGTGGAATGGAGAGGGCTTATTCAGCCTCTTCCAACTTTTCCAGGCTGGATTACAGGTCTAGGGGTGTCAGATCTTGCATATTTTCCGAAGTAAACTCAAATTTTTATGTGAAAAAAAATCTCTTGATTTTAAAATGCTGGACTTGAATTTAAAATATTTGAACACTGCTATGTAGGCAAACAAAATATGCCTGGGGACTAGATTCAGTCCTTGGATGTGTCAGTTAGAATTAAGTTTATCCAGTAACAGAAAACAAACAAATAAACAAGTAACAGTGGCTTAAATAACATAGATATTTCTCTGTCACTTCTAAGAAATGCAGAAGGAGTCAGTCAATTCTAGACTGCTAAAGTGTTACGTGGTATCCAGGCTCCTCCTATCCTGTTCCTCTATTTCATGGTCTCTATCCCAGCATGACCTCATGGTCCAAGATGGCTGCTGGATCCCCATCCATTAGTTCTGCCTTCCAGACAGCAGGTCAAAGGAAGGGCAGATGATCATGTTTCCTTCCTTTTGACGACATCTTCCAGAAGTCGCACACTTTATTTCTTCTCCTATCCCATTCATCAAAACTCAGTTATATAGTTCAACCTAGTTGCAGTAAAGGCCAGGAAAAATTGTCATTCTAAATTTAAGATAGTTATGTGCCTGATTTTAAAAGTACTAATGGAATGAGGAAATGGGAGAGTGGATTTTAAGTGACAGCTAGCAGTCTTGGCCCCAGTTTGCCTTCATTTTGAGAGCTGGTTGACCCAGGCTGCTCTTTGTGGTGGGTTTGGGGAGGAGGTCATGGGATCTGGTCACTTGGAGACTGCCCAGTGAAAGGACATGGTTGCTTTGGAGAAAGGTTTGCTCTCACGTAGGGGACTCTGGTAGGGCAATCTCTGCCAGAGTGATTTGGCCACACTGGAAGTGGGGCTCCAGTGACTTTTTGGGGTTATTTCTTTCTTGATGTCTTGCAGGAGCAGGACTTCTCTTTTCCCCACAAGTGTCTCTCAGTCACCAAGAGTCAATATTCAGGCAACATCCCCAGGACTGTCAGCCATAGCTTGGCAGGGCAGGAGTGATGCCTTAAGTCAGCTCCTGGGTCTCCAGAAAAAGGTAGGATGTCACCAATTGAAGGTGGAAGGACCTTCAATTGCACTGAGAGTAAATTCAGGTTAGAAAACCAGGATCTCTTAACTGAGTCACAGAAGATATAGGGAGCACCTGATACTTCCTCAAGTCAGTGAGTCAGTTTACTCCAGTTCTTCCTGGACCAGTCCCTGGGCACTTCCTTCAGGACACCTCAATTTCCTCTTTTGCATATTAAGCATATGAATGCTTACCTTGAAGGATTGTTACCATGGTTGTGACTTGAAAGCATATCTGTAAAATCTGTGGCATGCCTCTGTTCAAGAGGTAGTCTCACTTTCTCCCTTTGGCTATGCACTGACCTCAGTGACCTGCTTCTAGTGAAATAAATGTGGCAGAAGTGGGGCTGCCTGACTTCCAGGGCTAGGTCATAAAAAGCACTATACCTTTCTCTCTCTCTCTCTCTCTCTCTCTCTCATTTCTCAGTCATGTGCTCTTGGAACCCAGACACCATGCATGCTGTGGGGAAGCCAAGGACATGAAGAGGCCACATGTGAGCGTGCCCTCTGTCAGCCTCAGTTGAGGCCTGATGATGACCAACAATGACCACCAGATGTGTGGCTGAGAAGCCTTTGAGATGACTCCATCTGATTTTATCACTCGCTGTGGACAAAACCCTGAGTAAGAGCTACCCAACTAAACCCCGTCAACCCTGAGATTCATGAGAAAGGTAAATAACTGGAATTGTTCAAGGCCATTGTTTGGAGGTGGCTTGTAGATAATGGGAACAGTGTTAAATGAAACAGCTTTATACCCAGTGCCTCACATGAGGCCTGGAACATAGTCGATCTGCCATAATACATAGCTCTTCTGGTGCTTTATCTGGTGCCCTGGGTTCGGGGCTGTGCCCAGAGAGCTGGTGTGCACACACTCATGGGAATCCCTGACTGACACCTGGTGTCCTGAAGATGCTGTGGTATAGGAAGGAGCAGGATAGAGAAGGTGGGGGAGAGAATCAAAGAAAACACACACAGGAGCTAGCTCTGGCTGGCAATCCACAGGCATGGTGCTAGGCACTCTACAGCACCGACCTCATAGTCAGCCCCTAAGATGGGCCTCGCCCCATTCTGCAGCTGAGAAAACTGAGGCTGGGATATGTGCTTTGGGGTCCATTCCACGACCCTGGAGCCCAACAGCATGGGCGCCGGACAGTGCGCAGTCTGCTTGTGCCCTCCCCCCACCGCCCCTCCCTTTCTACCCACTCCCCCACCATGCGCTCCTCTTACTCTCAGCCAATCAATAAACAAGTCATTACCATGGCCCCCAAGGTGCTTATCAGCACTGCAGTGCCAGGAAGTGCTTCCCAGTGTCTCGCATCTGTCTCTGCTGCTGAAATTTCCTTAGTTTGTTGGAGACCAGGAATGTGGGCTTGCTTTCCTCCTTTATTTAATAAAGCTCCAGGGACCTAATAATTCTTGCTAAGTTCCTCCCTGCTCCCCGCCTGCTCTCAGCAACCCATGCCCCAACTCCTCTGATGGAAGAGCAGGCCCCCCACCGCCGGCCTCCCTTGGACTTTCTCTTCTGGGACCCACCGATCAGATCATGAGTGCTTCGACCAGGGCAATATTATCCTTATGGGGACACAAATGGGCTCTTCAGGGGGAGAGGGGGGAGTCATCTCAGCTGTTACAATGTTGTGTGGCCCCCACAGATGCAGAGTAAAACCGTGGTGTTAATTACGGGGTGTCTGCCATACTGCTCCAAGACAATAATGAAGAAAAAGATTGCAAAACAGTGATCTAGAGCCCTCACCCCACAAGGTTCGGGTGCCGTTGGCTCTTTCTGAGGTAAGGGTGGCATGGGCTGGGGCCTCCTGGAACCAGGGGAGAAAGTCCTGTGGCTCCGATTCCCTTGTCCCACAATGGTCTCTGGGGAGGGGTGAGGTGACCACACAGGTGCCAGCTGAGAGGCAGGGACTGGTGCGTCTCCTTCTCCAGGACTCCAGCTCCTAGCACTTGCTTCTCATGTCAGAGTGCACAAAGCAGTGTTTTCTTTAGAAAATCAATAATGATTGATTATTTATTCTGCTGGAAATAAATAGATCTGGTCACCAGGGTCAGAGATTAACTTGAAGCTCTGGGCTGCAGCTGGGAATTTGGGCGTCTGTGTTTGAGAGATTCCTCCCTCTCACGTTTCCACCCCACCTCTGGCACCAGGGCCAGCACGGGTCAGGGGATGACAGAGCCTTCTCCACCAGAGGGACAGCCGCCGCCCCCACTGCAGTCCGCATCCTTCATCCAATAGGAAGAGATGACAGACGGGCCCCTCTCCTGGTCTCTGCATGTGGAGTTGGCAGGTGGGGAGGGGCCAAGTGTGGGCAGTGAGCCCAACCACTGTGTGCTGTGTGCTGTGTCCGCTGGCACATGTGTGGCTAGGTGTGCATTTTCTTACAGGTGTCTCGTGGCCGTGTGTCTGTCTGCTGAGCTCCTTCTCTGGGTTGTTACACGGTCTGACGGTGGTGAAATGCCAGGCAGGGTGATCTGCATGCCAAGCATGGGCTGCCCTATTACCTTAGGAGAGAGGGTTGGTTTTTATGGGAGCAAATTAACTCTTTTTTAAAGGTGTTTAAAACATCTCAACTCTTTTAGATTCTCTAAACATTTCGGGCAGTGAGGAGCACAGGGCCTGGGGGCTGGGGATGGCTGCTTTTGAGGGATGTGGACTTGTCCCAGCACAGTAGGGGCGGGCAGTGGGACAGGGACGGGGTTGTGGCAGACAGGGCTTGAGGTTGAGGAAGCAGCAAGGGCAGGCATCTAGGATGGCAGGAGGTAGTGGGACCAGGGAGAGAGACCGAGGGTTGAGAGGAAGGTGTGGTTGGGACTGGAATCCCAGCTCTGCCACTGAGCCATCTGGTTTTGTCTTCCTGGAAAAGCACAGAAGATACACATCTAGTGCTCAGGACAGTGGCTGGCTGGCCCACAGGAGGGCCTCAGGGAAATGGTGCTGGAGCACTAAATGGGTGAGCTCCAGGTCCCCAAAGCAGGCTCTGCCTTGGGTCTGAGACCAGCTACTGGTCCTCTCGAGTCCTGAATGTGAGAGATGCCCGGGCCCATACCTGTGCTAAGGCCCTGTTTGGCCAACACACCTGGTACCTCAGCCCCGCTGTGGTAGCCACAATCCAAGCACACCCAGCCAGACGTGTGAGGCATTTTACACATGTTATGCTTTTGAGGTCCTCACAGAAGCTCCAGGAGCATCTCTCTGAACCCCACTTTTCTCATCTGTAAAGTAGGTCGAGCTAGGGACCCTGGCTGCATGATGTGTAGACAGCTCTTAGGGCAACACCTGGCCCATTGTGGGCACTAAATCAATGCTACCGAAAACCATTGTTCCCATTTTACAGGTGACCAAATCAAGGCATGGAGAGAACAAGCAAGTTGCCCAATGGCACATGGGCAGTGCATAGCAGCCCCAGGATTTGGCCCTGGATCTCCGACTCCGGGGCCTGTGTCCTTCCTTCTATTAGCACTTGTCTTGCTTTTGCCAGAAACCAGCCAGCGACCAGAAGCCTACTCTTTTCGCCTGCTGGTGGGCTGAGCCTTATCCCTGCCGAGCTGGCTGTCAGACCCCCTGATACCGACTTCCAGCCCACCTGCTCACTCAGATTCCCAGGTCCTCTGTCCCCTTATCACCACTCCCTTCCTGCTACCCATCTTGTCATCCTTCCTGGAGGAGTCCCTGCCTGCCTGCCTTACTCCTGCCATGGCAACAGAAACCCAGAAAAAGCTGAGATTATCGCCTCCACTTAGGCTGTCCCCCAAACTGCTGTGGTCTGGGGAGGCAACGACTATGGCCTAAGGTCAAGGGCAACAAACTGCCAGGTACTGAGAGCCCCTCCAGTCAGGCAGTGGTGACTCAGGGCTTGCCTACTGGGTATCATTTGTCAGGAGGGTTTTTCTCTGTCTTGTCTGTTTCACTGTTTAATTTCTTTTTGCTTCCATTTGTTAATTCTTTGGCTTTAAGTTTGCTGGTTCTTTAAACTTGCTGAGAAGGAGGTTTGCTCTGTGGGAAAGACGAACAAATGCCATCCTCTGAGTTTGCTTTTGGCTGTGTCCTGTTGCCTAATTACAACAATCATCTTAGATCCTTTCCCAGAAATGCAGGTGGTGTGCACCCTTTGTTTCGTGTTTCCGACGATTGGCTTTTCTGCATGACTCAGTGGTCTGCTGTTCCATTTGCATGGAGGGGCTGGGGGTGCGGGCCAGGTCCCTTCTGCCAGCCACAAATCCCAGCTCTCGTGCCCTCCCTGACCAGGGATGCACACTGTGCTCAGCACACACACGTGGCTGCATGCATATGTATGTTCATGGGTGGTATATCTTCACCAATAAATATTGACTGAATGAACACTGAGGTCACGCACTATTCTAGGTGCCAGTGTGCATTGGCAAGAAAGACAGACAAGGACATTGCTCCCATGAATATTACATATGCACATACACACACATCACATCACATCACATCACACAGACACGGACACACACAGTCATGCATGCTCCTACCTCCCACCATCCTTTTCTGTCTACTCTTTCTCTGGGATAAAGCTTTGGATACCTTGAACACAGTCCGACTTTGTTAGCATTGATGCCACTGCCCCATGTAGACCTTGGAGGTTCTCAGCTAATGGGTCTCTGGCACCCACTTACTTGCACCACTTCCTCACCTTACAGAAGTGACTGCCCAACCAAGCCCCTTTTAGCTATGTCCCTGAGCTCTCCTTCATGTACACATAAGGAGACGAGCTTGGATGTCTTGCAAACACAATTTTTGGAGAAAACCAAAATGCCCAATTAAGTAGCAGGAAAAAAAAAAAGATTGAATCAGAGCTGCATGGATCAGCATGGATAAATCACAAACACGTAACATGCTATAAAGAAAAGCAAGTTTTAGAAGGATTCCATTAATATACCGTTTGTATAAATCATGAGAGTAGACAAGCCAGTGATCCATATTATTTACGGATACGTGTATCATGCAAGAGCACACAAACCCACACAGGCCTGGGCATGACAGACACCAGACTCAGAAGGGCGGCAGCCTTGGACCAGGGGCAGGGACTGGGACTGGGCCAAGTTTATCAGGGCTTCACCTGAAACTATAATGTTTAATTTCATAACCTGATTGCTGGGTACCTGACGTTCATTGTGTTATTAGTCACATGGGTTATGTCCAAAATATTTTATTTTACAAGATCTGATATCCAAAGAGAACCTAAGAGCTGTGTTTATCCAGGATTCCTCTGCAGTCAGAGAATCATATTGGAGGCTCTATTTCTTCACTTGATTTGTCTTCAAGTTGCAGGTAAATTGTTGTTGTTTTGATAAGAATCTTCCAGTTAGAGCCAATGACTGGAGTTCCTTGGGCAAGAGGGCCATGATTGACAGTGAGGCATCTGGATCCTTTTATTCCTGTTTGGTTTTCAGTTTGCCTTATTGCTAACGCTACAACAGCCCATATTTCCCTGCCCGGTTGAAGAGTGTGGGATGCGAGTAAGGGCTGAGTGGTGTGGGAGAAACCTTTCTCTGGGGCCTCGTGGCTGGCAAGGGAGGTGGGGCCGACCCTCTTCGAAACTGAGCCTGTGAAGTCTTCCATGTCTGAGAGCCTCGCCCCATCTTTGCGCAGTGCAGAAGCCTGCAACTTGACCCTTGCCTCAACTGGCACTATTCTGCACTCTTTCCTTATCAAAGCTCACCGGTTCAGGGTCCCAGCCCATTGGTGTCCTGCTCTCTACCAGGTTACCTGGTGAACCGACCCTATCTAAGGATCCTTGTGAGGACACTTTCTGAAGGTGCGGCCCCATAGGAAGTGGGGCAGACAGACATGTGACGTGGGCATCGTCTCGCCTCCTCCACCAGGGTGGCCCTGAGGTTGAGGTTTACATTGAGCCTGTCAGCTGGAGTGCCAGGCAGGTTGGGTGCGAGCAGGGGACAGTGGGGAGAGGTGCATTGAGAGGGGCCCTTCTGCTTACAAGGGCTGCCCCCCAGGCCCACTGGTCATCCACCCCTTCTCACCCCGCTGCCAATAGCAGTAATCTGTCCTCTGCCACCCCTCGCATTTTTGTTATCAGTGAGCATCAAATCTGGCAAAATGGCAGGAAAAGTGCTTGCATGGGGCTTTTCAGCAAAACTCAATTAAAGTGGGAATTGGACTTGAAAATGAGCTGCTTTGCTCACTCCTGTACTCAGAACATTCCCTTCTTTCCTGCACATGTTGGACACTTCCAGAGGGTCTCCCCATCCTGGGATGCAAATGGAAGTTAGTGAGAGAAGCCATGGGACTGGTCAACAGGTGCTGACACCTATACCCTGTCACAGAAACTCCCATGACAGGTGGGGAGGTGCTGTGAGTTTTATCTTTTTTAAAAAATTTTTTAATGTTTATTTATTTTTGAGAGAGAGAGAGAGAGAGAGAGAGAGAGAGAAAGACAGACAGAGCATGAGTGTGGGAGGGGCAGAGAGAGAGGGAGACACAGAATCCAAAGCAGGTTCCAGGCTCCGAGCTGTCAGCACAGAGCCCGATGTGGGGCTCAAACCGTGAGATCATGACCTGAGCCAAAGTCAGACGCTTAACTGACTGGGCCACCCAGGTACCCCAGTTTCATCTTTTTTTAATTATTATTTTATTTTATGTGAGTTCCATCTTTCAGTGGGGAAACTGTGGCAAGTACCCGTTAAGCACATTTCCCCAGGCAGCACAGCAGGTCAAGGGCAGAGCTGAAATAAAAATCCTAATATCTTTGGTTCCCCAGCACAAACTCCATGCTGCCTTGAGAAATTTCAGTCCTGATCCCCTAGGATTCCAACCCTACCGAAAGCTCAGCTTCCTCTTGTCCTCTGAACAAGGCAGGTGTAGACTCAGCTCTACTCCAGAGTCTGCCCCCCAAAAGCACAGAGTGGTTCTCCCAGTGGTGAGTGCCATCTAGCACCGCTAGTGCTCAGCCCGGACGCTTCTGTGGACAGAGCCACCCCCTTCCCTCTAAGCTGTCCCAGGTGGCCACTGTCTCCCCACCGGGGACTTTGCAGAGCTCTACTGGAGATCACCTGCTCTGAAGCTGGACAGAGCCAGAGACCCAGCGGCAGCTGTGGCTTCCCTAACTCCTCCTCCAGGCTTCCACTGTCACAGCAACCCCAGGTGGTATCATTGCTCCTGTTTTACTCTTAAGTATGCTGAAGCTCAGGGAAGTGGCATGGGGGGGGGGGGGGGGGTCACACAGCCACACAGCATGGGGATTCCAGATTCCAAAACCCATGCCTGTCAGTCCTAGAGGCCCTGAACAGCGCTGCCACTCTGTTCCAGCTGGCAGGGCTTCAGGGACTGCCCCCTTCCCCGGGGACTTGGCTCATATTCTATGCAGCTTCTCTCATCCCTGTCAAGGCAGCCTTCTGGATACCAAAGTTCTGCCCCTTCCATACATCCCAACACCTCCCAGGGCCCTGCAGACAAGGTTTCTTAAAGTTCCTTCTGTTATAATCTCCACTTGGAATGAAGGAAAAGAAAGCAGGTGTCCACCTGTGTATGGGGGAGTTTTATTTATTATTAGAATTTTGTCTCCCTGGAAAAAGGGAAGTCCTGTGATTGTGTTTAGGGTTAGCTAATGAATACACTTTGATTTGAAATGTGCAATGAGGGTGGCTGGGTGGCTCAGTCATTAAGCTTCTGACTTTGGCTCAGGTCATGATCTCACAGTTGGTGAGTTTGAGTCCCACATCAGGTGAGCACAAGCCCCGCACTGGGTGAGCTCATGCCATGCATTGGGTGAGCCTCGCTTTGGGTGAGCTCAAGCCCTGCATCCGGTAAAAACATAAGCCCTGGGTGAGCCCCACTTTTCTCTCTGTTTCTTTCTCTGTCTCTGTCTCTGTCTCTCTCTCTTTCTACCCCTTGTGGGATTCTCTCCCTCTCTGCCCCTGACTTACTTGTGCCCTCTCTCTCTAAAAAAAAACAAAAAATGAAATGTGCAGTGAATCACAGTTAATTGTGTGTTGGTCATTGAGATCTGGCCCAAAGAACACTTTTCATTCCTTGGGTATTACCAAGGAGGCCTTCCTAAGTATGGGAACATAGCTACTTTGGTGCTGATTGGATTTCCTGCCTCTCTGGGTCTTAGGAAGAAATAAGACAGTGAGAACTGATTTAGGTGAATTGTTTTAGGCAGCAAGTAACCAAATATCTGACCAAAATGGTTTTAGTTATAGGGGTTTTTATCAGGTCACACAACCAGAGGTCCGTATGAGACCTAGGGCAGGTCCATATGAGACCGAGGCTTTTCCTGTCTGTCCAACTGCCTGGTGGCCATGCTGGCCTTAATATTACAAGATGGCTGCCCAGCTCCCAGGTGGCCAGGCAGGGAGGGGCATTCAGGAGGAATATATTCTCCAGTGCCCACCCCTGGCAGGTTTCCTTGTGGTCTCATTGGCCAGAGCAGGGTTACATGCCCAGCCCTAGACCAATCACTGGCAAGACAGAGTGGGATTACCACAATAGATCTCATCCCCTGGGGATTGGCACAGTCCCACCCAAAATAGAAGGGAGAAGAAGGCAATAGCTGCTGGGGAGCCGTGAACAGCAGGGTGACCTCAAGAAGGTAGCCAGCAGAACTGGTCTTGAAATTATAGCCTGGGAACTGCCATGTGGGGCTGGAGACCAGGGGGTGGGGGTGGAAACAGGTCTGGTTTCAGCAGGGTCTGACACCTTCAATGTGTTATAGCCTCCCTGTTCAGATGATACTCTGAGGTCCAACCTTAGTCCTGACTCTCCACAAGACAGGAGAGGTGGGGACCCTTACAGAGGAGCCAGATTTCATGCAGGTGAAATGTCACATCGCTGGAGTGCTGTTGTGGTGAAGAGTGTGGGCTGTGGAGCCATGTGGATTGAGTTTGAGTGGGCTGTGCAATCCTGGGCAGGTTACTTCATTTCTCAGTGCTTGAGTTTCCTCATCTGGAAATGGGAGCGATAGGATTTACCTTTTGCAGACCCAGGAGGACAGCACCCTGGTTTAAAATCTCTGCTTCTTGTTGCAGAGCCTGTGGTATGTGGTGTCCCTTTGCAGAACCCCTTGGCAAACATTTTCCCAGAGTGCGTCACCTCTTCTCAGAGCACTGCGAGACAGGTTCATGCAGCCCTCCTCTTGCATGAAGCCTTCTTGGATTGCCTCTGGTGGTGGGCCTGATACCTCCCTGATGATCTAGATGTGGTCCCTGTGGCTCTCTTCCCTTTCTTCCTCATCTCTTAGTCCTGCCTCTCACTTGGTGATCTCTGAGAAAAGCTCACATTTGCACACTCATGTACAGTTGTAGTAAACATGTGCATGTGCATTATTACTTTCAATCCCCGCAACAACCCTATGACCCAGGAATACGTTTATACAAGAAAGCAAAGCCTGAAGAAATTAAGCACCTAGCTCATGGGGTGGGCTTAGAGCCAGGTGGAAATCGAATTCAAGCCCTCTGAGTCCCGTAATAGCTGTAAAAACAATAAGTTACACTTAGGTACAATTCACTGTAGGTGAAGCACTGTCCCATTATCTCATTAAATCCTCACAGCTAATGTAGGAGGTAGGTTGCTATTATTGGTTCCATTTTATGGTTAAGAAAACTGAGGCACAGAGAGGTTAAGTGAGCGTCCCAGGTTGTCACAGCTTTTTGGCTCTGGAGCCAGGATCCAAACCCAGGCCATCTGATGCCAGGCATCATGGGCATACCCACCATGCTACACTCCAAACCTGGTGAACCCACCATTCCAACTTATGGGGGACTCTGTTTCTCCATCACCAACCATTTAATCCGTAAAGCCGGGAACAAAAGTCTCCCTGCCCTAGGCTGTGTGTTGTGAGTTATTCACTACCAGTTGGCTCACATTCCAGGCCTCCCAGGACTTATCTCTTAACCCCTCAGTCCACTTCCATTCAGATCTTTGATGCATTCAGTGATGTATTCTTGTACAAAAGACATGGGCAAGAATATAATCAATGTGACCCAGATGTTAGTATGCCATGCGGCCAAGAAACCCATTCCTGAAGTCCCAATGTTACCCCAACTCAGATCGGGGGGGCCTCGGAGGGACACCATCATCATCGTCAGAAACACTCAAGAGCTCCTTACCACCCTTACCTTGGCCTAAGGGGACCCTCATGGCTTCCACCTTGACCTCAGTCCAGAGAGCTTCAGCCCTGCCCCAATGACTTGACCAGTGGTCTCTGCTTACCCAAACCCAGGAATAGGGTGTGTTGAGGCTGTGCCCAGTCTACCTGGCAGGGCAGGGAGACCCCTGCCACCCCACATGGGGGACAAGGGGGTGACAGAGACCTTGAAGAAGGTCTGGTCATAGCAGGGTCTGATACCTTTGACATGGAATTGCCACCCTGTTCGGAAGACTCTCTGAAGTCCAACTGCGCTCCCAAAATAGGAAAGGTGGGGACACTTGCAAAGGAACTCCAGGGAGGGGAGGCAGTGTTGGCAAGGCCACCTGACACTTCCCTCTGTCTTTGCCTAGCCTCTGGACCTGCTCCAGATCACCTCTCCTGGCGTGTGCTTTCCCTCACTCCTCGCTCTCAGAGCTGGACACGCACAGGAAGTCCAAGCCAGTGTCCACTCTTCAAGGTCAGCCTGAAGGGCAAGTTGAGCCCTGGGAGGCTGGCGGGGTCTCTCCCGGCATCCCTCCCCCTCCAACTTCTTCCAGAGCGGCCCGGTTTTGGCTGGCGCCTTCCCTCACCAGCCTTTCAGCTTGTTGAGAAGAATGAGCCGCTTGAAGGACATTTTACAACTCCATAAATAATCAGGATGTGGAGCACACAGGGTGGGAGTCCACACTCTCCGAGTGGGTGGAGGCGGCTGGGCGCTGGCTCTGATTCTCATCCCAGGGCCCATTGTCCCAGCACCTTTTCCTCCACGGAGCTGCTTGTAGCTCACCGGGGGAGGGGGGGTGGTTGTCAGCACCTCCTCCCACCCCTGGCTGATTTTCCTCCTGGAGGAGTGGAGGCCAGTGAACAGCAGAGCGCTTGCTGCCCAATGAGAGCCAGAGGTCCAGGCCAAGTGGGGAAACAGCCACTTTAGAGAGTTTTTCTGCAGACGCAGAGAAGGATGCCCAGGAATCGATCCCTTCTGAAGATGAATCACAGTGAGATGCACAAAGAAAACCCCTTTGGTCTGAAAAGGCAGATAATGTTCCTGACAGGGCCTCTACTCTGTGTCAATTTGTTGTGATTGGTGGGAGGAAGCCGGGGGTGTCAGGAAGGAGAGGGTGCTACAGAGAGCTGGACAGCACCAGAGATGCATGTGGAAAGAGAGACACCGAGGCTGTGATAGGGAGACAGAGAGCCGGAGAAGCAGAAAACAGAGAAAACGGGACAGCTGTTAGGAGATTCAGAATGGAGGGCAGAGGTGTTTTCTTAGATTTTTGGTGAGGAGGGTGGGGGTTACTGGGCGCTGGGAGACTCTCAAATGTTAAGCTGGCATTCAGGTCACATTAGGCTCGTGTTCATTGCTAACATTTAACTCAAACCATTGGTCAGCTCCCAGTTACCAGTGATAGCATGTAGCTTCTCCATGGGTCCAAGGGGGTCGCCCTGCTATTACAGATATTTGTGTGGGTCAGGGAGAGGCAGGGGCAGGCAGAGAAAGAGATTCATGTTGCATCTGAGGGCCAGCCAGACTAAGTTTGATTTATCTTTTCCTTTAGAATTAGCAATGCTTGCCTATCTTGTTCAGGTAATTAAGAGGTAACTGTGGGGGAACTCATGGAATGTCTGCCTATCCTCGATGTAAGACAAAATCAGGCTTTTTCTAATTATAATCTTAGAGCTGGAGAATCTCAGAATGTGGTTCAGCAGAGTTGGACAGAAACCCCACGTCTTCCAGCTCAGCCCTTCCATTGCATGGATGGAAGGACGGAGGCACAGAGAGCCACGGGTGCCCTCTGCTTCCACCTGCTCGGGTGAGCAGACAAAAGTACCCATGGCCCTCCAGGGACAGAGGCAGAGCATCCCCATGGCAGGGCTTTGTCAGTTCCAAATCCTCCTCTCTTCTGCCTCCTGCTGACTGGTGCTAATGCTTTTTATTTCTAGCCCCTCCCAGACCCTGCAGGGTGTCTGAGGAGCAGACCCCAGAGACTGATGAAAAAAAAGCATCCATCTTTAACATTTATACAAACTGTATTCTCCTTGGTGCTTTTGGAAGTGTCCCATCAGACATGGGGAAAGGGTGGAAGAAATACATTGAGAGGCCAGCTTGTGAGGCAGGTCCTCTGGAGACCCGGGAAGGTAGAGTGGCTATTTCTGTGACCATGTCAGGAAGCCCATGGCCCCTGCAGTGCTGGTTCTTAACCATGGGCAATTTTGGTGATGCCTGGAGACGTTCCTGGATGTCACACTGGGAGGTGCTATAGGCATCTAGTGGGTAGGGAAGAGTGATGTTGTTAAATGCCCCACAATGTAGGATCAGCCTCTGCAACAAAGAATGCTTCTACCCTAAACGTCCCCTCTGTCTCTCTCTGCTCATTTGACAGCATGACCTTTCCAAAAAGAGGAGACTCATTTTTTAGTGGTGCACCAGGAGCTGACTTGCCTGCCAGAACCCCAGACTAGTTCTCCAAGGTCATTTGTAGGAGACATGTTCACTAACCAGGGTGGCTTTCTGTGAGGACCTTCCCTTTGTCCTGAGCACAGGAGGGAGGAGGGAGAGAGGTCAACCCAGTGTCCTGTCCTCTTCTTTCCTTGTCATCCTTACCTTTTATGGTCTTATCCTCATCCTCCTCCTTATCCATGTTCCTCTGTTCCAGCTCCTTCTGGTCTAGGTCCTGGCCAGGTGTCCTCTGATTTTCCTGATGCCTCTCTCCTGCCCAAAGCTAAATATTGTGCAGAACAAAGCAAAAAGTGTCATCCTATCTCCTTGGAACTTGTAGACAATTGCCACCAGCCTCACACCTACAGATTGGTGTATTGTGTCCAGGTGTTGAGATCCTGCAGAAATCGGCCCATGGCCCAGGGTCCCCAGCACATCCCCCCAGCTCCAGAGCATAACCCCAGGGTGGCCTCATGGCACTGACCCTTCCCCTGACCACTACACCTGTTGACAGGTAAGGGACTCAAGCAACTGCTTAAGGATGCTGCTAGAACAGAGGCCATAAACATGAGGCATGTGGATCTATGGCTGTACTATTTACTGGCGTGTGTGACTCAGGCAGCAAAAGTGTGACCGTTTGTCATGTGGAGTGGCAACGGGATGGCCAGACAGGAACATTTTTTTCCTCCATCTTTGTGAATACAAAGCCTTTTCCACCCCAGGTGAGCTTGGGTAGAGAAGCTGGAAGGATTGGGATTCACACAGCTTAGACCCAAACACGCATTTTTGCTCATTTTTTATTCTGATCAGGGTTATTTGATTCTAGAAAGGTGGCATGTGGGAGTAAAAAGAGTACCAAGAGTAGGGAAGTGGGGAGGAGGCACTTCCCAGGAGTGCCAGTCAATAAAGAGTATCTTTATTGATACTCTTTATTGTACCACTCTCTCTTCTGCCCGCTCTTCCTTCCTCCCTGTGGGGTATCCTTCCTTCCTCCGTTTGGGGTATACAACCCTTTCCCCACCACCTGTCTTGCTCCAAGTCCCACTTTTGGAGCCTCAACTCTGTGTGTGTGTGTGTGTGTAGAAGCAAAGAGCTTCCTGGAAGATAAATGGACTTTCTCCCTGAGACATGCCTGTGTGTGCAAAACTCACCATTTCCACAAGGGCTTTGAGGGGGGTAATGGGGAAAATGAAATGAAATTAAATGGAACTCAATGCAGCTACATTACAGCATGAAAATGCCATATCAGCTTCCACAATGCTTTCATGTTTAACCACCAAAACATCCTGTGAGGTATCTGAATTACAAATGAAGAAACTGAGGCTCAGAGGAGATAAGCTATTTTCCTGGAGATCCACCACTAATGAGTGACAGAGTGGGTCTGGAGGCCACTTCTTGTGACTGCAAAGCAGAAGCTCTTTCCATCACATGAGGAGTTGGCAAGAGCAGAGGACTAGGTGTGCCCAAGCATCCAGGACAAGAGAGGCTCTGTGAGTGAACCAGGAACGAGCTTCCATTCAGACAGCTCAGGCCAACAGCTAGAGAAGAGAGGGAGAGAGCAGGACAGTTTATGAGGGTGGAGGGACAGGGATAGTTGTGGGGAGCAGGCATGAGGAGTATAGGGGCTTCAGGGACAAAGTGTGCAGGCCTAAGGGGGCTATGGGGTGAAGCATCCTAGAGAGATGAGGGGGCAGGGAGATGACCCCATATGCTCCCTCTGAGGGCCTCGCTCCCTCTGTCCATGCCTCCTTTTCTTGGCATTTGCCCCTCCCAGAGCTGATTCTTGGCACCCCCACCCCCTTTGTACACACTTTAGGAGGCTTTCTGGGGTGCTGGGAAGGTCACAGGAGGCATGAAAACACCTGGTCCAAGACTCTGCAGAGCCCACTCTCTCTTGTCACTCACTCCTGCTCCTCTGCCCCCCTGGACACCAACCCCCTGTGGTGTGACCACAGGAAACCTTGTCTATACAGACAATGAATGATATGGGTCATCTGGTCAACCCGGAGTACACAGCAAAGGAAACAGACCGAGAGAAGGCATGTGGCTTGCCTGAGGACAGATGCTGGTGAAGAGCCGGCAGGTGGTGGCATACTGGTCTCCTGAGCCAGGCCAGACCCTTCCCCCACAAATGCAAGGGCTGGGGATGGCACTGGCACCACCAAGGCACAGCCTTCAGGACCTCAGCCTGAAGCACTGCCTGCATCTCCCAGAGTCGGTCCCCACGTTCTGTCTCCAGGGGCTACCCCCCTCCCTTGTTTACTGTTTAATGTTTTTAAAGCACATCTCAGTTCAATGCTTTTGCTACAGTAAATATCTAATAATCGCTTCAGACTCTATTACTTTCCTCACAAAATAGTGCCTGGAAATGGTGCTTATTTCATTTTGTGCTGAGAAAGACTCAGAAAAGGCCTACAAAACACCTGTGTCATCTCAAGTGCGGTTGACTATTTGTGGTCCAGAGAGGAGAGACAGCCCTTGGACCAGCACCTGGGGCTGACGCTCATTCTAGCTCTGTGGATATTGGTGCTCTTATTAACCTGATTCAGCCAACCTTGCCCTTCACACAAGCAGCTGAGATAATGTGTCAGACACACACACACGCACACACACACACATACACATACATGGAGAAGAACTTAAACATTTATGATTAAAGCAAATCTCTGAGTACAAATATAAAAGTGTATATACCACAAGTCACTTTGCTGGTGTGCGTGTATGTGTGTTCAATCATGAGAGTGTTGTCCATGTTTTTAATTGTCACAACCAGCTGGTAGTCCCAAAAATGGTTCCCGCAAAAGAGCACAGCTGGAATGACTGGTCATATCCATCACAGTGACTTTACCATTTGCTCTTCTATTCACTGTCTCTGTTGACTCAACCTGGATATTATCATGTCCATTTTACAGATGAGTATCCTGTGAGCTCAGGGAGCTCCGAGTATGGACTGAAGCCCAAACACAGAGAAGTTTTGGAACCTGAGTTCCTGACTCTGTGGAGACACCGGATTCAGAAATGTTAGCAGTGGCATCGGATCTAAATTCTGCAGGACACTGGGGAGGGAATGATCTTGCCTGATTCACAATTTTCTCATCTGCCAAATGGGGATTGAAGCATTGACCTGTCCATGTCATAGGTTGTTGTGAAGCACGAATGGTCGGTGTAAGAGTTATGCTAAGTGACAGGTGTGAAGGTTCTACATCATGCCTCATCTGTCGCAGACACCTGCAAGTGTTTGCTTCCGTTCTTATCAGCGGATCCGGTTTCCATCCCTTGTCTGTAGTCCCAGCTGTGGGAGAGCTCCTTCTCCTTGCTCTGGGTCAACTCTGGGCTCACTTTATCAGCAGTTCTAAAACCATTTGGTCACAGGACCTCTTTGCACTGTTGCATGCTATTGAGGACTCCAAAGAGCTTCCACTTATGTGAGTTCCTTCTACTTTTATCAACTGAGAAATTTAACAAATATCTATTATTTTTAAATAGTAATAACAAACCCATCACTAGTTAACATAAATTGTATTTTATGAAAAGTAGCTGTATTTTACAAAATAAGTTTGTAAAGAGAGTGACCTTATACATTTTTGGAAATCTCTTTAGTGTCTGCCTTAGTTGAAGACAGCTGGATTCTCATGTCTGTTTCTGCACGCAGTGTGTTGTGAGGTCACATGTCATGCAGCCTCTGGAACACGCTACTGCACATTCATGAGAGAACA
The DNA here is from genome assembly GCF_022837055.1 of Prionailurus viverrinus. NCBI lineage: Eukaryota > Metazoa > Chordata > Mammalia > Carnivora > Felidae > Prionailurus > Prionailurus viverrinus. The sequence continues at coordinate 38,986,690 of NC_062565.1, read as the reverse complement.
AGAGTGAAAAAGGCAAGTCACATCTCAGTTTGATTATAAAAAACAATTGTGACCTTATAGTTTCCCAGAGGTCCCGGACCACACTTTGAGAACCCCTGCATTAGCTGAACATTGAACTCTCTCCCTGCTCAGGCAGGCTGTGCTTCTCTACACTTCTGTGACTATCTCTGAAAAATTAAAATTGACTAAGACAAAAACAAGCAGTCGACTTCCTCAAATTTCTCTCCTGGGACACGTGCTCATAGACCTAATATTGACAACTAGGGTTTGGTGACTTTTAGCTGAGCCATCAATTGTCAGCTTCTCAGATGGCATCAACCATTGGTCTCAGACTGAGGCTGTTAATTGATTGATACTGTATGCTTTGTCTTGGATGATGCACTCCAGCATAAGAAACAGAAAACCAAGCTCAAAATGATGTCAACCATAAGTGAATGTATTATCTCATACAATGAGGAGTCCCAAGGTTAGGAAGTTTCAGAGGATCAACAATAATCACCAGTGACCCAGGTTCTTTCCACCTTTTTTCTCCGTAGGCTGATTGTATCAGTCTAGTGTCTCATGTTCACAAGATGGCTGCAGCATTCCCACCATCACAGGCAGACACAATAAGATCATCATCATCATCATCATCATCAGAAAAATCATTGTTTCCTTTGGGTTTCTTTGTAGTAGTGAAAAACATTTCCCCCAATCCACTTCCCTTCCAATGTTATTGTTCAAAATGGAGTCAGAGGCTGTGTTCATTTCCTAAGGCTGCTGGAACAAAGTACCACAACCTGGGTGGCTTCGAAATGTATTGCCTCACAGTTCTGGAGTCTTGGAAGTCCAAAATCAAGGTTTCAGCACAGCCCACTCCTCTGAAACCTGTAGGGGAAGAAGGATCCTTCCTTGCTCTTCCAGCTCCTGTGGCCCCAGCCCTTCCTGGACTTGTGTGGCATCTCTCCAATCTTTACATGGCCCTCTCCCTGTCTCTCACACTGCCTTCCCTCTGCACATTACGTGTCTGTGTCCAAATTTACCTCTTTTTATAAGGACACATCACATTGGATTAGGACCCACCTTAAGGACCTCAACTTAATCATTTGCAAAGACCCTATTTCCAGACAAGGTCACATTCACGAGTACAGGGTGTTAGGATTTCAACGTATCTTTTGAGAGAGACACAATTCAGCTCATAACACCTTTTTCTTAAATCACTGGCAAGGGGAATGAAGTCATTGCAGTTGGCTTCCAGTGACTCTCAACCAAGACATAACAGCTTCACTCAGGGACGTTGGGGCACGTAGGAGAGTTTTTAGAAGTCCTTACATCTGGGACCCCTCTGAACACACAGTCCCTGGGGGCAGAAATGCTATTCTTCCTGTAATTGGAACGCCAATAGTGCCCCACTGAGCAACACTCCAGACTAATCAAGGGCATAGGGCACCTGCCCTGCACATGGAGCCTCTGGGAGTAGGGCAAATATGGGAACAAAAGCTCTGCCAGAGACACAAAGAAGGGAACAGATTCGGGAAGGCCATTAACAAGGCCTGCTGACTGTTGCACTGATTTCATGGTGTGTCCTTCCAAAGGCCTCTGACCCAGACCCAGAGCATTGGGTAAAGCAACAATTATCTTCCTCTATTCCTCTTGATGGTGGTGAGGGAGAATAGCAGGAATAATTTTCTTATTGGTTTGAAATACCTCCCTTCTCTTCCCCACCATGCCCACACCCACCCTGTACCCTCAGTGTTGGTAATGTAGCTGGAAGGGGCAGGGGGCGGGGAGATTGAAGGAAAGAAAAACATCACACATAGCTTCAAAACATAGCCACTATTACTTTCTTTTTTATTTTATTTTATTTTTAAGATATTTTGCTATGTGCGGTTTGCTTACCAAATTGACATCCTGCTTGTATTCAAAACCAGGCCTACTACTTTTAGGAAAGCAATACCTACTGTTCTAATGATGAAATTGAAGGGATGCGAAGAAATATAAATAACAATTAGCCAGACCTAATTCCCCAGTGAAAACTACTGTTATGCTGCTGGATATGTTCTAGTTTTCTTTTTCCTCCCTAAGCATTCTCAAATAAAATATTTGAGATTATACTACTATATACACAGATTTTTTTTTTACCCTGGTTAACCAGTAACATTTAGAAGTTCTACAAAACAATAGTATAAAGGGTAGCTTGATGGCATAAAAGATCTGCCACTAGACTCTCAATTTAAAAAGTGTAATGAGGGGCGCCTGGGTGGCGCAGTCGGTTAGGCGTCCGACTTCAGCCAGGTCACGATCTCACGGTCCGTGAGTTCGAGCCCCGCGTCGGGCTCTGGGCTGATGGCTCAGAGCCTGGAGCCTGTTTCCGATTCTGTGTCTCCCTCTCTCTCTGCCCCTCCCCCGTTCATGCTCTGTCTCTCTCTGTCCCCAAAATAAATAAACGTTGAAAAAAAAAATTAAAAAAAAAAAAAGTGTAATGATTCAGAACATTAGTGCTCAGGTGGCTGAAAGCAACGGCGCCTATTCACCCAGGCAGCACGGACTGGAATCAAACATGGAGTTTTGCTTTACAGCATGTGACGCGGTGGGATTGTGGGGAAAGCCCAGGCCCAGGTGAGGCAGGTGCTTCCTTCTCCGGGGTGTACTCTGACCCTTCCAGTTAGAGACCCTTCCAGTCCCCTCCTGGGAGGCCTCCAGGACAGAAGTGACAGATTGGAAAGGGTCATCAACAAGGCCCTTCCAGGGCATACTCTCACCCTATCTCCTTGGGCACCCACCTGCTTGAGCCCCTAGCAGGGATAGATGCTGCTGGTGCTGGGTGGGTAACTGACTTGGAAGGTTACCTTCCTGGCACTAGGTCGTCTCCTCCCATACAGGACAGAGGTACAGACATCCTCTTTTTCCAGGTTTTCTGCAGCCCTACCAACTCGCTCTCCTCCTCTGGGCTCCCAGCTGAAGAGAGAGTGACCCTCAGCACCACCCCCGCTGACCGCTGGCTCTGAAGGCCCCTCCTGAGCACAGCACAGCCAAGCTTTCGGGCCTCCAGATGGGCTCTTGGACTGCGGATTGTCTAAGCACCCACTCACCCAGCCCTCTGGGAGAGAGAGGTCCATGCTTAGCTCCATGGGGACATGCAGGGACCGTGGGGGCCCTTTGATCACATTGTGGTCACACCGGTTGCTTTGTCTTGCAAATGCTTGCCCCTGCCCTGTAAATCCTGCCCCCTAAGCTCCCTCTGCCTCCCTGAAGATTGCCTCACCTTCCCTGCCCGGACCTCTTCTTCCGCCCTGGCCTGCACCCCCTTCCCTCCTGTGTGAAGGGAAAGGTTAAGTGGAGACACGATCACCCTGTCTGTTGCGATAGAGACGCAGCAACTTTCTCCTCTAATCAACCTGTCAGGCACGATTAAGCTGCTGAGAGACTCAGGCCACGCAGCACAGCCGGCTCCCAGCATAGCCCACACAGGCGCATGCATTCATGCACATGCGCGCACCTACGCATGCGCACCTGTGCGCATAGACGTGCACTTGCCCACACAGGGGGACAGACATGCTCACATATGTGCTCGCCCACACCCGTGCAGGCACCCGGTCTGGGGCCTCACTCTGTGACCGGGGAAACCTACGTAAACAGAGAAGCCCGCTGCTCAGGTGACAACTTGCCCCCCAATCACTTCTTCATCCGTCTCACAAGCACACTGGAGCAGCTCCTACGTGACAGGTCCTCTGGCCGCAGCTGGGAAGTGCCTGCCCTCAGGGTGCCTGCAGGCTAGCAGGGAACACAGACAACCCCAAGTAAACTTTATAGACAAGAGAAGGTTGCAGCATAGCCCAAGATGCTGGCTGCTTGGAGGAAGGGGAGGTGAGAGCCAGATCTGGGGAGGGAAGGGGGCTGGCAGGTAGTAGGGGGAGTCTAAATCCCCTGTTACCACCAGGAGCAGACCGCCTGGGTGCCAGGCTTCTCTGCCACTGACAGCCGTGTGACCTTGGGCACATCACCTAATTTCCTTGTTCCTCACTTTCCAAATCTGTAAAATGGGGTTATAACCATTCTAAGGTTAGTGTGTGTGAACTTCTCAGAACAGAGCCTGGTGTAGCATGAGTGCTCAGTGAGTTTCCCTAGGATTGACCCACTTAAGGAATTGTGCTCAGCAGATGGTGGGCATCTGGAGGACCCAACGTTAGCATAGGATGACCAGGACTAACGGGACGGGGCGCTGAGGTTGGGGGATGGAAAAGAACAGGCAGGCCAGACCCTACAATGGAGGGCCTAGAGAGGTAAGGCCTGTAGCCAAAAACATGTCTTATCCACTTGTGATTTGGGCCAGGCCAAGCCTCCAGGCAGAATTGAATTTCATCCTCCAGAAATACATCCTGTACCAAAACTTTCGGTATGAAAACATGATGTGAAATAGCTCAGATTGGCCCATATAGCTTCTTGTGGGAACCTTGGAACTGGGGGGCCCAGGGTACATTTCACTTAGCCTCTGTCCTGGAGATCCCATCTCTTTCCTTCTCCACCCCACCCCTCTTCTCCCCCAGCCCCTGCCCCAACGGAGATCCCAGGATGTGGCAGAACCACTGCCAGTAAATCACCCTGTGTGGACTATAAATAAGTCAAGTGGAAAGTTACACTAACAGAATGAGGACATCCTCAGTTAACACTTGGACTCTCTGCTCCCTACCAGTCCGGGTCAAGATCCAACCTCTTCACTCCCCAGTCCCCAGAGCTGCTCAGAGGTTCTTGGATCTGAGGTAGGATTGCCTAGCCTGAAGATTTCTCCTACAGCTGCCATGCTCAGGACCAATATTGGGACTGTGCAGAGGGAGAGACAAACAGCCCGGCCCTCAGGCAGCCCCAGTCTGAGGGGGAGACACAGCCCTGCCCTCAGGGAGCCCCAGTCTGAGGGGGGAGACACAGCCCTGCCCTCAGGGAGCCCCAGTCTGAGGAGGGAGACACAGTCCTGGCCTCAGGGAGCCCCAGTCTGAGGGAGAGACAAACAGCCCGGCCCTCAGGCAGCCCCAGTCTGAGGGGGAGACACAGCCCTGCCCTCAGGGAGCCCCAGTCTGAGGGGGGAGACACAGCCCTGCCCTCAGGGAGCCCCAGTCTGAGGGAGGAGACACAGCCCTGCCTTCAGGGAGCCCCAGGCTGAAGGGGAGATTTTATTTTTATTTATTTTATTTTATTTTATTTTATTCTATTCTATTTTATTTTATTTTATTTCACTTATTTTTTGATATCTGATCCTATTTATTTGTCACTCTTAGAAAACCTCATTTTTGACTGGACTTAGAGGTGGAACCTTTCAGAGAGGACAGCCTCCGTCTCTTAACAACCTGTTCCTGGTGTTTTTCTTTGGCCTCCTTCATTTTCTTGGCCAAAGGTTTAGCATATTCTGTGGCCTGTTCCTTACTTTTCTTAGCACACTGTTTCTTCAAAGCAATACACTGACCTTTTTGTTGGAGGACATGTGGATTCACAAAACACTGAATCTTGGGCGCTTTGGTCCTGAGTTTCTTACCTCTGTGTTTAGGAGCTCTCACACTGGAGGACATTGTCTTCTTTAGAGAGACTGAAATGTTTGTGGATTCTGCCAGCCAAAAGAGGCCTGGTAGTATCAGGGAATCCAGAAATATCCTTCTCCACAACCCCCCTTCTTTTACAAAGACCAAGTTGAGAACACTGAGATTAGCACCCACAGGGCAACCCTGAACAGATTCACGCTTTCTTTCTCAAGTCTTCTTTGGTCTGTAACAGGAAGGCACCTTACTCAACAGCGGGTGGACACGGCCATGGGTCAGAACACCCTGCTTCAGGGGGAAGCCTTGTCTGCCGTCGTCACCACTGATTCGGGCCACAGAACCCTTCCGTTCTTCACCCAGAGCGTCAGCAGCTTCTGTGGCCATCCGCTTCTCATAAAAGATGCTAAGTTTCATCATCCACTTCGATGAGCTCCCGGCCGCTGGTAGCTTGGAAAGAGATGTTCAGTCACCTCGGAGGTGCCACAAAAAGAGCGAGGGGGAAATTTTAAACAAACACATCAACAAACACAAGATTAGGATATTGGAGAAGAGACAGAACTTCTGGAGAAAAACTTCCCAGGGCTGTGAACTCCAAAGTTGCTTCAGGAATTCAAAGAGGCAGGAACAGGGATCTCACCCCTCCTAGATGGAATCCTCATCATCAGGGCTGGGAGCAGCTGCCCGGGAGAGATCAGCATGTTCTTCATCCTTCCTTTTCACGCTGAGCCTCCTTCTCCCCAAAAGCTTTCCATGCCCTCTCTGTTGCTGGAGCTTTACAACCCCTTTACAATAGCTTGACAAGGCCTGTGAGGAGGGTGGGTGAGGAGCATCCTCTTGTGGTGCAAGGAGAGGAAACTGAGGCTCTAGTCCAATACCCTGAGCAGCTCGGTCCAGAACTGGGCCTGGAATCCTGGATTTGGGCTAAAACTTGTGCCAGTTTCCTCTCTCATGACTCTATTTCCTCCCTTTTGAAGTGGAGAAAATTGCCATCCTTAGCCATTGTAGAGATGGAATGCATCAGGAAAGTCAAGCAATTCAAGAGGGGCCTGGCACATTGTGAGCTCTCACTGGACTGCTACTACTACCACTACTTGTTAGTAGGTGTATCTTGGGGTTCTTTCCAAAGCAGAACCTGGAACAAAGATTTGGCTGCCATTAGTTTGTTTATTCAGGAGGCGAGCTCAGGAAGTGCCAGCAGGAGTAAGGGGATGTGAGGCAGGCGTGGGGAGGGAGACAATTTGGGGTGTCAGTGAGTGGCTACCACTATGGAGAAGTGGGTCTCCATCCCACTGAGGACCTCTTGGCCACTGTGTAGAACACACTACAATGGTGGTCCCACTTGAAGATGAGGACGCCAGGATATTCACCTTCTGACTCCTATGCAGCACTGACTGCTACTGGCCCATTAATGCCCTGGCAGTTGGGGTCCACCCTACGTGCCAGGAGAAAGCCCTGAGCCAAGTCACAAGCATTGGCAGTGGGGCCCTGTGGGCACGAACTGGGACAGCGAGTGGAGAGAGAACCGACATCTGTTACGTGCATCCCCAGCCCCTCAGGGGAATGTCACTCTCCTTATTGGCTCACACTGTACTCAGACTTCTGGCTGAAGCTCTCAAGGGAGGAACTTCATCTGCTTTGGCCACTGCTGTATCTTCAGTGCCCAGCACAGTGTGCTACACAAAGCAGGGGCTCAGGAAACATCTTTCGAAATATGAAGACCCCCGTAATAACACTGTATAACACATCTTTATTTCTACCCATGCCTCTCAATTATGCATGCACACCCCTCTAGGGCAGGCCTGGGACTGTGTGTCCTTGTGTCCAGCACAGTGCCAGGTACATGGCGAGTAGTTAAGACTCAGTTGTTGATTGAATACAGGGGGTTCTTGGAACCCAGGTGTAACAGAACTCCATCTTGGACGAGGAGTGGGAACCAGAATCCAGAGCCCTCAACAAGTACAGAGCTGGAGTGGGGGGCAGGCCAGCTGCGGAGAGCCATCCAGGGAAGGCTGATGGATGAAAGATTATGGGTGTCAAAGCCACCCAGAGGAAAGGCAGGAGATAATGTCTCACTACCTCACCAAGTTGGCTGGCCTTTGGGATTTCCAACGGAGCTGGCCTCTGGCCGGAGGAGGCTGCTCTGGAACCCATATTATACAAAGAAAGAATAAATAGGAATGTTTGAGAAAGGAAGGTCTGCAGAAGAGGCTTTGCGAGCAACAAAGGAGGAGGCCCCACCAGAGACTGTGCAGCTTTGGCAGTAATAAGGAGTCTGCAAATAGATTCGACAGAACTGCCATAGCATGAGGGCGGGCGGAAGCAGAAGGGCAGAGGGGCTTCTGGGGGCTCCTTCAGCCTAGCGGGTGATCTAGAAGGGAAAGAACACAGGAGATGGGGAGGGCAGCAACCACAGGAGCGGGGAGGCCCCCTTGAACGTCCTTTCTGTAGCTCCATTCCCTCCAGATGAGTCCGACCTTGCAATCTTGGCTGACTCCCAGCAGGGCATGATTTGAAAGGTGGATCAGTGGGTCATTGTCATAAGAGTGCTATCTAAAAAGACCAAATTCACTTGTCTAAAGCAATATATGTTTATTTTCACCATTTTGTTTTGCTTCTCAAATTTGTTCTCACTGCTCCCACCAAGGCGTGGGGTCTGTGTCCTCCCCCCTTGAATCTGAGCTCAACTCAGGGAATGCCTGTAATCAGCACTGAAATGGTCCCTCTCTAATCTTTGTCATGCAATTCATAAGTGTCGCTTTGATTACTCTGTTAATGACAGCCCAAAGCACCCTGACAGATGCAAAGGGATTTCAAGTCACATCCAAAACCAGGGAGAGAATTTTAGCCAAGGGGTCTTGCCCCCAGGGCCCCAGAGACATGCCTCCACAGGCCAAGAAGAAACAGTTCTTCTCTGATACTACCGGTCCCTAGGTGGATCTCCCTCCCTCCATCTCCATCTCTAACCAATCAGAGGAATCTTGTGTTCTCTGTCCCCGTGGCTTGCATGTCTAGCCCCATATATTTAGGACCTGTACTTCCATCAGCGACCCCTCTCCCAAACCCAGCAGGGTTTTCCAAGTCAGGGATTCAGGGAAGATCATGGTTCTGCCCTCCCGCCCTCAGGAAACCAACCAACCACTTGGCCCTACTGTACTGTTCTCCACACGTGGGCTTAGAGCCATGTGCCTCGTCTCTTACAGTAAGAAGACTCAACCCCAGCCAAGTGGGTATACGTGCAAATGACATAGGGATTTGGAGAATTACTCAGCACATCCCGGTGTAGCTCCCAGGATGGGGATCTGGAGCAAGGGGGTGGGGGCTGAGTAAAAGGCTCTGGACCTGTGGGCTCTGAGGGGAATGAGTGAGGGGATCCAAACACTGGGGGAGAAGAGGTGGCCTAAACAAACGTCCTCTGTTTACCTGTGGTGTTCATGACTCTCATACCCTTCTCCGTGTATTTATAACTCACCCCAAAGGCACGGATGCTATTGTTCCTTCTCCGCTTCGAGGTGCCTATCTCTCTTTGTCCCCACTTGTTATTGGGCATGTGTGTGTGTGTGTGTGTGTGTGTGTGTGTGTGAGTCGCTGTTACCTTGTGTGTCGCTCTCTCTGTACCTGGTCCCTATTATTCTCTTTTCCTTCCATGCACATAGAATGTGTAGCACATACAAGGCAAGTTTTGCTGACTTTCAGGGAGTACCTGTCTGTCTCTACCGGGTCTTCAGAAAGTCCTTCAGTTTTGAAACTCTGAGACACTTTAGGTCCAGGGGCAATAAACAACAGTACACGGCATTTGCAAGCAGATGAAATTTTCTTCTCCCAGCTGTTAAGGACGTTGGCTCCTCTGGAACACAGATTTCCTTCTCTTTCAGAGCCGGGCTTTTCAGTGGCTACCAAAGCTGAGATTGTATAATGCCATTTTCTTTAACTTCAACAAATGGAATAAATTTGCTTATGGGCTGCATGAGGACTTTGGGGAAACTATGCATTGCAGGTCACTAAAGGGACTGGCCCTCCTTGAACCCCCCAGGCCCTCCCTAGCCCCAGAGGCCAGGCCTGGGGCAGTGTTACAGTCTCTGGCCACCACCCATGCTTCTTGGCTTCCGGAGAAAGTCAGTGAGGAAAGGCTCACCTCCTCAGACATCTGCTCTATCAGCTGATTGGCAGCTGAACCCCACATCCATTTGCCCCCCATTCCCCTATCTGGGAACCGAGCTGTCATATTCTTTTTTTTTTTAAGTTTTTTTAATGTTTATTTATATTTGAGGGAGAGGGAGAGAGAGAGAGGGCATGAGCAGGTGAGGGACAGAGAGAGGGAGACACAGAATCTGAAGCAGGCTCAGTCTCTGAGCTGTCAGCACAGAGCCTGATGTTTGAGCACAGGGCTCTAACTCACAAACCATGAGATCATGACCTGAGCTGAAGTCGGACCCTCAACCAACTGAGCCACTCAGGTGCCCCCAAGCTGTCATATTCTTAAGCATTCTGATGACTAATGTAGGAACAAAGTCCTCAGCAAACTCAGAGGGGGCAGGAAACTTTTGAGCTTGGCCCCCTGCCTCATTCCCCGCTAGGGGCATGGCATTTTCTCAAGGCAGAATAGCCTTGCAACATCTGCCTACCGACTTTCTTTGGCTCCCTTTCCGCTTGCTTAATGAAGCTAGAATGTTCCAGTTAAACCTGTGGGGTCCCAAGCTCTCTACCTGTGTATAGTTCCTGACACCTGGACGTGGGTGGGGAAGTGAAGAATGAGTGCCTTTCCCCCTTCCCGGCTGGCTGAGAAAATCCAGAGCTGAAGGTCTTTGGGGTTTGGCTTGGGGTGCTAAGAAGTTAGGAACATCAAAGGCTGAAAAAGATCCCTGGGCAGAGGGGGAAACTGGCGCTTCCCCATGCACTCTTTGTCCCACCCATTTTCTCCCTGGGAAAGGACAGGTGGAGAAGTCAGGCTTAGGGTTTATAAAATCAGTGTGGGCTCCCTTCTCTTACCTGAGCTTCAGCCTCCATGGAGCACAGAGACCTCCAGGGCTCAGGGGACCTACTACAGTTCCATCAGCCAAAATGGTTCTACCTTGACATCCAGGACTCCAGGACATGGATTGTGGCGGTGGGGGGGGGGGGGGTTGTTGCACAGCCAAAGAAGGTGCGTCTCTGTAGCCCTGATGGGTTCTCAGAGGTCCATAATGGTATCTCTTGAATAGGAAGAACATTGGCTCTTTTGTCCAACTCATTCAAGTTACCCCAGGAGAAACTAAGGCTCAAAGGAAAAAAATAAATAAAACACTGCCAGCACGGATCCAGTGAGACTCAGTAACTCACATAAGCACGTTTATGGAAGTCTTCTAAGCTTACTGCCTCAGACTCCAAACCCCCACCCTCAAAATCCAGGATTCTCTGCCCTGGCTGTACATTTGGACTTCAAAATACCCATGCCAGGACTGAAGCTCAGACTAATGGAATCAGAATCTCTGCAGATAGAGTCTGGACATTGGTATTTTTTTAAGTCTGTTTGTTGAAATATAACATTCTTCTAGAAAAGTCTATGAATGCTAAATGTACATGCTTGATGAATGTTCACAAACTGGATACACTCATGTACTCACGTAACTAGCACCCAATTCAAGAAACAGAGCATTGCCAGCCACTTGGAATCCTCCTTGGCCCCTCCCCATCTCCCCCTAAAGTTAACCAATATCCCCACATCTGACATCTGAGATTGGTTCTGCCCATTTGTGAGGCATGTCTGGCCTCATTCTTGAAAATTACACCTGTGGGAGGCATCCATGCTGTGGCTTGTCATTACATTTGTCCATTCTCATCGTGCTCTTGAATCTCATTGTATGAACATGCCACCTCTATCAGTTGTCTGATTGATGAGCACAAGAATCATCTCTGGCTTGGCTTACTTCAAAGAATGCTGCCATGAACATTCTTACATGGGCTTTTTGGTGGACATGTGTGTGCCTGTCTGAGGGTACACCCTTAGGGAGGTGCTGGGTCAGGAGGTATGTGTACATTTAGTTTAGACACTGCCAAGGAGCTTCTGCTGTGATTGCCCCATTTATATTCCCACCAGCAGCATGTGAGAATCCTGGTGTCTTTACACCCAAGCTAGGTCTTGGTATCAACTGTGCTTTTCATTTTAGGAAGCCAATGAGGGGTGCGGTGGGATCCCACTGTATTTCATTCTGCATTTCCCCGATGGCTAGTGAAGCTGAGTACCTGGACATGTTTATTGTCCATTTAGGTAGCCTCTTTTGTAAAGTGCTTGGTAAAGTTCTTCTCCAGACATCTGTATTTTTTAAAGCTCCCCTGGTGATACTAATATATAACCAGAGTTGAGAACCTCTGTGTCTTAGCCATTATGGTAAGAAGCTTTCGGCTTCGGGAGACAGAATTGGTGAAGGGAGGGTGGACTGTGTGTGTGTGTAGCAAGGGCACCTAGAGAAGTTATAACCCTGGAGTCCCAGATGCCCCTTGGGAGCAGCTGAGCTGAAACCTTGAAAGCTACTTACCAAGAGAAAGTAAGAAACTCCTATCAAGAGAGGAGCAAGGACCACATCCCAGCCACATGAATACACTGTAGGTGGCCTGAGCAACAGGTGGACAGAGCCCCATGGCGCTGACCCCAGGAGGTGCTGGCTGTCCCAGAAGGCTCCCTCTGATTTAACACCCTCTGAATTAAAGGGCTTGCAGCTGGCTCAGCCCCATTGGAGCTGTCTTTATTAGGAACAAAATAAAGGAAGGTCACCGAGCCACATAAACCAGGGAAAGTGACATCAGATATCGACTGTAAGAGAGAGGGATTAATGATGGTTTGTTGACAGGAAAGCAGGAGCCAGCCCCAGCCGCCCCACCCCAGGTAGGGACCTGGAAGCAAACATTTCATTTTGACATCTGCCAGCATAGCCCAGATAATCAGATTTCTCTGGGAGGACAAGGCGAAGGCATCAATAAAAAAGGGCAGATTTATCCTCTTGGCCTCCCAAGCTTGGTATGTATGGGCTAGTCTGGTTGTCCAATCACAGGAAGACTCAGACACTGTCACTGTCACCTTCATCATTCCCAGTGCCCCCTTGGGTTGCTCAGCACAATGAGTAGGGTGGTGCTTCACAGACTCCTGCTGTCCCTGGCTTCCCAAGGAGCTTGAGGGTCCCACTGCAGGTGACAGCACCTCAGGGATATCTGTCTCTGCCCTGGGCACCCCTCACACTAAGACCTACTTGGATCTGTCTCTTGAGCTGTAACAATCACAATCCCCAGAGTGAGAACCCATCAAGGGACAAACCCCAGACCAGGCAGCAGTTGTCATCTCAGAGATGAGTCCCGGGACCCAATGTCAGAGGCACCTGAGGGCTCCTTGGACACGGACTCCTCTGCCTGCACCTCCAAAACAATCTTCCCTACAAGTTTCACTCTGTATCCAACCTGCAGAAAAATCAGAGAAGTTTTTATTTGTTCGACCACGTTGAAAGCAGTTGTGGGTTGGTTTTCTAGCCAGTGATGTTTCTAGAAGGATTATCTAGTCCTTTCCTCTCACTGTGTGTCATCATCATCACAATCCTATTTTTGAGAACTCACTGTGGACATAGGTGCTCTCACTTCAGCGCCTTCTACAGATTAGAAAACTGAGACACAGAGAGATGATGTAATTTATCCATAGCCACACAGCCACATTATGTAAAGAAATACAGACTTAGAAAAGTACAGTAACTTCATCATCATAATTTACTGAGTGCCTATGTTAATGTCAGAGGCTTTATGTACTTTACTCTGAAGTCTTATAAAACCCCTTTAGGGTGGTGTATTGATTTGCTAGGGCTGTCGTGACAAAGTACCACACACTGGTGGCTTGCACAATAGAAATGTATTGTCTCACATTTCTGGAGGCCAGAAGTGTAAGATCAAGGCACCAACAGGGCCACACTCCCTCTGAAGGCAGTAGTGAAGGATCTGCTCCGGGACCCTCTCCCAGCTTCTGGAAGTTCTTGGGCTTGTGGTGGCAGCAAGATGCCAATCTTCACATGGCGTTCTCCCTGTGAACAGCTCTCTGTGTTCCAATTCCCCCTTTTATAAGGACCCTGGTCATATTGGATTAGGGATCCACCTTAATGACCTCAACTTGATGTGATTACATCTGTAAAGCCTTCAGTTCTCAATGTGGCCACATTCACAGGTGCCCGGGGTTAGGACTTCAACATCTTTCTGGGGCACTCAACTCAACCATAGCAGGTTGTACCTCTGCTACCAATGAGGAAAGGAAGACTTGGTCTAGGCAGCAGAGCTGGTCTGTAGAGGTGACTGTACCCACACCTGGGGAACTTTCGGAAGCGCTGCTGCCTGGTCCACTTGAAGAGATTTATTGGTCCCCAGGGAATTCTATGTGTGCCAAGGTTGAGGCCGTCAGAGTCCAAGCCTGGGCAGCCCACCACACTGGTGCTGCCTGTGTCCCGGGCTGGGGGGAGTGTCAGAGCTGGCCAGATGGCAGCCTGCCAGCTCCAGCACCACCACTGTCCCCTGAGTCCCTTTCTGCACAGCGTTTCCGGTAGCCAGCTCCTTTGGGATACCTTGAGCTCATTTCTACCATCTTTAAGCGCCCTTTGCATCCCAGGTGGGTGCTTCGCTCTGAGGTTTAAACAGGAGCTCAGCCCCTTTCCTGCTTTTCCAGGGAGCTGAGGCATCTCTTACCTGCTCATTTCAATGATCTCTTAAGATGTATCAGGGTATCAGCACAGGATTAGTGCAGAGAGATGCAAGAAGGCAGCATGACACCAGCCAGAGGATGCCCATCACTGGTAGAATGCTGGCTTCCATTTCATGGGAATGCAGGGAGTTGCTCTCCCTCCTGAGGCTGCCAGTAAGGAGTCAGTGAGTTTGGAGTCCAGGCCCAGCCCAAACTAGAGTCGTTTACTGGCTTTCCCTGTGCATAGCCCTCCAACAGCCAGCCCTTGTGCAGAAAGTCTATGAGGGCAAATCTTGCAAACCGTGCTCTTTTAGACAGATGCTTTAGAGATGCCATGTGACTTATTTCCATCACAGGTGGTACTTGTGGGGGCAGGGCAAGATCTGGGATTCCTCCTCCAGGGTGCTTTCTGGCTATCTCTCATGCAGATACATATATATATATATATATATATATAGTTCCATAAGAGAATCTGGAAGGCCTTACAAAAATATATATATTAAAAGAGAAGAAAATACCTTAGGAACCACAGATAAAAGGAAAAAGGGGTAAAGGAGACAAAACCAGTGAGGAAGGTTGTGTCTGAAAGGTCCCCTCTCAGGCCTGGCTCCCCATGAAACAGAGTCCGAGGACATTAGCATCAGGAAGTTTATGGGGCGCCTGGGTGGCTCAGTTGGTTAAGTGTCCAACTTCGGCTCAGGTCATGATCTCACGGTTTGTGGGATCGAGCCCCGCATTGGGTTCTCTGCAGAGAGCGAGGAGTCTGCTTCATATCTTCTGTCTTTCTCTCTCTCTGCCTCTCCCCTGCTCCCTCTTGCATGTGCGCACAGTCGCAAAAATAAATGAAAACATTAAAAAAGGAGTTTATTAAGGGTGCTCTTGGGACCTACACTTGTAAAAGAGAAGGATAAATGGCAGGACCGGGAAGGAGTAGAAGCTGGGCCATGATTCAATCACTACAACCAGAAGTGGAATGAAAATGGAATTGGGGCAAGGCCAAGCCATTCCACTCCTACATGGATCAGTCTTTGGATGTGGGCTGCTGGGGGGCATAGTATGACATTGGGCAAAGTAGATCTCTTCAGCCAGAGGTAGAGTTGTCAGGCTGAGTGAATAAATATACAAGATGCCCAGTGAAGCTCAAATTTCAGATTACCAACAAATCCTTCTTTAGCATATATAAGTATGTCCCAAATATTACATGGAATATACTTACACTTTTTTAAAAAGAAGGATATGTTGTTCATCTGAAATTATCATTTAACTGAGTGTCCTGTATTTTTTCTGGAAATCCTAGGGGAGGATTCATTGGTGAGCAGCCAGCAGGCAACACTGAGCAGCTGGGGGAATGGGTACCTGAGCCCTGAAGGTGGGATCTACCCAGCCTGATATTGCATCTGCCAAGGGTGTTATACATTTGCAATAATGCAGTCCAAGGTCAAGGCTCAGTTTCCTGGCATCCAAAGAACGATACACCATAACTTTAGCAGTGGCCTAGCAGTTTTTAAATCTTGGGGAATTTTGCTTAGGAGACATGAGGATTGTTTTGGTCATTAAACTTGACCAAATTTTTCCCTGTGCTTTGTCATAGTGGGCATAAGGTGATGTAGTGGACAGCTATTTGTTTTTTTAATGTTTATTTATTTATTTTGAGAGAGAGAGCAAGCAGGGGAGGGGAAGAGAGAATCCCAAGCAGACTCTACACTGTTGGTGTGGAGCCTGACTTGGGACTCGATCTCACAAACCCTGAGATCATGACCTGAGCCGAAATCAAGAGTTGGATGCTTAACTGACTGAGTCACCCAGGTGCGCCCCATGCCAACTATTTTTTTTTAAATGAACTTTATTCTAATTCCAAGAGGAGGTGGTATGGCTAATGTTACATCTTGTGAAGGACAAGGTTTATTCACATATTTGTTCAACATATATTTATTAAGTCCTTACTGGGACCCAGGCATTGACCTGGATGCGAGACATTTGGAGGTGAACAAGACAAATACTGCTCCTGGCCTCACAGAGATGATAGTCTACCCAGTTGGGATCTAAAGCTTAAATCAGGATGATGACTAGGTCTCAAGAGAAATACTAATCTATTGGTATTAAATGCTAATCTGGCCTTATGTGGTGGGAAAGCTTCACTATCAGTCAGAATTCCAGTTAGACTCCTGTAACAGAGAGACCCCAAAATAAAGTGGCTTACATAAGATTGAAGTGTATTTTATTCCCACCTAAAAATCTTACAGTGGGTTATCTGGGGCAAGTGAGACTGCCTTCTTTCCCTCACTCTCAAGGTTGCCAAGAACTCAAACTGTGGTAGGGTCACCTCCCTAAGGAGAAACAAAACAAAACAAAACACCTCGAGGCAACCTGGCTATGCATACATGACAACATCCCTCAAAACCTTGTAACATGAAACCACTTAATCAGACTGCATATTTGTGTATGTTACCACATATGGGAGACAAAAAAGTAGAAAATGTGTAAAAAACTATGCCACATGGCGTTTGGGGCTCAGTTCTTCAGGTACGAACCCAACTGAGCAGTGCCAACACGAATAAAGTTGCTTCCTGGAAAAAAAAAGCCCTAGTGTCACGACTCTCTGTGCAAGAATCCTGCTACAAAACTTCTTCTACCTTGATGCTCCAAGATGATGGCTCATGAATACCCTACCTGCATTCTAGCCAGAGGAGGGGGAGGGGATCGCATGCCTCTTCACTGTAAGCGCATAACAAGAAAGTTGCACACGTCCCTATTCTTCACTTCCATTGGGCAGACCTTCATTACATAGCCACGCTTTCCTGCCGAAGAGGTTGGGAAGCCATGTAGTTCTTGTCTGAGAGGCCATGTGCCCAGCTAAGAGGTGTGGGATCTATTTAAATAACAGATTAATAAAGAAGGAGGAGAAGATGACTACTGGGGACCACCCACGGATTCTGAGAGGAAGTGGTGGGACCATTTAGTGATGTCCATCATGGAAAAAGGGTATAGAGTTAAGGTACTTGTGGCACCTGCAACATACAGGGCTGATGCTCTCTGGCCCCAGTTTCCTGACAAATCCTCTGGTACTCTACTCAACTATTTTTTAAGACAGCCAGCAGATAAGATAGGACCATGTGTCAAAGCCTAGTGAGGTCAGAGTCTGATGACTGGAGGGAGGGAGCAGGGGCCAGGAAAAGCATACCTCCATTTTGGAGCTCTGTCTGTCCTTTCATTAAATTCATCTTGACTGATCATCAGGCCTCAGGGAGAGACTGGCATAGGGTTCAGGGGCCACATAAGAGAAAGGTAACTGGCATTTTTAAAAGTTGCATATACCACGTGCTTTATATAATTTTATGTTCTTATATAATGATCAAAGCAGCTCAAATTTTGTTTTTGTTTTCAATCCCCTGGTCTAGGCAAGGAAACCAGAAACAAAAATCGTAATCAAGTTTGAAATAACAACTACCTTGACCTAATTGATATTTATAGAATACTACCTCCAACAACTGTAGACTACACATTCTTTTCAAGTGCACATGGTATGTGGTACAAGATGGAAACTTTCTGGGCCATAAAACAAGTTCCAATACATTTAAAAGGATGGGAGGTATATAGAATATGTTTTCTGATCTCTATAAAACCAAATTAGAAATCAATAACAATAAAATACCAAAAAAACTACAAAGATTTGGAAATTGAGCATTTTTTTAAAGGATCATATATTAAAGAAGCAATCAGAGGAATTACAAAATACTTCTAAATGAATGATAGTAAGAAATACACCACGTCAAAATCTGTGGGAGATAGCTAAAGCAGTGCTTAAAGGGCAATTTATAGCTTTAAATGTTTATATTAGAAAAAAAAGAAATGTCTGAAATCAATTATTTAAGGTTACACCTTAAGAAGCTGGAAAACATGGGCACCTTGGTGGCTCAGTTGGTAAGCATCTAACTCTTGATTTCAGCTCTGGTCATGATCTCGTAGTTCTTGGGATCGAGCCCCTCATTGGACTCTGTGCTGACAGTGCAGAGTCTGTTTGGGATTCTCTCTCTCTCATTCTCTCTCTTTCTCTTTCAAAATAAATAAATAAACATAAAAAAAAGAAGTTGGAAAACAGAACAGGGGAAACACAATGTAAGTAGAAAGGAAAAGAAGTATAAAGATAAAAGCAGAAATCAGTGAAGTTTAAAAGAGATGACAGAAAAAATTATTCATCAAAAGCTACAACAAAACTCCTAGCTGGATTCATTTTAAAAAATACTAATTACTAATCTCAGGGATAAGGTGAGGCCCTAACTATAGATGTTAAAGATAATAAAAAAAGATGGTAAGAAAATATGAATAACTTTGTCCCAACAAACTTAATAATTTAGATGAAATGGAAATTTCTTGAAAGAATCAGATTGCCACAACTGATTCAAGAATAGCTAGAAAAGTATTAATAGCTCTCTATTTAGCAAAGAAACTCAATTTGTAATTAAAACATTTACACAAAGAAAACTCAGGTGATTTTGTTCATAAATTCTATTAAACATTTAAGAATGAAATAATAGCAATTCTACTCAAACTCTGCAATGGAATAAATTGTACCCCACCCTCCCAGATCCAGATGTTTAAATCCTGAACCCTAATATTGGTATTTGGTATTTGGGAAGGGGATCTTTGGGAGTAATTAAGTTTAGATGAGGTCATGAGGGTGGGGCCCCATGATGGGATTAGAGAATAAACACCATAGAGCCTCTCTCTTTCTCTCTCTCCATTGCTCGCTCTCTCTCTCTCTCTCTCTCTCTCTCTGCCATTTGAGGACACAGAGGATAGGTAGCCATCTGCAAGCCAGGAAGAGGATTCCCATCAGAACTTGACCATGCTGGCACCTTGATTTTGGACTTCCAGTCTCCAAAAAAGTGAGAAAATTAATTTTTGTTATTTGAGCCACCCAGTCTATGATATTTTGTGATGGCAATCTGAACTGACTAATATAAGCTTTTCCATAAAACAAAGGTGAGAAAACTTTCTAACCAATTCTATGAGGTCAGCATTACCCTAATACCAAAAATGAGAAAAAGACAATATAAGAAAAAAAAAGTAATGGACAAATATCCCTCATGAACACAGATTCCTTAATAATAATAATAATAATAATAATAATCTTTAACAAAATATTAGCAAAATGAGTATAGCAATGCATACATATTTATGTGACATCATGACTATGTAAGGTTTATTCCAGTAATACCAGATTGGTTTAACATTCAAAAATCAATCAGTGTAATTCACTATATTAGCAGAATAAAGGAGAAAAAATGACCACATCAGCAGATGCATTTGACAGAATGCAGCATCCAATTATATTAAAAACTCTTAGCAAATTGAAAATTGAGGAGAACTTCCTCAATTTGATTAAAAATGTCTACAAAAATCTCATAGCAAACATTATACTTAATAGGTAAAGATTTAATGCTTTCCCTCTTGTTAAGAAATATGAAGAATCTCAATTTTACCCTACTAGCAAGCTAACACGTTAGCCTACCACAGTGTTGTGGATATTGTATTAGTTGGCTGGGGCTGCCGTTAACAAAATACCACCAACTGTGGCTTGAGCAATAGAAATGTATTTTCTCCTAGTTCTGGAGGTGGGAAAGTCCAAAATCAAGTTTCCTGCAGGGTTAAAGTCCAAGATCAAGTTTCCTGCAGGGTTTAGTTTCAGGTGAGAGCTCCCTTACTGGCTTATAGACAGTACTTGGTCCTCACATGGCCTTTCCTTTGAGTGTGGCAGAGAGAGAAAGAATGAGAGACAGAGAGAGAATGAGATAGAGATAGAGTGGGGGATGGAGAGAAAGAGAGAGTGAGAAAGAGAGAGATGGGGGAGTCTGAGAGAGAGAGGGAGAGAAACAAGCTCTCTGGTGTCTTTTTTCATAAAGACACTAATCATAAAAGGTCAGGGCCCTATTCTTAGGATCTCACCTAACCTTAGTCATCTCCTTATAGACTCTATTTCTAAATACATTGGGGTTAGTCACATTGGGGTTTAGTGCTTCAACATATGAATTTGGAGGAACACGATTTGATCCACAGCAGATGCTGACAGGTGACAGGACACCTCTGTTGTCAGAAACAACTTAATTACTCACAGCACAGCAGGTAGATAAGCTTCCTGTTCTCATCATTGTCCCTGAGGTCTCATTGGACCTAAATGGATACTCTGCGCAAGGTAGTTTTGTGTCACAGTTGAGGAATGCTAAATGTAGGGAACTCCTATCTTTTTTTTTTTAATTTTTTTTCAACGTTTATTTATTTTTGGGACAGAGAGAGACAGAGCATGAATGGGGGAGGGGCAGAGAGAGAGGGAGACACAGAATCGGAAACAGGCTCCAGGCTCTGAGCCATCAGCCCAGAGCCCGACGCGGGGCTCGAACTCATGGACCGCGAGATCGTGACCTGGCTGAAGTCGGACGCTTAACCGACTGCGCCACCCAGGCGCCCCAAGGGAACTCCTATCTTTTATAAGAGGTTGCATGGAAATCTGCCTGGACTTTGCCCTGGAAGGACTATACTGGACAGCACACAAGTTGTTCCTCTTTTCCAGAGGGAGACATTATCTCTGTCTTCCTAGGCTGTTCATTATACAAACACTCTTTCTTTAAATATAAAGTTTGTTTATTTATTTATTTGGTCAGGGGCAGAGACAGAGGGAGAGAGAGAGAATCCCAAGCAGGCTCCACATTGTCACTGCAGACACCAACATGGGGCTCAAACTCACAAACCATGAGATCATGATCTGAGCCAAAATCAACAGTCTGGCGCTTAACCAACTGAGCCACCCACGTGGCCCACTATATAAACATTCTTGAAAAGATAGTTCAGAATAAAAGATAGTCCAGAAGCTAGTATCTCTGTCAGCATTTCTCTTACAGAAAAGAAATCTCTTGCACAAGAAATCTCTTGCATAAGATCCATGGAGAATTATTTCCCAACATTCCTAAGATAGAACACGTGAAGGATATTCATCTCACCACTTTCATTCAACAATGTACCGGACATGACAGCCAGTGAGGAGTCCAAGAAAGTCATAGAGATTGGAAAGAAAGAAATAAAACTGTGTTTGTAGATGATCTGGCTGTTTACATAGAAAGTGCTCAGGAATTAGGACTTGTTCTATAAAACAACTACTAGAATTAATAAGTGACTTTAGAAAGATCACAAAATATAAGGTCAAACACTAAAAGAAATGGGATTTCTACATACCAGGAAGAAAAATTCTTAAAATCCTACTTTTAATAGTAACACGTCATAAAATAGGAATAAATTTAAGAAAATAAATGCAAGACTGAAAGACATAAAACATGTTGAGGAAAAGTAAAGAAAATCTAAATAACTGGAATGATATCCCATGTTCATGAATTGGAAGACTCAAAATTGGCATGATGTCAAGTCTCCCCAAATTAGAGTCTCCCCTTAGATTCAGTACAATTCCAATCATATGCCCAACAGGTTTTTTTTTAACAGATCTGACATGCTAATTTTAAATTTTATATGGAAATGCAAATTACTTAGAATATATAAAGCAATATTTTAAAAAAGAACAAAGTTGGAGGACTTTTGCTATTTGTCTCAAAGACTTACTATAAAAGCTGTATTAATCCAAATAGTATGACTAACATGAAGATCAGTAAATATATCAATGGGATAGGCTAGAGAGCCTGGAAATAAATTCATATATCTACAAACATTTGATTTTCTCCAGAGGCACCAAGTCAATGTAATGGAGAAAAGGAAAGTCTTTTCAGCAAATAGCACTGGAAGAATTAGATATTAACACAAAAAATTAATCTCAGCCCTTGCCTTACACACACAAAAAAATTAATTTGATATGGATCATAAACTATAAAGCTGCCAGAAGGAACTGGGAAAATATCTTTGTGACTTAGGGATAGCAAGGGTTTCCTAGACAGGATTAAGGAAGACAATAACCATAAAAGAAAATGTTGTTAAATCAGACTTCATGAAAATTAAAAACTTCTGCTCATCAAAAAACACTATGGAGGAAAAACCAGGCTAGCCACAGATTGAGGGAAATATTTGCAAAACGTTTATCTGACAAAGGACTAGTGTCCCGAATACATACATAATTCCTGCAATTCAATAATAAAAAGACAAACAATGCAATAAAAATAGACAAAGATTTGAACAGACACTTCACAAAAAAGATAAGTGAATGGCCAATAATCACATAAAAAAAGATGTTGAATATCATTAGTCATCAGGAAAATGTAAACTAAAACTACACTGATCTACTACTGCGATCCCATCTGAATGCTCAAAGGTAAAATGACTGTCAGCACCACAGTTGGTAAGGATGTGGATCTGGGACTGGAATTCTCATATATTGCTGATGGGAGTGTAAAATGGTACAATTGCTTTGGAACATTCTGGCAGTTTTTTCTTTTCATTTTTTTTCTTTTTTTCTTTTTTTAATATAAAACTAAACATACATCTAACCTAGAACCCAGTAAGTTCATTCCTGGATATTTACCCATATGAAATGGAAGCATATGTCCACAGGAAGTGTTGTTCATGCCAGCTTTATTCATAATTGCCCAGAACTGAAAGCAGCTTAGGTGTCCATCAGCAGGAGAATGTGTAATCAAACTGTGATATATTCATTCAATGCACTACTACTCCATCATCAAAAGGAATGATTTACTGATTCACCCAGCATGGAGGATGCTCAGAAATGAAATGAAAGAAGCCTTATGCAGAAGAATATGTACTGTATGTTTAAGCTTCCATTTACATAAGATCTGGCAACCAAGTCTACGGTGAAAAAACTCAGAACAGTGCCTATGGGGAAGAACTGATAGAAGAGGTGTGAAGGGACTTTCTAGAGCTATGGCAATGTTCTAGGGCTTTGGGTTACACAAGTGTGTGTATTTGTCCAAACTCATCAAGTGGAATATTTAAGGTTGATGCATTCATTGTATGTAAATTTAATCTAAAAAAGAACTGTAAACAAATATTAAACTCTCATTACTAACATGAATACTGAAGTATTTAACATTTATTTATTTTTGAGAGACTGCCTGAGCAGGGAAGGGGCAGAGAGAGAGGGAGACACCCAGGCTCCCCGTATGCTGAAGTATTTAAAGGTGAATTGAACTGCTGTCTATAATATGCTTTCAAATGCATCAAAAAATAATATTTATTAATGGATAGATAGATGATAGATACATGACAAAGCAAATATTCTAAAACACTGTAGAATATAGGTGATAAATATATGGTGCTTGTCGATAAGCTCTCTTCCCGTTTCAGTATATACTTCATTAAAAAGTGTAGGGAAAATATTGTTGGAAAAGCATTTGCATACACCCCCAAATTTATGGGGAATAAAATTTTTTTCTTATAATGATACATGCTAGGATGTTTAGCTTTTAAGCAACAGATTTGCAGCAAAAGGCTGCCCCAAAAAGCAGAGATGACATATGCATTAATTAAAGAACTTTCATACAAACGTATGACCTCAAGGCAAATCTTTTCAGTTTTTAGTATGATATTCTGCCTTCATCAAAGTCATTAGTGGGAATGAGAATGTGATTATGTCTCCACACGTCTGTTTGCATTTCACAGCTGCTAGTGAGGCTCAGTCAACACTTTCACGTGCTAATAATTGTAATCAACCCATTTGCTCATTTAAGACAAACAAATGATTACTCTGTGAGAAAGAAATACCTTGAGTCCTAATTTGCTAATTATTAGTTCTTATGAATATTAGCGTTATTCTGCTTCTCTCCCCAAACATATAGAACCTTGAAGGTACTTTTTTTTTTCTTTCCTGGAGGATTGGTCTGGGAACCTGGTTTGTAAATGCCCAATTAAAAGAAATATGCATGGGGTGCCTGGGTGGCTCAGTCGGTTAAGCATCTGACTTCGGCTTAGGTCATGATCTCACGGTTTGTGGGTTTGAGCCCCCCCTGGGGCTCTGTGCTACCAGCTTGGAGCCTGGAGCCTGCTTCGGATTCTGTGTCTCCCTCTCTCTCTGCCCCTCCCCTGCTCATACTCTATCTCTCTCTGTCAAAAATAAATAAAAAAGATTTTTAAAAAATTTTAAAGAAATATGCAGTGGTTATTTTATTTTATACACATGTGTACACACACACATACCCAATAATGGAAGAGGGGGAGGAATTTCATTTTAGCATAAATATTATAGCTCAAATTATATTGTAAAGCCTTTAAAAGCAAACTATAATAAAAATCACAATATGTATGCTATAACCATGCCAGATGGTGAAAGGGACGCCCAGTCACATTTGAGGATTGACAGATCCATTCAGCTGTGTTCAGGCCCTGTCCTCAGGAGCTCTGTCTCTCCATGTGAAAGGTCCAGGTTAGAAGATACCTATTCTTCACCAACTTGGGCACCTGGAATGGAATCCCTTAATCAACGAAATACATGCATCTCACCTGTAAGTGAAATAAAGACTAATGGAAATTCATTGAAACCCCTCCTTTTGGTAGACTTCATGGAAGAGTTGAGCTCCAAGATCAGCTGAGAATGGCAAGAAAACATAAGAGCCAACAAAGGGAGGAAGAGTTTGCTCTGTAAGGCTATGTGTGAACAAGAGTGCAAGGCAAGGACGTACAGACACTGCCATGCACATGGGGGAGATGGCTCACCTCCCCACGCACCAGCTCACTGAAAGCTTCCAATGCCATGACATTCCTCTTCCCAGCCAGGTCTTCACTTTGAGGTCCTCTGGGATGAGCAGTGGGCAACCTTGATAAAGCTCCAAAGTCAATGTCACAGGCCCCAGCCCCCTGGTCATAGCACCTGCTTCCCTAGAAGATAGTCAGCTTCCTCTTCATTCTAACACACCTCTCATGAGTGCTTTGCAAACCAGCATTATTTACTTTCAGTGTTTGTGGGTTGTGGCCATGGGGATGGTTTCTACTCATCCATTTCTCTAACATGTCCCCTTTAACCTCTATGCTGGGACAAATGCTAAAAAAGGAAATTTTCATCCAAAGACATGCTTAAAGAGCAAGAAGGAGATGAGGAACCAGGAGCCAGGGGTGCATAACAGGTGAGCCAAGGCACTTCTCCAGAGTCACTGACTTGTCCTGTTTTGCCTGGGATTTTGCTAGTTTAACAATGGAATGTCACATCTAGGGAACATGCCACCCCCACCTCGATCCCTGGCAAATTGGGATAGCTGGTTTACCCGTAGGTCTCCTGGGCTTTCCAGAGGCTAGGTGGGACATTACTGATCTCCTACCAATCTGGGGGATCCAAGAGGAAGCAGGGATGGTAGAGCCAAAGTTGTCTCACCCAGGAGTGCCTGAACCCTGTCTTGAGGAGCCGAAAGTCTCTAGCTTAGAGCTGCTCCCTTACCTTCCCACTCCACACCAAGTCTGTTCTGGAGACTGAGGAAGGGATGGTGATAACACTGTCTTCTCTTTGCTAGCCCTGCAGTAGAGGGATCTGAGAAGTCACAGTTCTACCAAAGCTGGGGTCATCTGCATTCTGGGCAGTTGTTCAGAGAAGGGGGCCTTCCATTCCGGCCATCATCAAAGACCAGCCCTAACTGCTTGGCAGCCAGCCTCACAGCTCTTCAGGGTCCCTGGCAGGAGTGTGACAATCATGTCAGCTTTGTGTTAGGTCCGCCTCTCTGGCTTCTACTCTGACCACTGCAGCAGCCTGGATCAGTGCTGCAAGGCACTTCGGACCTGGCAGCTGGCATGCAGGGGACGGGTGTGACACTCACGGAGATGCTCTGGCCAGGTGGGGCCCCCTGCCCTTTATATCATGGCCTCCATCACCTCTTCCATCCACCTCCATCACCACCTTCCACTCACCATGTTTCCTAGTGCAGAGCAGTAGGTGACTTTGAGCCAGTGTCCCAAGCTTTCTCTGTGCCAGCAACACCATCTGGAAAATGGATTTGTAACCTAATAATAGAGGGTTCAAGAAATGAGCTCATTGATGGGACCTTCGGGCTGCAAGATCTTTAAGCTGTTTAAAAGGCCCAGAGCCATTGTGCTAGCTGATTGTTATGGGCAGGTTTACAAATCACATTTGGTTATAGGTATTCATTCAACTGACATCCCAGTAATGGGGCACCCAATGTGTGCATCCAATCTGAGCCAGGCATGAGAATGGCAAAAAAGTAGAATTTGTCTTTGGCAACCAATAATTCCCAAAAAGGAGAGTGGATCTAAAACCAAGAGGTGGAGATTGATATTTTGTTAAGGAGCTGGTGCAGTGCATGGGACAAAGCTAAAAAAAGCGCCATTATTGTTGCTCTAGAGAGAATCTAGGAGGCAGAGATTGACGTGAGTGTCACAGGGGGTGGGAGGAAAAAGGGAAGGTGGAAATGGCCACAGAGGCAGACCCTCCAGCGTCTTGCCAAGGGCATGCTTGGGGGAGTGAGAGTTAAACATTTCCATGGTGCCTCTCTGGGATGGAGGTTGCTAGGAAAAGATAGGAGAGGAAGCCCTGATTCATAGATGAAGATGCCAGTTCAGTCTGGAGCTGGGATTTATTGATAATTAGCAGGACCCCATCTCCAAAAAAACATTTGTCTTCTCTCACTATTGCATCACCCTCTAGTGTTCTTCAAGTATTGGGTGAGGGAGCTGTTAACTTGGGAACGCCTTGAGGGTAGGGGTTGTGTTGATTCCATCAGACCAGAAGAGTTTTGAGAATATGAACTGTACTGGCTCCACCAAAGTGGGGAATCCCTGAGGCCAGGAACTGAGTCTTCCTCTCAGACTGGGTAATCCTCAGCTCATGGCAGCTTGTTATAGGATGGGGTAGAAGGCAGAGCTGGTCTGGCCTGGCCAAGAAATCCACTCCTGAGCTGGGCTCAGGCTATTTGAACCTTCTTTGTGCAGGGACGATGGAGACTGTCTTAGGTCCTGGCCGAGTGGTGGGACTCAGTCACGCTCCAAGGGGAGGGGACAGGTGTAACAGAGAGGGGACACAGTATCAGACCACAGCTCAGTCACAACCTGCTGCTTCCACACCCCTCTGGGCTATTTTCTGAGTCTTACACCTCACTGCTCTGGGAGCAGGCCTTGCATGCAGGAGGAGCTGGCCCCACAGAGCTCCACGAAGACTACAAATAAGTGTGTTGTACTCCCTGCTAATGCCTGAGTTATTGCTTTCCTTTCTCCTCAAATGAAAGGAGCATTTTATTGGCTTGGGTTTAGAAACAAAGCATAAAAAGTGGCTTGTTTTTTCTTTTCTGACATCATGAAGCTCAGGCTGGAGAGAGAGGTGCTGGGGAAGAATTAGGAGGGTGGAGGGAGAGAAGTGGGAGGGAAGGCAGGAGAGGGTGGGGAGGGGCCAAGTAGAAGAGGAGGAAATGATGGAGTGGAGGGGCAGGAGAACTCTGCAGGGGTGTGACCTGCAAGGGAGGAGAAGGAGGAGGAGCAGAAGGAGGGGCTAGGAGAAAGGAATACTGCACTGTAGGATAGGCATCCATTTCCCTCCCCAGTGGGAAGGCGTTAAGAGCCAAAGGCAGCAGAGTTGGTTTCAATTGGAAAAGCTTCAACTCCCTGGAGACACTGTCCAGCTCAGGCACCAGGGTTGCAGAGAGTGGCTTGGAGGCCAGGGGAGGGGGAGGGATTTTCTCAGCTTATTCGGTCCCAGGCCACCACCCAGTTTTCTGCGTTGTTTTGTTTGTTCGTTTGTTTTTGTTTTTGTTTTTAATCCCTGAACTGGGATTTGAGATCTCCCAGGGATAGGGCTTGATGCTTCTCTCATTTTGTGAAGCAGGTAGGAGAGAGGTTATTAATTTGGGATACCTTGAACTGGCTCTTCTCCCCTGATGAGCTAGTGCCATGTGATGTTGGGAGTGGAGATGCTGTGCTGCAGGGGTGAAGGGGGGGGGGGCGAGACTCCACCTGCACCCATTGCTGTCTCCCAACCCAATGTGCTCTCTCAGTCCTCCCTGCCTTTCCCACACTGCTCTTCTTGCCAATTGCCATCTCGTACTTCAGTGACAAGTCACATGCTGGTCACCCTTTATGTTTTGACTCAAACTTTGTTTCCTTTCTGGAGTTTTTCAAGATACCCCCGGAATATGTTCCTACCTTACCCTGTATTTATCTTTATCATTGTGTCATGCTGTATTTTGATTATCAGTTAATGTTTTCAGTTAAGCATTAACTGGGAGGTCTTTGAGAGCAAGAACTAAGTCTTATTTACCTTTGTATGCTTAGCAGAGGGTCAGAAACATGGTAAGCATATTTGTGTTCCAGGGAAGAGGGAAGGAAGGAGTTGCAGAAAGGCTGTGCAATGTCATTTGCGATATATAAACTTTGGATTGAGACAGCCATGGATGCATATCTTTCCTCTGTAACTTACAAGCTATGTGGCTTTGAGAGATTATTTTTCAAGGTATCCATGAAGATTAGAAGAAATATATAAATTGTTTAGCACACAGCCTGGCACCTAATAGGTGCTCAATAAATAGTAGTGATTACATGCCAGATTGCTGATTGCTAGAGTCCATCCTGACATGCATCCCTACATCCCTTTTACCTCACCATTCGGTCCTTCCACAGAATCTCTGGACCATTTTTTTCTAGGAGACAGACATGGATTTTTTTTCATGGGAAGAAATAGTCTTCCTGCATCTTTGCCAGCGTTGTCAGCATGTCTGCCACAGGACTGTTGATAGGAGGTGCAAATGTACTTCCTAATTTGAGATGATGGTGTTTGGAATGCCTGGAACAGGGCTATATTTAGCTCTGAATTCCCCCAAATAGCAACATGGAGGAAGAGCCTCCCATCCAAACATCCCATCCAGCTGGAAAATACAACAATCATAATGATTATTTTTATCATTTTTATTATTTATTGACTAAATGAATTAACAGGAGGTGGATATCCACTGGCATAAAGAATAAGGGGGTTTTAAAATACCAAGTCTCAGAGGCCCTTGGATTCCATACAATCAAATATAGCATGCCCCAAAAACAAGGTAACTGAGGCTGAAAGAGATCATGTGATCTGTACACCCAACATCAGAATCCAGACTAGACCAAAGTCTAGACCTTTGGACTCAATTTAATGGTCTTTGTTTTTTAAAAGTTCTAAGGCATTTCATGCAAGGGCATTGGCCCGGCTTTGACTAAGAAGTTAGTCATTATCTGGTGATCCCTTTATCTGTCTCTGTCTTTAAAAGCCTTCTCTCAGTGCTATGAAGGCCACATGGAACACCAGGCAGGGAGTCTAATGACTTAGATTTTAGTCGCGAATCTGCCCAAAAGTTACTGTGTGACCTGGGGTAGGTTATTTGACTTCTCAGGCCTCTGTTTCCTCATTTACTGCCCATTGTTTATCCATCCATCCGTCCGTCCATCCATCCATCCATCCATCCATCCAACAAGTATGTATATAAAACCTATATGATCAACCGGAGACATTTAAGGATCCAAGGGGAGTACTAGCATGATTCCTATTTTCCAAGCCTACATACAGCCCACCAGTAGGTGGTAGAGAACCACCTGACATACTCACAGAGGAGAGTAATGAAGAGCTGTACACATTAAGGAAGGGCAAAAGAGGCATGGAGAGGGGCGCCTGGGCAACTCAGTTGGTTAAGCATCTGACTTCGGCTCAGGTCATGATCTCGCAGTTTGTGAGTTCAAGCCCTGCATCAACTCTGTGCTGACAGTTCAGAGCCTGGAGCCTGCTTTGGATTCTGTCTGTCTGTCTCTCTCTCTGTCCTCCCCCACTCGCACTCTGTCTCTCCTTCTCCCTCTCAAAAATAAACAAACATTTAAAAAATTTTTAGAAAAGAGGGATGTAGAACCCAAAGTAATAAACATCATACAGACCCTTTCCCTCTGGTATTGAAAGGTAACGATAGAGGACGAAGGGTCTCCTGCTTGCCCAGTATGTTTGTGAGAATACACACACACACACACACACACACACACACACACACACACTCCTTCTTGTCCCTAGCTGTCCTCAATGAACTCCCCAGAAATGAACCTGGAAAGTTAGGAAAAGAAGGGCCAGAGTCACAGCTTATCTAGAGCAGGTGTGCTGCTGGTCACACAAAGTTGAGGCTGCAGGCTGCTGGGAGGGGTGTGTTCATTGTCATTCAGGTGTCACTTCCCAGGTGGGCAGTGACTATACCTCAACACTCCTCCAAAGCTCCAAGAACATCAGCACAGGGCACATCACCATGCGTCAATGATTGATTGAACACCACTAGGTGACCTTGAGGAAGGCTATTTCTTTCTTGGGTTTCAAGTTCTATATCAGGAAAATGGAGAAGGAGTATTAGAATAGATGCCACTTGAGGTCATTTCCAACATTAATAATCTTCTGTTTCATGAATGAATATTCCTCAAAGACCTTCCCCTTTGACTCTTTTTCTTTTTATGTTTTATCCTCAGGTTCCAAGATTTGATGCCCCAATCATCTGATCATCTGATCCTTCATCCTTCATCCTTCATCCTTCATCCCTGCTCCTTCATTCCCTCCATTACTGTCTCTATTCCAATCTCCTAACTCCCTAATTCTGCTAACTCTAGTCCCCTTCTAATCTCCTGGAATATGTTAGTCAAACTAGAGCTCCTCATCTGTGGTTGGCAGGGATGCCATGGCCCTCCCCTTTCTCTGTGTGCACATATACACCTAAACCCATCTGTGAAATGCAATGAGCCAAGGGTCCCAAGAGGGATTCCAGCTCTTGTCCGAGTTAATAGGAGAGAGGATGAGAAGAGAGGGACTGAATTTCAATCACAATGTGATTATTGGCCTTTTTGAAGTTTTTCTGAGTTTTTTTCACCTGGTTGGCTCGATATCACTAACCAAATGCTTGTCTCACAAATCGGCTTTGGCCGCAGTTCAAATTTAATTACATTCTAGCTAAGTAAAAGCAAGAAAGCAAGCAAGGAGAGAGAGAGAAGTGAGAAGGTGGTGGGGGGGGGTAGCTTATGTTTATAGACCAGACAACTCTATCCTAAATCTTCAAATCTTCCCAAGTGCAACAGTCAATGTGAGCCAGACAGAGATGGGTCAGCCCTGAGATAGAAGTGAAGCAATAACAAGCTTCTTGTAATTTGAAACTAGTGAAATTACAATGCCAAGGCTGGGAGAAAATTGGGAAATTGGCAGAGTTTGGCTCAAGTGTGCCAGCTGCCTGGTTCTGTACCTGAATGCCTCTTTGTTCTCCATTTAGCTACTGTCTAAAGCACTCAGGCTTTTTCCCTTGTCCCTTATCATCTTCTCCTGTCAGTAATCTCATTCACACTAAAGTGTAAATGACTAAAGATAAATTGCCTTTTTCCATGCCTGGAATTGTGTTTTGTTAAAAATAAAACAAGGACGGACGGGTGAACATACATGCCAGCATGTAAGAATCAAATGAACAGCAAATAAATTAAATAGTGTATAAACAAGGGTGTGTTGGGTGGCCATGAGAGTCGATATTAGCTAACTACAGACCCATAGCCTATGGAATATTAGTATAAAAAGGCAGGGGAAAGGTAGGGGATGGAGTCAAGGATGACTCAAGTTCTTTGCTATAGAAAATAAAAGAAGAAAGCCATTTGTGGGGGAACAGTGATGATTTCTGTGGAGCATAGGATGAATTTGAGGTGCTTATGGGCATCCGATGGGGGTGTTCATAGGTCTTTGTATATTCTTGTCTGCTTTAGAGGAAAGGGCTGCTCTGAGTCATGTGTTTGGGAGCAATTAACTCAGGAGAGAATCCTAGGAGCACAGGTAGGTTAACCCAGGGAGAATTCATAGAGAAGAGGTGATCGAAAGCAGGAAGGATACTGGAGAACACCAAAAAATTTAAGGAATTCTCAAGAGACTGAGAAGTTATAATCCAAGAGGCAGGAGAAAAACCACTGTGGTCACAAATAATCAAGGAAGAAGAATGAATTCTAAAATACTCAAAGATGCACTGCCTGGGTGGCTCAGTTGGTTAAGCATCTGCCTCTTGGTCTAGGCTCAGGTCCTGATCTCATGGTTTGTGAGTTTGAGCCCTGAGTTGGTCTCTGTGCTGACAGTGCAGAGCCTGTTTGGGATTCTCTCTCTCTCTCTCTCTCTCTCTCTCTCTCTCTTTTAAATGTTTATTTATTTTTGAAAGAGAGAGAGAGAGAGAGAGAGAGAGAGAGAGAGAGAGAGAATCTGAAGCAGGCTCCAGGCTCTGAGCTGTCAGCACAGAGCCTGACGTGGGGCTCAAACTCACAAACTGTGAGATCATGACCTGAGCCAAAGCTGGATGCTTAACTGACTAAGCCACCCAAGCACCCCAAGGAAATGTGGCTTTTAAAGGAAGGTGAAAAAGGAGATGATAAGCTAAAGGAGTCTTTATAAAATGGTAGAAACTTGAACCTACTTCTGCACTGAAAGGAAAGTTAGTAGGAGGGAGAGGTTGATGAGGAGAGGGTGCATTATTGACGGACAAGATCCTCACAGAGATAGAAGGAGAAAGGCTCTTCATCCTGGATACAAGGGTTTCCTTCGGGCAGAAGAAGGAATGAATGCCTGCTCCTTTATGACGGAAGGAAAGAAGGAATGTATAATTGTGAGAGCAGATGGATTTTTAATGGGGTTGAGGGAATCTACGCCTGATAGCCTGATTTTTCATTGTTAACAGGGAAGCCCTATTGCTCACTGAGAAGAAATTAGGGAAGTTGAAACGTTTTCAGAAAAGTTAGGGAAGGTTAGAACAGCTACCACAGAAAACGAGAAAAGGAGGTTACTCAAGCCCAAGTCCCAAGACGGGATAAGGGGCCACATTGAGGCATGATATCCAAAATCTGGTCTCAGTTCAATGTATACCCTTTCTCCCTAGGGCTCAGCAGCAGAGGTATGGGGGAAGATAGTTGAATGGACAGATTTGAAAGATTTCAGAATGCATGTAGCCGACTGAAAAGCAGATGAGGGTGTTGGAGTTTCTGGGGAAAATGTGGTGAATATGATGCTCTTTGGGAGCTAGAAACTAAAACCATGTAGAGCATGTGTGTGTGTGTGTGTGTGTGTGTGTGTGTGTGCACGTGTATGTACATGTAGGGCAATGTTGTGAAAACTGGTGAAAAAGTACCTATGGTTTACTCCCATGTAGACTATCCACAGGGCATCCTTAATCCTAGGCTGGCTACCTCCTGACTTTTCTCCTTACCTTCTCCATCTTTCTCTCTCTTGCCTCATTCAAGCAGGGCTCAACGTGATTACAAGTACACCTGCAGCCCCTTCCCTTCCTCCAATATGGCTTCTAATTCAATCTGCACTCAAAATAGAAATTATTTTGTGTTACATACTATTTGGAATTCTATGAGCTTCCTCTTTCCTTTCATTGACACAGGTAATCAAAACCAACTTATATTTGATCTTCTCAAATAGCAGGTATAATCATGCCAACAGAGCATTCCCATCCACCCTCTGGGTCTCACATCCCCCATATGCACTATAAGGGAAGTGAAATAAGTGGCCCCAAAGCTCCTGTCCGTCCCTGACGACGTTCTGGGCCTCTAAGCCCCAGCAGCCTAGTGTAGCTCAACCTAGACCAGTCCATTGGCTAGACCAGCCTGGGTTCCAGCACCAAGTCCAGTGCCCAGTGGCACCAATGGCTGCTTGAAAAGGGCATACAGTAGCCTGCCAGGACATGGATGCAAAGCTTGTCTTAACCTCACTGGTCCCAAAGTCTCAGGAGAACTGTGTAATTAACCTAGGTTAGGGCTTCAGATCCCTGCTGCCCATAGCTGGTCAGATATGCAGAGTGGTGTGAAATTGTTGACAAAGTATAGGGGTGAATCATAAAGAAATTTATGGACTATTAGCTTTTTGCACTCATTCATTTGTCCCTTGCCCTCCTTACTCCACTCCCCAACCAGTTCCAGCGATTTATGGTGGTGCATTCCCAGTGATATGTGGCTTCCAGGGTTGCCAGAGGGGATCCCAAGAAGGAATGGGAGCTGGACTAAGAGTTGGAGACATCTGTGGCTCCAGCCCAGGTCTGCCAGGTGTGACCCTGTGCAGGTCACCTCCCTCTCTGGGACTCAATTTAGTCACAACATGGTTGAGCCAGATGTCCTCTCAGATTCCAAGCAGACTGTCTTAGTCTGGCTTTCCCCAGAAACAGACACTGAGTCTAGGATTCAAGTGCAAGCAGTTTATTTGGGACATGAGCCCAGGAAGCACCAGTAGCAAATCAGGAAGTGAGACAGGGAAATAAGCCAACGCAAAGTCTGTAATGAACAGTTTACCACCATGGACAACTGGGCTTCAATCTCAGTGGAAACTTTTGGGAGATGTTGTAGGATACGTGTTCCAGAGTTGTCCCTCATGAGAGGTGACAAGGTAATTAATCACTAAATTCACATTTGTCATTCATTGGGAGCTTCTCTCAGGGTGCTAAATCCCTAGCATTTATAGCCTTCTCTGGGGGGCGGGGAGAACATGATCTCACTGCTAGAGAAAGCCCTCAGGCAGGGAGATGCAGGTGCTTGCAATAAGAGACTCTCAGCAGGCACAGAACCAGTGAGTGCTAAGGGGATATGGGCAGGACACTGACAGCATCTGCCATGCATATTTAATGACCTTAAAATTCTATGACTTCCTTTGACCAAACTAAGAGTGAGAAGAACCAATCCATCTTGAAAGGACTAGTAGAGAAAGATTTCTTTTTGCTTTGAATGTCTGACTCTCCCTTCCTCTAAAGCTAAAAGCTCATACATCCTGAAAATCTTTCCTAAATTAAGAAATCTGATAGCTTATGTTATAGTCTCAGGCCTACTAGTTACTATGGGAAAATTAATCAACCTCTGTGAGCTTCAACTTCCACACCTTAAAGAAGGAACACTAATACCTACCTTGAAGAGTTGTCATTATAATTCAATGTACTGAGCAAGTGGGCAAAAGAAAGCCTGGGTTGGGCCGGGGGGGGGGGCAGGTAACTGATGGGAATACATCTAATTCTTCCAGTAGAATGTCCAGTGGCATAGGGAGCAGACTAGGGAACAGAAGCTGGATCCGGACTAGCTTTTTATCCAAGGAAGCAACCAATGTGATGGTGGGACACAACAGTGGGAGTTTGTGATGAAGGAAGTACACTAAGTTCTGTGGGAGACATAGACCTGGCTCTAGATAAGACTTCTGCTTTGGAGCATCAGACATAAAACCAGATAGACTGGTAAGGGAAACAGAGCTTAGACTCAGGGAGAAGGAATTACCCAAGTTTGGAAGCATGTTCCAGGACAGTTCCAAGAGGAAAGCCAAATATGAGTCATGATCCAGGGAGAAACTAGGGTAAGCCTGATGCTATGTGTATAGGGCTCACATCAGAAACTTTGGTTAGAACTGAAGCAACCACAGAAATATCCATTCCAAACATTACTTAATGAAAGGAAAAATGCATCTTAAAATATGACCATTATTGGTGAAAATTGACATGGCTCAGGAATCAGGTTCATGCAGGGCAATAACACAATCACTTTGTTTGATTAAAAAGTTGTCAGAGTAGGGATAAAGGATTCTTGTGCCTTCTTATCACATTCATTGACTTGTATGGACCCTAAGAAATTGGTGACTTACATGGAAGGACCTAGAAGAGGGTGTCAATCAGAGTGACCTAGTGGAGAAGAGGGAGGTGTTCGGGTATTGAGAAATGGATATGTCTGTAGAGTGCACACTATTGAGAATGGATGTCCAAAGCATCAGGTCCATGAGAACAGAGAAGAGAAGAACAATAATAGATGCAAACTGGTGGGTTGGCAAAATAGAAAAAGCAAGACAAACAGGGGTGGAGGATGGAAATGTTCAGTATTTGCCAAGGAGTGAAGGAGTCTTGCTGTGTAGACTTCTGGGCAAGAGGGAGCTGTGACCAATGCTGAGCCAGTGTGGCTGTGGTTGCTGCTGGGGCCTTTTATTGTTACCTGGGGGCTGCTTTGCCAATTCTACCACCTCACCAAGCTAGTCCAATGTCACTGTGCTGACGTCAAATGTCATCCCACCCTCACCATGTGTTGTGATAAACAATCCAACTATGGCTCTTCAAGGAGCTCCCTCACTAGCAGCAACTACAAACTGCCCTCAGCATAGATGGCATCTGGAAGCTAGGGACAAGAAACAGAGTTGGGGGAAAAGAGACTCTGCTGAGGAGGGGAGGCTACCAGAGTGGAGACATGTGGCTAGGGAGGGAGAGAGGAAGAACCTTGGAAAAAGAGGAAGGCAAAGAGGAGAAGATAAAAAGAGAATGATGGTGGTGCAGAAGACTAGGTGGAGGAAGCTCTTTCAGCAAGTTAGGGATCCCCTGAGATCCCATGATGAATGAGTAGAGCAATTATCGCTCTACTTGGCAGAATGCTATGTACCACACAGATGGAGAGCTGTCCACCATACCGAGGTAACTGTGCATGAAAAACCCATGCAGCAGGCCCATGAGAGTGACACCCTGCCCAAGGGTGGCAGCCATCTGCCCCATTGTATGAGCACACAGCATGAGCCTACACATCTGCGCTTCCACGGCACTCAGCCACACTCCCTTACTGGGGCCCTTATCACTCTGTATTATAGTTAGCTGTCTGCCTGTCTGTGAGAGTAAGACCTCTTTGAAAGCAATTGCCTTCTCTTATAGACTGTTTATCTTTGAGAAACCTGAGGTCTCCCTGGACCATAATGAGTGCTTTGAAAGTTTGGGGAATAAATAAGTCATTTGTGCACAGGGATGCTGGTGTGTGTGTGTGGGGGGGGGGGTTGCACAGATGTGAGGCCAGGGCATGTGAGGGCAAATTAAAAAAAAACAAAAACTCGGAGAGGTGTTCCAATACAGTATTTCTCAAATTCCTCTGATTAGTTCTGCAGAGTCAACCAGGATGCATATTAAAAATACACACTCTCCTAGCGCTGTCCCTGAATCAGAACTCCACAGTTGGGCCTGAGAATATGCATTTTCTCTCCCTCCACAGGTGATACTGATGGCCAGCCAGGTCTGAGAACCACTCTTCTACAGGCATCTATTGGATTTACAAGGGACTGATTCATAGGTGACTAGGACACTGAGGGCCCTTTGACAGCATTCGGAACAAATCCACGCTTGACAAATGACAAAAGTCGACGCCCGGTGAGGAGATTGGCCTTACCCAACTCCACGCTGCGACCTGGTACTTCGGCTGGCGAGTTGCCGCACAGATCACCCCATTGCCCCCCGCTCCAGCACCCCTCCCCCCAATCTTTGTGGTCCAGGGTATGTTACACTTCAGACACTTGAAGGCTTGGCCTAGCGCGCAGTGCGCTGTCCAGCAGCGCGTGCTCCTGAAGCACGCCGTCCCGCAGCTGGGCGAGCTCCCGCACCCGGC
This sequence comes from Prionailurus viverrinus, assembly GCF_022837055.1. NCBI lineage: Eukaryota > Metazoa > Chordata > Mammalia > Carnivora > Felidae > Prionailurus > Prionailurus viverrinus. The sequence continues at coordinate 38,949,184 of NC_062565.1, read as the reverse complement.
ACTGCGGTGAGTTACACGACTGGTGGGCGGCCCCGCAGTGCGGACTGCAGCGGCGCCCGCCTGCAGTGCCCCCCGCCCCGCCCCCTGCACCCGGCCGCGCGCCGATCCCGCCACAGCCGCCACAGCCGCCACAGCCGCAGCGCGGGGCTCCTCTCGCGGCGCGTTATCCAAATTCAGGCTAGTTATGAATGGCTACGGCGCGGAGATGACGACCCGGTCCCTGGCACTTTAGCTCGCTGCTAGCTGATCGATTCCCCAGTTAAGGGACCGCACAAGCAGAGGAAGTAGATTAAAATATAATGTATTGCATTGAAATTTAACACAGTGCTATACATAATATTCAGCCGGATTTGCATATTCACGCTTCCCTCCTCCCCTCCTTCCCTCCTCCCCAATTTCTCCTGGAGAGTCCCATCGGCCCTTTCTTGTTAAGCTTCTGTCACTGCCGGACAAAGAAATTTAATGACTTGAGGGGCTAGAAGGGCCTTCAAAATGTCACCTATCCAGCTCTGTTTCTGGCCCAGGAATATTGAAATCCTGAACTCTGCCCTTAAACTTGGTGAAGAGGGAAGGAGGAAGTCTGAAATAGACCTGTTGGGTGGTTTCCATTTCACCTTTGACCCGCTCCATTGTGTCCTCTTCTGTCTGGCCTTTCATCCTCAAACCTCCTCCTTTGAGCTAGGAGAAACCAGCTGGACTTTCTCTGCTGCCCCCCAACCCCCCAACTGATTTCCTAGCTTCAGCAACAAGCCCCACCCTCCTATTTTCAATAGCATCCTTCTCACTTGATTGGGAGCCCAGCTTATAGGGATGTTAGAGAAATGCCGAGTCTCCGGAGGCTTTAAACCGTGGTAGGACAAGTACCTGAGAAAAGAACTCAGTGTGTTGAAAAGAATGACAGCCAAAGAATCCCATTTAATTTGATGGCGCGATGAATATTTAAAGTTTTATAAAGAAATACAGGAAAGCAATCAGGCTTATTCAGGCATGTGCTCTGGGGAACAGAGTACCGCTCCCCATGTGTTGGCAATATGGGGATGGGAGATGGGGACGAGGGTGGGGGTGGGGGACATACACATAAATAGTCCATATTCTCTCCGTTCTTTGTATTGAGGTGAAAAAGAGCTTACCAGTGCAGTTCAAGAAAAAGCGGGGGGGGGGGGATCCTCCCAGATAATTATCATAACGTGCTGACGCCCTAAACAGTTCCTTTTTAAAATTGAATTTCTAATATCATCACTTTGGAGATTATAATATTGAGACATGAATCCCTTGGCAAATGATTCGGGAACCATACACGCTGTGATAAAGGCACCTGCCACAGAAACAGGAGGGGACATAAATCTCCCACCATGTGTACAGAATGCCTGATTGTACCATCCTTTTGGCAGAGTGGGGTCAGCAGACACCTCCAAACTGCCATTCCAAGGGCAGTTAATTCATTATAAACATGTACCAGATATCTTCATTTTGTATCAGCCACCACATCAAATCTAGTTATCAGAGAACTAGCATGAGATAGAAGCCTTGACTTCAAAAAGCTCCTAGTCCTCTTGGAGAGACAGATGTGTGTGCACAGGATATACCATAATGCTCGTCCAGCACAGAGCAAAGAGGACAAGCTAAGCACTCATGAGACAGCAAGTGGGGAATCTGTCAATATGGATTGTGGGGATAGGGGTAGGCTTCCTATTACCCACTGTGGCAGTTACCATCACTGCCCTGCTGTTATCTCTTGAGCATTCACCTGTACACAGCTAAGTTGCTACTATGAACACCTGAGACTTTATGTCTGATGTGTTCCTGGCCAAGGGAGCCAGTTGTGCCAGAGAATTAATGTCCCTGAAAGATCTTGGCCAGTGATAGATGACAAGTAGATGGACAAAAATACTCCTTAACCCTGGGGTGGGCAATTCAGAGCATGCTTTGTACTGTATCCCATGGATTCCCTGGTGAAGCAAGCCCACCCACTCCCCACCCTATCCTCACTAGCCTGCTTATCCAGGATCCCATAATTCATCTTTTACAAGGACTCAAAGTTTACTGCATAGTTGGTACATCCCTACTCCCTCCTGAAAATACTTGCTTGATAACACACCCTTTATTGGGTTCTTTCCCTTTTTTTCACTCCCTACTCCCCTACTGACATTTTCTAGGTCACCTCACAAATAAAATACTTGTACTCAAACCCCTATCTAAAGGTCTGTTTCTGGAGGAACCCAAACTAGTATAATACCTATAGCTGCCTTTCATTAAAAGTCAACCATGCCAGGTGCTGTGTTGGCTTTTATACTATTTCTAATCCTTGCAATAATCCTAAAGGGCATAAATTATTTTTCCATTTTACAGATGAAAAACTGAGGCCCAGAGAGCAAAAGTGAATTTTTTCAAGGTCACAGAAAATGTTAGAGACCTTGAGACAGTGAAGTACCTAAAACTCATCAGTGATGTTCTTTCCCTCTCCCTGCACCCACACCCAAGATGAAGAGAACAAAGGATACCTTTGAAAGTGTTATAGATACAATAGTCTCTCTTTCAAGGGGAAAAATACCATGCATGTATGCATGTGAAATTGGCTATACAATTTCAGGGGGGTTATAGACTCCCTTAGATTCTGGGCTCCAGATTAAGAAATTCTTTTAAGAAGGACTAAAACTTTCAAAAACATGGGGGCAAAATACATTCCTGGGGATTTGAATAGGTGGGGAAACTATGAAGGGGACATAGTTTAGGAGAGAGTAGCAGGGACAGTGGATGACAAACATATCACAGTTCGACAAACATATCACAAACAAATCTGCATGGAGGTACAGAGGAAAGTAACTTGGGGAGCTGGGTGTAAGGAGAGTGTTATCTGGACTGAGCCACCAAGGTGCCCCTCAATTATAGATTCTTATGCTAAGCCTTTACCTCACTGGTATCTCAGCTATTTGACCTCAGTACTCCCCATCCTAAGGCCTTCATCTCTTCACTAGCCATCCACATGTCACATGACATCTGGAGCTTTCTAACAGAGGTAGAACTATGTCATTTGGAAAACAGAAATCACCCTAGTTATTTTGAACAGAGGGGAATTTAATAGAGGACATGTATATCAAAGGTGTTGGTTGGATTTTTAAAAGCAAAAAGAGAGGGATGCCTGGGTGGCTCAGTCAGTTAAGCGTCCAACTCTTGGTTTTGGCTCAGGTCATGATCTTGTGGTTTGTGGGTTTGAGTCCCAGATGGGGCTCTACACTGACAGTGAGGAGCCTGCTTGGGATTCTCTCTCCCTCTCTCTCTGCCTCTCCCCTGCTCTCTCTTTCTCTCTCAAAATAAATAAACTTTAAATTAAAAAAAATAATAAATAGAAGCAAAAAAAAGAGAGAGAGAGAATGATAACTTCAAGAAGCCATTATCACTCCTAGAGATGAAACTGTAAAAAGGGGAAAGTGTCATAATCCAGGTCCCAGGATTCTGCATTTTATGACAGAGCAGTGACATAGCAAAACCACCGCTAAAACTGGACAGATTCCCCGGACCCACATCCCTGCCAGTGCTGCTACCAGAAGCAGAAATAGCTTCTACCTTCTTCATGCCTTCTAATCTCACTTGAGTGCTTCCCATCAGTAGACCCTAGCAAGGGAGTCTTGGAAATGAGTGTTTTTTTCAGGTGCCCAGACCCTTGTAATACAGAGGAGAGGAAGAAAGAGCAGGTATGGGTCTCTTGGCGACAGGCAACATTCAGTACAATCCTAAAAACCTGGAAGTCCTTATTCTCCTTTGCTCTGGCCACAAGTGTGTATCCTTCCATCTGTCCATCTATGTTAAACCCCAGCTCCTGTTTAAAGCAAACCCACCTCACTTACCACCCTATCCTCACTAGCCTGCTTACCCAGGATTCCATAACGCATCTTTCACAAGGACCCAAAGTTTACTGCACAGTTGGTACATCCCTACTCCCTCCTGACTACTCCAAATCCTAGAGCACAAACATGCTGGTTCTTTCTGGTATTTCCAGGTTGATAAATTGCAGAACAAAGTCCCATGATCCCTTGAGTTTCCACCATAGCAAAATAAAAACAATGGGCTTCACTTCTGCCTGAAATACTCATATTCGTCCTCTGGCAGACTGCCAGTTTCATCCCCAAGGGGGCTGCTCCAACCTCCCTCTCCCCTCCAATCCCACTTCCTCTCTCTGTGTACCATACAACTTACAAGATCCAGACCACATATCACTTCCCTCCACCTCATAATCGTCTCCTTTTCCTTTGTTTATTTCCTCTGGTCTCTGCAGAAGAAGGACTTTCTCTTTCTAGGGTTCACGCCTGAACCCTTCCTACCTCTCCCTTCCCCCAGGGAAGATCTCTTCTTGCTTTCTCTCTACACCGGCTGCTTGTCTCTGGCTTACACCCAAGTGTTTCCCACCCCCAAGAAAGTCTTTCCTCCATTCTGATTTCTCCTGAGCTTTCATCCCACCTTCCACCCTCCTTTCGCAGCTAAACTTCTCGAAAAAGTATTATATGCTCACCGCCTCTACTTCCTCACCTCCCACTCAGTCCCAACCACTAGCAATCTGGTTTCCATACTCATAACACTGCAGAAATTGCTCTCTTAAAGGCCACCAATGACCTCTGAGTCGCCCAACCTGATAGTTCTGACGGTTACTAGTTACCATCCTCATAGACCCACTCCTTTGCCAGGTCAAATGCACCAGGTAACCAAATTCTGAGCCAGTTGTCCTAGCTGGTGTGTCATAGCACATGGGTGTGCTGGATATTGGTCACAGCCAGGCCTGGGATGCACCATTCAGCCATATGGGTGATTACAATATGGAAATATTTCCAAACCACTGCCAGAGTCCCCTTTCCACCGCCTGGCTGCCAAAGCCCCTGATCTAGGACCCCAAGGCAGACCTCATTATGTAACAATGAGACAGAGCTATATCTGGTGTGGCAGGGGGCTTTGCTCTTATTGGTTGGTACCTGGATGTACCAGTTGTTAGAGATTGTCAATATCACCATGCTTACTGCTGTGCTGAGATATTGATTCGTTCAGTGCTGGGGATTCATTCAGTGCCATGTAGAGTCAGGGGAGTCAGAGGGCAAATCAGCCCCAGTGAAGAACAGCCTCTCCATATACCCTCCATGTGCCATACAAATACCATTTTCTATGTGAGCCTTGGCATGGGGACATTGAGAAGCAAAACTCTAAGCCCCTCACCTTCCCTGATTCCCATAATAGGAGCCTGTTCTAATACCCCTTTGCGGGCTGCTTTTCTGTTTCCTCGCCTGGCTTCTCTACCAGGGTGACCTTGGATAAGCTACTTAACCTTGTTGAGCCTCAGGCTCCTCCTCCATAAAATGGGGCTAACAGATTTCTGCTTTGTGAAGAGGATCATGGGTAATATGTGTAAAATGGCTAGTGTAGGACCACACATGGAGTAAAGCCAAATAAGTGTAAATTCCTAACCCCCACCTCCCTCTCACTCTATGCTTTCTCCCCTGGGGATGTGCTCTACTTACACCTCCATTCTACATCTGGCTATTTCTTCCAGACCCATTTATTGAATTATGTCCTGGACAAGAGGACCTAGGGTCTCAAACTCCAAACGTCCAGTGTGGAGCTCATCATTCCCCCACCTCCCACATTCTCCATCTCCCAGTATCTCTCAAGGACACCAATCACTCTTCCAGTTGAGTAAGCTTCATAACCTGAAGTGAGCTTTGACCATGATCCTCCTTCCCCTCAGACCCCACAGTCTTGTCCCCTCTAAGGTCTGGTTCCTTCTACTTCTCCCATCTACCTCCTTTTATTGTCACTAAGATAGCCTTCAATCTGACTCCTTTCCCCCCTTAACCTGGACTATTTCAATATTTATAAATGCTTTTCTGTTGTCAGGTCTTTCTCCTATCAGTTCACCCACCAAGCTCTTACATAGATCTGTTCAAAACACTACAGTGTTGCCCAGTTGTCCGCACGAAGGAACCCAGACCCACTACCTCCATGTTCAAGGCACTGACGGCCGAGTCTGCTCCTACCTCCTGCTATGCTCTTGTAAAATAATAATAGTAATAATAACTAACACATCTTGAAAACTTAGTTTGTGTCACTCTAATATTCAAAAGTCATTTATGTCATTTAATCCCCTCATCCAGCTTGTGACATTGTCACTATTATTAATCGCACTTTAGTGTTGAAGTAATGGAACCTCAAGGAGGCTCAGCAACTAACCTAAAGTAACTTTCCTTACAGGCAGGGCAGTTAAGTTTAAACCAAGAGACTATATCCGCACTTAAGTTTAAACCAAGAGACTATATCCGGAGCCCCCATTTCTCACCACCATGTCTTTTTCCACCATTGCTTTGGCCACACCAGAAAATTCCCCACACTCACTTTCCTGCCCTGCCTCCTTGCCTTCACCTGTACTATTACCCCGACCTGCACCACCAGTTTCTCTCATCTCTTTACCCACTAAAAAATGCCATCCATTCTTCAAGTGTAATTCAGATGTCAATGCCTCCTTGAAGTCTTGTCTGATTTCCTTGCTTTACAAGTGATCCCTTCAGGGGGTGCCTGGGAGGCTCTGTCCATTAAACATCTGACTCTTGATTTCAGCTTCAGGTCCTGATCTGAGGGTTGTGGGATCGAGCATGGAGCCTGCTTGAGATTCTCTCTCTCTCCCTCTGCTCCTCTCTCCCACTTGCGTGTTCTTTCTCTCTCTCTCTCTCCCTCTGTTTCTCTCTCTCTCTCTCTCTCTCTCTCTCTGTCTCCCTCCCTCCCTCTCTCCCTCAGAAAACATTTTAGAAAGTGATCTCTCTATTCTGGAAACACAGAATTTTCCCAAACTTTTCACTTTTACCTTATTCTCTGATATTGTAGTCATACAGAGCTGGTCGGCTCTACCAGAGTCTAGGATGGGGCCACAGCTGTTCTTTCCCTTAATCCTTGTCTGTACTTTTCACATGAAACCTACAAAGGCAGTTTTATTAGGGGGAGTTGAATTATTGTCCTGCTCGGGATCAGGAATGGGTTGGTTTCTGCTTCACTCTCCAAGTCCCTTTGAAAGAAAAGCCAAGGGCTTGATTAAGGAACGGAAAGAATTTTGTAGTCAGTCAATTCCTGCTGCGATAAATCTCTTGGGTGAAGGATGCTAACGCAGGGACATAAATGACAACAGCCATGCTTCCACAGTTGACTGGATTATAAAACAAACCACATACTTATGACTGTATGCTCTAAACAATGCATAAAAGAAGGCAGGGTGAGGTGAAGGAAGGGACTAAGAGCTGGTGTGCAAGCAGGAAATCTGCCCTGTCCATTGGGGAGACTGGGACTGTGATTTTCCTTACCCTGATTTTCCTTAAACAAGTCTATTCCACAACCAGTCACTTCTAGCACAGGCTCTGGAGTTCAAGTGCCAGGGATAGCATGTTGACTCCGTCCCTGCCAACTCTCTGACCTAGCAAGTTACTCAGCCTCTCTGTGCCATGTTTCCCTACCTGTAAAATGGGGATAAGAACAGTACCTGTCTCACAGGGTTTTGTGAGAATTAAATACCATAACTATTGTCCAGGGCAAAGAGGCATGGCTGGCACACAGTGCATCGAATGTGTTGCCTGGAAAGCCTGCTGTTATGTGCCCGGTGGCAAGAGAAATGGGGCTGGGGGTGCAAGGCGGTCTGGGGAAGGCTGGGGCAAGTGCCTGGGTAGAGCTAAGAGATCTGATCTCTCCCAGGTCCCCTTGGGCACTTGCCACAGCCCAGTGTTTCTACTTCAATACCACCCTTAGGATCTGGGGATTCCCTGGTAGGAGGCAAAAGCCAGAGAAGTCAATGACATTGGCCTATTGTCCATCGAGTCATGGCATCTCACGTCCCGCTCTGGATGGCTATTTTCTTTACTGCTTTTCATTGGATCTTAGAGATCATTTAGCTCCAACTCTCCCATTTTAGAGGTGGAGAAGGTGAGACCCAGAGAAAGTTAGAGTTGCGCAAGGTCACGCTAAAGAACCATAATCCAGATCCCTCCATCTAACCCTCTGGTGCTCTTTCTCCCACACTCTCCTGCAAGCCCAGGGTCTCTTAACTCTGCATTTGCCAGGCTGGTTCTCCCAGGCTGCAAATTCTGTACCAAGGTAGTCCTGGTGGCCTTGGCCTTCCCTTTGCTGGATGCCTACTGCACCTCATGCTGTACCAGATAATTTGCCACTGAGTGGCATCCCGGACAGTATTAGAGAAGCTTCTCTGTACACAGGAAGGGGCCTGGGAGTCAGATGATTCAATTTGGAATCCAGGGCCATCCATTCAGAGTTTCAAACTCTGGGAGCCATCACGTTAAGTGCCTTTGTTTGTAAAATGGGGATGATGATCTATTTCATGCGATTGTTGTGAGGAACAAGTGAGGTAGCATTTGGGAATGCTCTTTATAGACTGCAAGGCGCCGTGCCAGAACTGGTTTGTGTCCTTTCTCTCCGGGAAGAGACTGCCTTCTCCTTCCCTCTCTTCTCCCTACAGTATTTAGCCGAGTGCTCAGTGGTACATAGAAGATACTCGAAGAGACTGCTCTGTTGATTGAATATGATCTCCCAGGACCCTCTGACCTGTTGATGCATCAGGCACCCAGCCCCAGACCTGGTTTTGGGGCGAGAGGGTGAAGCTGGGAGCCTATGGGGCCTGGGGAAGGGGAGGAGTAAACAGAGGGCTTGCAGATGAAAAGTAAACTGGATTTAGAAAACAAACTGGAGCTAATGGCTGTAGGTGGTGTTAGTCATGCTGTTAAGGAATTTGGGAATACATATGCATACTAATAGGGATTTATTTGGGCTGCTACTTACTCCAGCACTTGGGAAGGGAGGAGGGGTGGAGGGCACTGCAGGATTAAAAGGCACCAGACCTTCATCTCCAGAAAGTGCACTCTGGGGTTGGGCCTCAGCTTCTGAGGATCCATTTGCCCGAGTTCTACAAGGCCTGTGGGATAAGCCGGGTGAATGGAGTGCTAAGAATTTAGGAGTGGTTCCCCGCTTCTAGCCTATATGGTAGACTCAGTGGAGGGAGATCTCACGGTCTTAGGAATCTGTGCCCCAGGATCTCTCTTATTCCCCCAGCCCACAAAGTCAGTCTTTACAGGTGCCATGGGAGACTCTGAGAAGCATCTAGTGCATTCTTGGGATTACAGACTGCACCTCTTGCCTGGGACAGGCTCCACAGTTCCCACCCTGTGACTCCACACATTCAGGCACGTGGCTCTGTCCTACCATGTAATCTGAATCCCTCACTTCTGTTTATACCAGTTTCTTCTCTTTTTCACACTAGAGAGGCTCCTCATAGTCCTTTGCACAGATAGTTCTGTTAGGAGGCCCAGGCCAACTCAACCTTGTTTTCCTCATGCTAAAGGCCTCCCCACTCCAGCCCCTCCTGAGAACTCTTCTGATCAGGAGCAAGTGGATATTGGGAGCCAGCCATGTACCCAGAAGGGTGCTGGGGTGGGGGGGCAGTGGGGAGGTTAGTGTCTAGAGTCCAGCCAGAAAGCCAAGGGATGCAGACAATAGGGTGAAGCTGGTCACGAGTGCTCAGGCAGGCAGGGGAAGATGAGTCATGGCTAGGGGCAGGGAAGCTTGGATAATTCAAATTGAGGTATTGGAGCTATATTCAAGTGTGTAGTGTGGCCCTGATATGCAGCACGAGGCACAAAGCACACCCCTTAGGCACCTGCTAGGAGCTCTCTGGGAAATCATTTGTCTGCCCTTGACTCTCAAACTGAAACAAAGAAAAATGTACCCAGAGCCTTAAATATATTCATGCCCTTTGGCCCAGTAATTCTACTTCCAGGAATCTAGAGCAAACAAAGACACAACAAGATTGTGGGTGGAGAATTTGATACAAAGATGTCCATTGCAGGGTTATTTAGAAGAGTGGAAAATAAATAGCCATTGTTAGAATGGCTTGTGTACAAGCTTTCTTCCTTGTTCCTCCACCCCTATCCCAGCCATGTGTACCCCTTTGGAAAGTCCTGACTCTCCTCTAGGGTTCAGCAATCAGTAAAAGCAGGAAGGTGGTTAACACAGCAGTCACCCCCTACCCAGCCCTTCTGGGTTTGCTCGAGCAATCAAAAAACCCACCATCATTGACCTTTCCATCATTGAAGTGGGGTTATCTTCCAGGGGTTTCCCACCATGAGTGGTGATTGCAGACTGGTTTTCTCTCGACCTCCCAAGGTACATCTGGGTCCCCACCCTGCTCCAATTGCCAAGGTCCCTGGGGAGTTCCCAGAGCTGGGCAGGTCCTTAGAAAGTACACCCTCCAGCCCTCTTGAGGGGAAGGCGTTGTCACACTGTTGGTTAGTCTAAAAGCCACTTTGAGCATCCAGGCCCAGGGCTCAGTGGTAAGGTAAAGCAGATGCAATTGGAAAAATAAACCCGTTGTCCTCAGAATTACCCAAAATGCAAGAAACGAACCATTCATTTAAATACATTTCATGCATATGCATTAAAAAAAAAGAGAGAGAGAGAAATGATCCAGGTCCAGGGAATATGCATTCCCTTCTCTGGGTTGGGAAAACTTTTTGATGAGGCATTGGGTTCACTTTGCAGCAGGGACTGGGGCATCCTTCCAGCATCTCTGGGGGTTCCGGCCCCCTCCCCCATGCCCACCTAATGCTTTTTTGGTTTCTGAGAGCAGCTCCGTTTTGCTCTGGTGCTAGCCTGGTCCTTATCCCTGCGACTAGGGATTTCAGTTCTCTCATGGGTGACTGTAGGGTTAAGGAGATAACCTAGCCCCTTTCTCTTGGGGTAATTCAGAGAGTTGAACCTGGAATTCAGTTCCTCCTTCTACTCCCAATGCCCCCTCCCCAGAAGCCCCCACCTGTGGTATGCAAAACCCTCAGGTAAGCAAGGGAGGAAATACTGGCCTTGCCTATCTCCCCCTCTATTGTCCCTCCCCCGTCTTCCTCTCTTCACACTCTTCTCCCTATCTGCTACCTCCTTCAAAGCACCTCCAGCTTTCTCCTTCCTCTCTTTCCCATTTCTTCTCCCCTCGTCTATCCCTACCCCAGCTCCGCTTCTCTTTTCTTAACCCAGCACACCCTGATATACCTTGACTTTCATCCTGGCCATGCCCTTCTCCCTGCCCCCCGCCCCCCCCCCCCCCAGGCTTTCCAGAATTTTTCAGAGTCTTAAGTAGGCTGGTATGGCAGTTTCCCTGGATGCACATGGAGAGGGTGTCCGGAACATGGGGCCTGGGTGCGGGGGGGGGGGGGGGTTCTGCCAATCTACACCCACCTGTGTGCATAGGCAGGTAGGAGGCAGGGTCTTATATTACAGATTTATCCAGCTGAGCCAATCCTGGGCTGCAGAGACACAGCCACATGCCACATGTGCCTCCCTGTGGGTATCTGGGACAGGTGCAAGGGAGGCGTTAGCCACTAGGAGAGAAGAGATGGATTGAGACATTTTCCCTGCCCCTGGATTAACCAGCTAGAGTGCCAGCAGGAATCTCAAATTTTCGTTTCTTTCAGTAGAACAGGTACCTCTTGGGAAGCTCAGTAAGGCAGAGCCCAGTCCAGCCTTCCCAGGAACTGGTTGCTGATCCCAGTGGGTAAAGAGGATAACCAAAGGAAGATGAGACCCTGGCCAGACCCCGACCTTCTGATACTAAGCCCACAGTCAGCCTGGAGTAGGGACTACCTGCCACGTGCCTTGGACAAGTCGCTTTAGACTTCCGCCCTCAGTGTCCTCCCATGTCAGATGAGGGGTTGCTGGGAGGATCACACAAGGAAAGAGTTGCAAAAGGTGCTGTGCGAACAGCTGGCGCCACCGCACACCTCACGGATCCCTGTGATACTCACGGAAAGTCTAAGCCTGTGTGTGCGCGTGTTCCCGGCGCTCATCTTTCACGGGTCCCCCGCCAGGATGCGGGGCTCGGAGCCGGGCCCCGGGCTGGATGGGCGCGATCCTCCCAGCCCCCACCCCCAGCCCCGGGCCGGCGCGGCGGGTTTGCGTCCTGCAGGCGGCGGGGCTGGAGGCTGCACGGCGCGCTCCGCACGTGAGGCGGCAGCACCGGCGCCGGCTGCAGCGGCGCAGCCCCGGCCGCCCGGCCCGCCTTGCGCAGGGGCAGCCCGCGCCACTCGGTCGCCGAGCCCGCCCTCCCGGCTTCCGGGGGTCGCGGCCCGCCCGCCGCCCTCCCGTCTCTCCGTGCGGAGCCCTCTGGCCGGCTCTCGCCGGCTCCAGGCCACCCCCGCGGGCCGCGCGAATCCCTCCGGTTTCGGCGGCGGTGGAGGTCGGCGCGAAAGGGGGTGCGTTAGGCGGCGGGCCCGGCTCCTGCAGCTCCGCCGGCCACCGCTGGGGGCTGCCGCGCCGGAGAGCTCGGCGGGCATGGTGCGCACCGCCCGAGATTCTCGGGCGCCTCCGGCCGCCGGGCTTTCTCCACTGCCGGCTCCGCGCTGCCTCCGCAGCCGGCCCGGCTCCCTGCCGGATCCGTGCGTGTGATCGCTGTGCGTGTGTGTGTGTGTGTGTGTGTGTGTGTGTGTGTCCGGGTGCGCGCGTGTGCGCGCGCGCGGGGGGCGGTGTGCACGCGGGGAGTGCGGGGGAGTGTGTTTGTGTGTGTGCGTGTGGGTGTGAGTGCCTGGCTCTCTCTCGCTGAGACACACACACACACACACACACACACACACACGCACACACGCACACCCCGGCTGGCTCGCCTGAACTTGAAGACACCCCACATTCCGAGATGCCCGAGGTCCCTGGGAATGCCCCGGGTTCTTCGATCTGGAAAATCCTACCGGCGTCTTCCTAGGGGGGGGATTATCTTATTTTTGGTTTTGGGGTTTTTTTTTGTTTTTTGTTTTTTGTTTTTTTAATCTGGAAGAGAAGAGAACAAGTTGTGCTTTTCCCTCCGTTCTTTTCGCTAAATGCTGTGGATATAACTGAATAAGCCTCTCAGGGCTCTCCCCGCGTGGACGTCCGAGGCCACCATCTGCCTGCGTTCGCCGGAGCCGGAGGGCTTAGCTCGAGCCTGTCTCGGGCGGGGAAGGATGCGTGGCCGAGCCGGGGAGCCCGGGCGCCCCGCGGAGCCGGCCTCGGAGCCTCCCAGCCAGGGGTAGATGCTGCCTCGCCCAGGTGAGTGGTCGCTTGCCGCCGCGTCTCCGCGATCCATTGGGGCATTTGCGGGGAGCTCGGCGCGGAGCTGAACGCGCCTGGGGGAACCGGGAACTTTGCATCCCTTTCTTTCTCACTTGAGGACTCCCTCACCCGGGCAGTCGTGTGGACACCTCTTTTCGCCCATCCTTATCGCGGGAGGTTTCATTTCTTTTTTTGCCCCGGAGTGGGGGGGGGGGGTGAAACTCTGGCTGGGAGCGGGGAGAATGGGTCCGTGCGAGGCCGGCGAGCAGGAGGGAGAGACGGGAGCCTCAGGTGTACGGCAACGTTCGAAGCAGGAGGAGAACTTTGCCGCCAGACCACTCTGTTGCATCTCCCCACATGCGAGGCCTGGCTCCAGCTCTTGCTGGGGGCTGGGTCGGACGCCAGGGCTCCCTGCGCTCTGTGGGCTGAGTGGGGTGGGGTAGAGCTGGGTGCGGAGGGGTTGATTCGGCGCGGAGGGAGGGAAGGCAGGCATCATTGCAGTTTGGGGAGGCAGGTAGGGCAGGCACAGGGCCCTATCCTGGCCTCAGGCAGGGAGATCCGGGGGGATTGTGTGTGTGCAGCTTGGGGCATCAGAATGGCATGATGAAGCAATATGGAAACTGCATTAGCCGTGCCTGGTTGGTAGGTCTGTCTCCCACCTAGCCCTGCCCTGGTTGTAAGGTTGGCCTGAGCAGGAAGGGGGGAGAGGGATGGACTGCTCTGAGGCCAGCAGTGCTGTGCTCTGCACAGACCCGCGGCAGTGACAGGGAGGTGTCCTGTTCATCTGCCTGTCCCTCACCCTAGTACAAAGGACATAGGCAGCAAGTTCGAGGGAGACGGAGCCCCTGAAAGCCGGAGCCTCAGAAAGAATGAGTAGTGAGCCTGAGCGGAGACTGCGGAGGGACTGAGCCAAGCCAACACCAAGTGCAAGCTGAGAATCACAGACACCACAGACAGACAGACACTTGGTGGGGAGAGGGAGCTGGAGTCATAAGCATGGCTGTAGACGCCGACCCCTGCCTTGCCACAGTGGGGTGTGTGTGTGTGTGTGTGTGTGTGTGTGTGTGTGTGTGTGAGGGGGGTGCGCTGTGGCTGCAATGGGCTGATTGGCCTTGTAGGGCTGGGGGGGAGGGCACAGGCTGCTTCTCTAAATTGACCCCTGTGGCTGGGGAGGAGCAAGGCTGGGGAGGAAACTGCCAGCTCTGAGCTGTGAAGTTCCAGAGACCCAGGCGGGTGGTGGGAGGGAGGTTCTGGGTGGGCTGTTGTCCGTGAACGGGGCCCGGTTTGGAACTCATGGTGGGGAGGCCGAGGTGGGGGACCGGGTGTGTGGGTCCCAGGATCAGGGGAGACTGGGAGTGTGGGTCCCCGGTCTTGGGGTTGTGGCCAAGGCAGGTTGCCACCCGTGGCTTCATACAGCCACTGTACAGTGGAGCCTAGCCAGCTTGGGACTTGCGTGTGGGGTACTTTGGAGGCTAGAGGGGGTCAGGGTCACGCAGGGGGGACTGGGAAGCTCGTGTGGGCCTGGTCTTGGACCTGTCAGCCTCCGCGGACCATGCCAGCTTCCCGGGCCCTTCTGCTGACGCTGGAATGTCGTCTTTCCCTTCTGACTCTGGCTGGGATGCAGAGTTCCGTGTCTTTCCTCCCCTCACATGCGTCTGCTCAGGCCCCCTGCCCAGCCCTCGATTTAGAGTTTCTGGTCTAATTCCTGCCCAGGAATATCATTACTTATCTTCCGGCCCTCTCCCTGGGGAATACAAACAGCAAACTTGGCATTTCGGTCTCAGCCTCTGGAGCTGCTTCTCCGGGAGGAGGTCGGCTCCCAGCTGCGGCTCCTGGCCAGCTGGACAGGGTGCCCGGCAGTGGTGGCTGGGGTTCGGGCTCCCTGCTCCTCCCAGGTACCAGCTCCTTGCCCAGGCCCAGAAATCTGAGCAGCTGGGGAGTGTGCCCTGAGAGAGGGTGAGCAGGGAGCTTCCCTGAGGGGAGACTGAGGAGGAGGAATTGGATGGGGTGGGAAATGCAGACGAGGTAGGTGGCGCCACTGGGGAAACTGGCTGCCTTTTGGCCACCCAAGCTCTGGTTTGGCTGGAGTGGGAGTCAGCTGTCTTATCTCAGCTGAGGCTCTAAAGTGAAACCAAGCATCCAGGGGTTCTGGCCTCCACGTGTCAGGCTTGTGGAGTGTCTCCACCCAGTCTTTCCTCCTTCAGAAAGTCCCCTGGCTGAGGTGGAGATGAGCAGTTATTGGCATCTGGGGCATCCCCATTCTGATGCCAGAGATGTAGAGGAAGAAAACCAACCAGAGATAGCCAAGTGGAATTGGACCCTGGACAGAAGCAACAGCAGTGTGGGTGTTTTGCAATTTTTCTTGGGACACCATTGGTGTTTTAGGGTCCAGCTGCTTTGAAGGGATAGAGTTGGCATGCAATGGAAAGCAACCTCCACTTGGAGGGCCTGGGTTCAAACTCTGCCTCTGCCACATCTTTGTTGGCTGACGACTGGAGCCTCCATGTTCTCATTTGGTGAAAGGACATGGTAGCACAATGCCTCATAGATGTGTGATAACCTCATGTTTGTTCTGGTGCCCCCCAAGTCCTGGGTCAGATCTGGAGGAGTGTTTGGTTGGAGGGGGAGGGGGCGCTAATACCCCTGGCTTTCCCCACCCACCTAGCTGTCTGGATGGTACACTGATCTTTAAAAGACTCCAGGAAACCCTCCAGAAAACTTTGGGAATTGATATTCGGAGAGCAAATTTCACCTCTGGGGCTATGGCACCTGCTTCCCTCTTTCTCACTTGCTCGAGACTTTTACAGCCACACACATTTGCTCAGGAAGCACAGGCTCCGTGTTTTACAAGTGTCATCTGTCACCCTTTCCTGTCCGAGGCTTGAGTGTGAAATTTCTCCCAGAACCCAACCCCTCCCTTCTCTTCCCTGACTCTGCCTCTGGCTGCCCCCAGAGTGGGTCAGGTGCAGACCCAGTGAATGGGCACAGCTTCTGCTAGGGTGTGTGTAGGGCCTGTGATTGGACCTGGGTCAGTAGAGTTGGGAAGAGATGCTCAGACCCAGGGTGCATTTAGCAAGGTCTGACTAATGAGCCAACTGGAATAGGACTGGATATGGAGGTGTAACCATAATGAGCATGCCTAAGAAGAGGTGTTGTCAGGGAGCCGGCAGTCAGATATGAAGATGGCGACCAGGAACCATGGCTATGTCCAGCCTGCTCAGAGCGAGGGCAATCAGGAGGGCTCCTTGGAGAAGGTGAGGATTTCAGGAACAGCAAAAGCCCATAGAAGTTCACAGAAGACAGATTTTGTTTTCTCTGAAATTCTTAGAGGTTCCTGGGGATTTGGGAGGCTTCAGGGGTGGGGGTAGTGAGCAAGCAGAATGGATATTCTGAGAATTTCTTAGGCTATCAGGACCAGCTTCCTGAAGCAATATCTTGGTTGCTTATCATGTGCCAGGCACATGCTAAGAGCTTCACATTATTATCTCATTGAATTCTCCCAATTCTATGAAATCACCACGATTCCCACCTCGACCTTACAGATGAGAACACTGAGGTTCAGAGAAGTTGGGACCTGCCCGGTCGCTAGTACGTGACAGAGCGGTCACTCACCTCTCATGTCTGTCTGACTTCAAAGCCCACAGGACCCAGCTCTGCCCTGTGTTCCCTCCCCTGGAGCCTCGTGCTTCCTTGCCGATGAATCCTGATGAATCAGGATGTTAATGCTTATGGCGTGCGTGAATGCACTTCGTACATCGCATGATACCCTTAGCACTCAGGGTTATATTTGTGACCCCTTCCTAAGTCACTAAGATGTCAACTGTAATACTTGTTAGGTACGAGGGCACTGAAAGTGGACTCTATTATATCGGCTTCATGTGGGACTAAGATTAACCAATAAGGTGACAGGCCAGCCAGGTGGGCGCTGTGCCTTCTGGGAAGGCAGAAGAGGGGCATGTGGTCTAGACATAGGGTGGGATCAGTGGCAGGCAGCTAGAAAGGGACACACTGACATAGACATCATTTTTGTAACCTGGCAGCCATCAGGGAGGCGTTGGCCCTGGAGTCTGCAGAAGCCATTTTCCTTAGGCTGATGTTTCTAGGCCCTCTTTCTGCTGCTACTGTCTTCAAGGAGCTTTTTAGACACCTTTTTCCTAATTGCACCCCTGCATGGATTTTAATACCATGGATGTACCATAGATCTGTTTATATACCATAGGTGTATCTGTGCTTCACATACAAGAAGTAAACTTTTTTGCACCCCTCCCAAGAACAGATTTTTTCCCCCTTGGGGGCGCTGGTGCCCCCATTGAGAACGCACGTTTTAGAGCTAACAGACCAGGATTAGGAAAAAAACAAAGTGGACTATAATGAGGCTAGAAGAATCCCGGAGATGGTGAGGAGGACAGATTCACTGTGACATGTCGCTACCCCAAGTGTGCTCTGTGCCAGCAGCATCAGCATCTCCAGGGAGCAGACTAGCAATGCAAACCCCATCCTGTCCCAGACCTCCTGAATACACATCTTCATTTTATCAAGAGGGGAGATGGCTACCCCCAAACCCGAGGCTAGTCTTTGAATAGAGGGCCAGAGGAAAAGAGGTGAGAAAGCAAAGAGCGGAGACAGCCACGTGCAGGGTCACTGGCTTGTTAAGCCCCTGAGTCCAAATGCAGCAAGCAAGTTTAGGTCCACGGCTGTCTTGAGCTCTCAGTCTTTACTTTGCCAGGTGATTTCCTTGCACTGTAGCTGCAGGCTGTGTAGAGGGTGTAGGGATCCTGAAGAGGAGACACGAGGGTGAGCGTGGCCTTACTTCCAGGCAACAGAAGGCGAGCCACCTTTGATTTGAACAGATCTGGACCCGCTTTCTTGAATACCCCGAAGGGCTGAGGCTAATGGGGATCAGACCAGCCTGAGGGACAGACTGGGACTGTAGAGACAAGACTTAGGTTTTAAACTGTGTCAAGTGGATTAAGTAACTAAATGAGCTCTTCTATTGTATCAACTTGCATGAGATAGTCTGCTATAGACCCTGGGTCTCCTTGGGGAGGGGGGGGGTTCCTGTATTCACAGGGAAGTCCTGGAACATGAGAGACTGCCACATCCCAAAGTTGGGCTCTTTTAGAGTTCAGTGCATTTATTTATTTATTTTTTTTTAAATTTTTTTTTCCAAAGTTTTTTTTTTTTTATTTATTTTTGGGACAGAGAGAGACAGAGCATGAACGGGGGAGGGGCAGAGAGAGAGGGAGACACAGAATTGGAAACAGGCTCCAGGCTCCGAGCCATCAGCCCAGAGCCTGATGCGGGGCTCGAACTCACGGACCGCGAGATCGTGACCTGGCTGAAGTCGGACGCTTAACCGACTGCGCCACCCAGGCGCCCCTAGAGTTCAGTGCATTTATTATTGGCCTGTCCTGTGTCAGCCCACACACTGGCAGGAGCTAGCCTCAGTCATTCTGCCCAGACTGCACCAACGTGAGAGAAACGTGGAGCCCCTCTCGAGTCCTCTTTCTCTGGGTCATCTCCCCTCAACCCATCCCTCCCCCTACCCCACTTTGATCTAGGCCAGCATGCAGGGGTCTTCCTTCTTGGCTTAACTCAGGTTCCTAATAACCTTCACTGGGATGCAAATCAGTTTGGTCTTCTGATATCCCCTTCTGTAAGACTTACTTCCTATTCCCTGTCCCCAAAGGTGGCACTGTCCTCACCTTCCCCCTCCTGATCTAGTGCCTGTTGAGGCAGCTTTAGTCAAATAAACTGGGGGAGTGGATTTACTTTGGCCCCCAACTGTGTCTCTGGAGGCTCTTCCTTGAACAACATGGATTTAAACTGTCTAGGTCCACTTGTGTGTGGATTTTTTTCAATGAATATGGTATAGTACTGTAAACATATTCTCTCTTACGATTTTCTTAATAACATTTTCTTTTCTCTAGCTCTACTGCACGAATACAGTACATAATGCATATAACATACAAATATATGTTAATCAGCCATTTATGTTACCGGTAAGGCTTCTGGTCAACAGTAGGCTATTTGTAATTGAGTTTTGGGAGCAGTCAAAAGTTACAGAGAGATTTTGGACTGTATGGAGAGTGGGTGCCCTTAGCCCCCATGTTGTTCAAGGGTCAACTGTAGCTGTAACTAGGCCATGCTGTTACATGACTCTTTTTGGTCCCCAAAATGGGTGACATATGGTCACTTAGCCCGCAGGACTTGGAGAAGCTTGAGGAGTGAGTTTGGCTCAGATTCCAGCTTGGGTCTCAGAGTCTGATGAGAGAGAGATGTGGGAGCCTCCGGGATGGTGGCAATGAGGGTAAAGGCATGCTTGACTTTCTAAGCTCCTGGAAACATCTGGAAATTCCTAACAAGGTCCATAAGGTGAGGCCCCACCATTCCAAAAAGGTATTGAAGATTCCAGGGCGAGCAAAGTTGATGCTTTGATTCAGTGACCTGCCCCCCATTAATGCAGCCATTGTTACACCCATATAGGTCCTCCTGGGACAGAAAGGAAGGAGCCTAAATGGTGACCTGGGGTCATAGGGTTAAAGGTTAGAGGTCCTCTTACATCACCAGACACCAGGGCTGGGCATGGTGGACAGTGGGGGAACCTGGAACGAGTTTTCCCTTCGACTCTGCCAGGATCTTGCTCAGTGACTTGGGCAGCCTATCTCACTTTCTGTCCTCACCTGTGCGACGGCCTGGGGCTCCTCAAGTGCCTTACAGTCCAGGTATTTGATCCTTTGATTTATAATTCCCGGAACCCGCCTGAGTAAAGATATGTCTGCCGAACCATTCAGGCTCTGGAAGTAACTTGCTCTCCAGCCCCCTTCTCATCCTATTCTCCCAGATAGTGCTGACCTGATGCTTCCCTCAGCTGGGTGCCCCCCGACTGCAGCAGACCTGCCCTGAATCCCGTTACCAGGTTACCGTGTTCGGTTTTGAACAGCCAGCATCCCAGGGCGGCATTGTGCCTGCAAGTGTCTCCCTCTCCCACTCCAACGCATGTGTGCACACACACTCACACTTGCACTTTATGCACGTGCACACACACCCACAAGCAGACACCCCATGCACACACTCGTTCGTACTCACACTCTCACATACACTCACACATCCCACATGTCCACACACGTATACACACTTTCCCACATACACACGCATGCATAAATGCATGATGCGCCCATATACGCTCCCATACTTGTATCTCCAAACACGCATGTGCACCTGCACACACACCTGCGGTGCACACATTCGTACACGCTTGCACGCGTTCACACATACCCATGCTCTCTCATGTATAGACACATACACACACACTAGCACACACTCCCTTTGTCTACTGCTGCCACTTCTCCTTCAAAGACACGGACACATGACATCCAGCCCTGCATGGCACTGGCCACTTGACAAAGAGCATTTCCATGCGCGGTCTCCTGCGGTCCCTGGGCAGAGTGCGGTTTTGCCCTCCTCCCTCTCTGGGAGAGGAGCCAGGCTCAGACCGGGAGGGCCACATGGGTGACAGAGCCGGCATGGGAACCCAGACTTGGGATGCCGTGCAAAGGTTCACCATCACAACAGAGCTGCCATGGCACGCTCATACCCGTCACTGTGCCTGCCGCCCAGCAGCCCTGGGAGACAGGAGGAGCTGTCTGTCCCTGAGGTCCCGGGAGATGCAGACACTGGGCTATGGAGCTGGCACGGGAGCACCCTGTCCTCTCCCGGGACAGAGTGTGGCTGCGTCGGTCTGGTCCTGGGAGCTTGGGTTCACATCAGTCTTCCGGCAATAGACAATGCCGCCCTGCATCAGCCCTGTGGGCCTGGCAGCCCCATCTGCCTCCTTTCTACCGAGGTAGGTGCTGTGCAGCAGCGGACTGGGCTGTCTGTGTCCTCAGAGGGCAGAGGAAGCCCTCTCCTGGCATTTCTCATAACGCTCGTGAGGGATCAAGGCCTGGTCGTCATGAGGGCCTCCGCTGGCTCGCCTGTTTGTGCTCCTGAGGCTGTAGGTTCTGTGCTTTGCTGCCTGCCCTGGGAGTGGGGCTTCCTTTCACTGCTTCCAGTGTGCCCCCTCCCGGCTCCCTCAAGCCCTCAGGTCAGCATTTGGTGACCAGACCCAGGCTCCGTCCCCCAGCCCTCTCCTGGCTGGCTGGTCGGCAGTCCTCACAGATTGTTTAGCTCTGCGAGCAGCTCCTGAACGCCTACTGTGTGCCGCCCAGAGGGCCAGGTGCCGCAGAGATGAATCAGCTCTCCAGCCCGCGTGCGCACGCAGCCCCCTCGCGTCCACCGTCTGAGTCCTCCTCCCGTGCTTTTCTCAGCCCTGCCTGTGGCCTCCGGGACTCGGCGGAGGGGGCTTGGGGGCTCCAGTCTGGCTTGTTTCTAGCGCCTTCCCTCACCTGCATTCCCATCATGTGCATGTGTATGTGTGTGTGTGCGTGCGCACACAGAACTCAGCTGAGGGTCACACGTGATTAACTGCTTGATGTAAAGCCGACTGTGGTGGTGATGATGATGATAGTGGTGGGGATGAAGACCACGTAGGAAATGTCCTCTCACACTGCTTTCCCAGACCCCTCCTCTGACCCATCACTAAGCTGACATCTAACCATCTCACCCAAATGCAGACTGACTGGATGAAGAGATTTGGGGGTCACGGTCCCCATGTAGGGGCAGCTGGCCCTAAAGGGACCATTTAATCTTCCTCCTCTGGGCCTGGTTACTTGCGTCACAGGGGCTGAGCTGGGGAGCAGGGGAAGTGAGGAGAGGCCTCAGAATAGACATAAATCCCGGACCCTCTGTCTGGTCACGGCTTCTAAGCACATGACAGATAAGGGCCATCACTCAGGGTGGGGGAGGAGGATTGCCCAGCCTTCGATGGGCAAGAATCTGGGCGTTGATTGCTGGCAGGGAGGAGCACAGAGAGGTTTGCAATGGGGCAGGCAGGCTCCTGACACTTGAGAAACCTCCAATAGGGAAAATCCTGCTCCTTGTTCTTGGGCAGTTGACGTCAAAGAAGAGGACGGAGCAGATAAACATGGCACATTATATTGGAACACTTAGAGGCTAAACCACAGGGACATGGCATCCTTCTTATGCAGGGATCATGGGGGCCTTGGGACTTCCATTCCTAGGCTTTACACTGTCTCCTGTTTTCCTGGTTGTGTGAACTCAAGCTGGTGACTCTGTCCCTCAGTTTCCTCATCTGCAAAGTGGGGATAATAATAGTGCCCATCACATAGCGTTAGGAAAATCTAACAGATTACTTTATGTAGAGTGCTTGGAGCAGTGCCCAGTACACTGTGAATGCTGTAGAAGTGTGAGCTGTCATTATTCATAGTGGGTATAATGAGGGCATTTTCCTAAGCATGGAGAAGAACACTGTAGACCAACTTAACTGATGCTCCTTTCCATAAGCACCCCTTAAATGATACAACAACTTGGGGAATTTCATAATACTCTCCACATGATCCTGTTGGACCCTCCCAACAATCCTACCAGGCAGGCAGGACAGACGTTATGATTATATTGATTTTACGTGAGGGGAAACTGAGGCACCAAGGTTACCAAGTAGTTGCTGGTCCAGTGGGGTTTCCATTCTGCCTTATGGCCGCACTATGTTCAGTCGTGGGGTCTGGGGAATTTGGTGGGGAGGGTTTGGGTGAAGATGGCCGATGGGCCTGGGACTGGCCCTCCCACCTGGTCTTTACTCATGCTGGGGTCAGATCACTGGGAAGTAATCAATGTGGGAGGAAGTTCATGTCATGTGCCAGGTCTGCAAGTCTAGCCTAGATCTACACAGCATGGCCCAGGGGAAAGAAGGTTGTGTCTGTACAACAAAGTACCTCAGGGTATGGGAGTCAGTGGCAGGGCCATAGGACATATTATTTGGATTTTTTTGAAAATGTTAAAATGCCCTGGGGTGGGGGTGGAGGTGGGATGTGTGGGAGGCTCTAAGGGGGTTGGGAAACCTAGACAGGGGGACCTTCTGATGGGAGAGAGCCCCTTCATTCAGCCTGGGCCGTATGTGAAGAGAAGGCCAGAGAGAGACATCCCCCTGAGCCATGATTCCTGCCCATGCCTCCAACACCCATGCCCCAGGGCCCATCCTGCTCCTAGGAAGAGGGACCTTCCATTTGAAGGAGCTGGGAAAGCACCTGCGGCAGGAAAATGAGCCTTGAGCTGGGACACAGGAAGAGAGAATGAAGACTTCTGGTGGGGAGAAACCAGGCCCAGAGGAACACCCAGGAGATATTGTTTCAGGAACCCTGGGGAAGTTGGGTACAGAAATAGATGATGGGGTCAGTGTCTAGGGTAGGACATGGGATGGTGCTGGGGAGTAGGTGTGTGACCAGGAGGCAGGGACAGGAATCAGGGAGGCGGTGAAGAGCAGAAGAGGGTCAGGTCAGAGCCCTAGGAGGAGAGCAAGGAGGGGTTGGGAGCCAACTGGGGCCTGGGCCTCTAGGATGCTCCCACCTCAAAGCCAGGGCTTCCTAGAACCAACGCCCCACCCCAGTCCCTCTCTCTTTAGGGGAGAAATCCAGGCCCCAACCCCATTTCCAGGACTATGTCATCAGCTGGGTCCATAAATCTCGTGCCATGCAAATATGGCACATTATTGGGAGGCATCGTGGGTCCCAGCAGCTCTGGATCACCCTGAGCAGGGAGAGAGCAATGAATCATGACTTACAGGGTGGGCTGGTGGGGCACCGGTGGCTGGCCCAGCTTCGGGTGTGAGTAATCTCAGGCCTGGCCACGCTGCTATGCTGCTGCTTGATGGCGCCGGGCTGCTATTTACTGTATATTGGTTTTTAAATTACAGTACAACATTGATTCCCTGCTCTTGACGTTCAGGCCTCACTCGCCGTCCCTGTCTCGCTCCACCTATCTCTGCCTCTCCTCCTCTTCCTCCATCTGTCTTGTCTCTTTCTCAACTCAGTTTTTAATGCAGAGTATTAGCTTACATTGTATCACAACCCACTAGTATTATGTTTGTATTGCCTTACATTTGTTGGAGTATATATTATATTTGTCCCTTCCGTATACACAACACTTGATAGTTTTTAAAGCTCAGCTTGTAGCCATGTTTATCTACTTTGGACCCCATGACAGTGAGGAAGTAAAGCAAGCAGAATTGTCTCCATCTAAAGGTGAGGAAACTGGGGCTCAGAGAGGCTAATGGAATGACCAGGTCATGCTTGGATTGAATTATATGATATTATGCTGTCAGGATAATGGCTTCTGTGTATTGAATGCTTATGGTGGACCCGGCATTATTCTAATGTAAGCTTTATATGCTGGTTTTATCCCCACATTAATTCTGTGGGGGTGGGCCCTGTTTTTAGCTCATTTTACAAGTGAGGAAACAAAGGCCCCGAGAAGTCAAGTACCTTGCCCAAGGTCACGCAGATAAGAAGGCAGAGCTTGGATTCCAGACCAAGAAGCATGACTCCTGAGCCTACACTCTTATCTGCGATTCAGGCTGTCATATGTTGTGATCCCTGAGTTGGAGATGGCAAGAGGGACAGGGGTGAGGTGGCATTCTTGTCTTCATACACCTTCAGTTTCTATAACAGTTTCGCTGCACCCATGGGAAAGACAGGGACCCTTGTGGGAGCTGGGAATGCCCCCAGGGTCGGGGCCATGGACCTGACTGGTAATTTGGGCTGCCGGGTGAGGGCCGAAGAGCAGGCCCAGGGTAGGGGTGGCGGAAGCCCTGGCTAGGGGGCTTGCTGGCTATCTGCCTCCTCCTTTCCTGTGTCCCTGGAAGGAGGCTGATGTCCTGACCTCCAAGGGGTCCCGATCGACTCCCTCGCCCTTTGTGTTTTAGCTCCAATCACAGGCAGAGCTGCTTGGGCCCAAGCCCATCTCCAGGCCAGACCTTGCTCCCAAGGGCCCAGCAGGCCAGTGGGTATCAGAGGAGGAGCTGTGGCGATACCTGGGGCCCTGCATGTTCTGCTGGGTCCAGTCCCCTCCCTGATTGGGGGGGTCCCTGCTGAGCATTGCCCTCTGCAGCCCGAGACTCCTATCTCAGCAGAAGTTTGGAAGGTGTACCCGGCTTTACTCTGGACTGTGGCCAGGGGCCCTTCCTCTCCAGACTCCTCACAGTCCCTGCCTCCTACCTCCATCCTGAGGAGATACAGCCATGGCTTGAGTCTGGGTCACATGACGCAGCTTGCTGTGGCCGGGAAGCTCATCTCACTGTCCCCACTCTCTTTTCATGGGGGAAGAGGAGACAGGTGCTCTGGGACAAGCAGGAATCCCCTCTGCCTTCTGCACCTGTGTGGCCCCCACTGGGGGCAGGGAGGAAGGAGGGTGAGCAGTGAGGCCTGAGCCTGAGGGTGTAGCTGGGGCCAGGCTTCCTGGAAATAAGCTATCTCGGGACACACAGCGTGCACATCTGCATTTCCATGGGCCTGCTGTGAAGCAGCGCTTTGGGTGCCCGGGCTCCCTTGCCAGGATCCCTACCATCTGCCCTTGCTCAGGGGCCTCTAGCAGAGAAAATGTAAAGTATAAGGTAAAGGGACCCTTGCCCTCCTTCCCACGGGCTCAGAATCATCAATTCACACCCCATGGGAACATAAACTGGGGATATCATTCAGAGGGGTGATGCATTTTTTTTTGTTTTTCTTATCAATTGCTACTATTTATGGGGCACTTGTTTGTTTTTTTTTAAGTTTATTTATTTTTGAGAGAGAGTGTGTGCATGGGAGCGGGTGAGGGGCAGAGAGAGAGGGAGGGAGGGAATCCCAAGCAGGCTCTGCGCTGTCAGTCTGTGAGTGTGAGCGCAATGCAGGGCTCAATCTCAGGAACCCTGAGATCATGACCTGAGCTGAAATCAAGTCTGATGCTTAACGGACTGAGCCACCCAGTTGTCCCCTATTGACTACTTGTTATGTGAGAGGAAGTCTTAGCACAGTGATTGAGGCCCAGGGGCCAGACAGGCTGGGTTCAAATCTCAGTGATTGCACCTATGTGCTGTGTGTCCTCAGGCAGGTCAGTTCTCTCTGAGCCCAATTTCGTCCTCTGTAAAATGGGGCTCATGCCAGCACCTGACCTCCAAGGCTGTGGCTAGTATGGAATGAGTGATTATCTACAAAGTGCGACAGCATCCGCCTGGGGTGTGTCCTAGACCAGTGTTTGCTGGTGCTGTGATTTACATGCCTTCTCTCCTTACTACCTTTGCCAAGTAGATATTACCTCTCTCTGTGCAGAGTGGAAATGGAGGCTCAGAATAGCAAAGGGGCTGTTGGCCCTGGACCGAGAGGGTTCCCAGGATGCAGGACTTTCAGTTTGAAAACTAGGGAAGTCCCAGGCCAGCTGAGATGAGTCCCAGGTCCTGCAGAAACTGTATGGCTGAGCCAGGATTTAAGCCCAATTGTGTCTGATCCCCAGTGCCCTTAACCACCACTCCAGACTCCCTTGGGGACAGTGCCTCTTAGCTGCCCACATTTGCTGAGCCCCGGCAGGCTTTAGAGACAGTCTCCTGTTTTCTCCTCACAAAACCTTGTGAATTAGATCATCTTCTCCAAAGTGTACCAAAGAGGAAACTGTGATAGACCCAGAGAGGTAAAGTAACTTGCTCAGCAACTAAATAAAAGTATTGGGGAAGACAGTGACAAGAGTCTATAAATTCTGAATGAGGTTCAGGAAAGTGGCCTGGGCCCCTAGCAGCCAGCCAGGAAGGGGCTGAGCAGGATTCGAGCCCAGGCTGTCCAGTGCCAGGGCCCTATGCTCTGCTACACCTCCCCTTGTATCTTTTCCCACTCCCCCCCCCCCCCCATGGTACATGGTCTCATTTCTTCATCCCAGGGGCCTGTGGAACAGACAGGGTAGGTACTTTTATCCCTGTTTACAGGGCAGAAAACGGAAGTTCAGAGAGGTCAAGTTACCTAGCTAACGCCACATAGCTTGTGAGTGACAAAAGTGGGGTGAGGTTTCATCGGGTTCTCGGCTGGCACTTCTTGCTGTGGTTTCCTTGTTCAATAAGTGGGAGGAGGCCCCCCAGCTGAGCTCAGTCCGGTTCAAATTCCTAGAAGGCAGGAGGTCTCGGTGATCACTGGGTCCCACGTGCAGAGGGCTGGTTCCTTCCCATGCTTGGGCTCTGGGATGCCATCTGATCCCCTTGGCAGGTAGAGGAGGCGGCCACTGCAGGGTGGACATTCTGTCAGCCACACAGCTCCCTCCTCCCACCAGCTGGGGACTGACTGCCGAACGAGCTGTGTTTTCCCGGAAGGGCAGCGAAAGCTCTATTAATGCCAGGCTTGCTTCTGAAGCAACTAAATAAAAGTATTGGGGAAGACAGTGACAAGAGTCTATAAATTCTGAATGATGTTCAGGAAAGTGGCCTGGGCCCCTCACGCCCATAAAACCCAGGCAGCCTGCTGGGTCGGGGGTGATTTATGGGGCCCTTCGTCTGCCTTGGGGTCACCTGCCCATCAAGCTTCCCACTTGTGAGGTACTTTTCTTTTTAACCTCCAAGCCTTTTTCATAGTTCTCGGCATTTTGTGGTTGTCCTTGAGCCACTCATAGGGACAGATTACTCCCCCACTTAACAGATGGAGAAACTGAGGCATGGAGTGGGTTGGTGAATAGCCTAGGCACACCTAGTGACCCAGGTCCCTGGACTGTGTCCTAGTAAGTTCTTATTAACATTTATACTGATGAGCCCTTACTCCCTGCCAGGAATTGTTCTAAGCACTCTATATTTATTAACTCATTTAACCCTCACAACCACCTTAGGACTTAGGACTATTGTCCCTGAGGTTTCTATTTTATTGTGAGGAAACAGAGGCAGAGAGAGTTTACATAACTAGCCCAGGACCACACAGCTGGGACGTTGCAGAGCTAGGATTTGGAGCCACACCCTTACCCCTCACACTGTTAGCAAAACAAAGACAGAATGGCCTGTGGCAGTGAGGAGGGGGTCCCTGCTGTCCCGGGAGGACCTGGCTGGCTGCCTCTGCCCGGGGAGGTGGGGGGTGCTCCCCTGTGAGCTCTGGGTGCTCTGTGCTCTGGGCAGCTTCAGCGCCGCTAAGCAGAGACCTTCCTAAAGGAGCAGTGGGGGCTGGCAGGTGCTCTGAAGGGCGGTGCAGAAGTGCCATGGAAAAAGCCCTGGGCTGGGAGTCTGGAAGCTCGGATCCCTGGCCCCAGCTCTGCCACCCTCTGGCCACGGCACCTGGGTGACCCCACTGAGCCTCCCGCCCCTTCGCCCCTGCCCTCCTCTGATCTGGACAGAGGCGGGGTGACGCATGGTTGGGGGCCCACCTGGCGGTGGCGATGGCAGCAGATGGAGGTACACGCAAGCTCCAGTGCCAGCCCCAGCCCCACCCTCCCTGCAGAAACCCGAGCAGCAGCCGGTGCCCAAACTGCCAGTTAAAAACCCGGGCTATTTAAAGTGTCTGGCACTGCCTGGAACCTTGAGGCTTTGCTATTTCAGGAGGGGTCTGGGCTGGGGCCACCTCCCTCCCCATTGCCCTGTCTA
The DNA here is from genome assembly GCF_022837055.1 of Prionailurus viverrinus. NCBI lineage: Eukaryota > Metazoa > Chordata > Mammalia > Carnivora > Felidae > Prionailurus > Prionailurus viverrinus. Next base: position 38,920,617 of record NC_062565.1, on the reverse strand, counting down.
ACGGGGTTTGGTGGCAGTGCGGGGGGAGGGGACAGGCTTGGCCACCGCCGGTTATCTGTGGTGCTGCTGCCCCATCAGGTGTTCATCCACGAGGGCGGGGTGAGGGGCTTTGCTGGGGGCCGTTGGGGTGCAGCATCCTCTTCTGGCCAAGGTCTGTGAAACCCCAGCTCTGGAGGAGAAAGTGAGCAGAGGGGCTTCTCCCGGTTTCTTCCCTTCTATGAAATTCTTCAGGATCCTGCCGGCCTGGCCTGGCGGGCCTTCATTCAACTCATTTGCAGATAACAGATGTTTCCAGAGCACCTCGTATTGGTCAGCTGCTGGGCTGTATGGGTAAGCTAGACCTGGTCCCCGCCCTCAAGGTGCTCCCCTCCCGGCAGGGGAGGCTGAGAGGTAAACAGGCCATTAAAATACACAGAGCTCCACTGGAAGTGAGGAACCCAGAGAGCTTCCTGGAGGAGGCAATTCTCTCTAGCTCCACTGCAGCTGCCTTTCCCTAAATGGCTGCAATAGCCTCCTGAGGGCCCTCAGACCCCCCTAGCCCACCCTCAGAGGGATCTTGCTGAAGCCCACCCTTGCAGGCCTTGCTGAAGACTCATTGCCCTCAGGATAAAACCCTCACTCATTAGGTAGCCTGCAAGGCACTGGTTCCATCAGCTTCTTTCCCCGGGGTGCGCCCACCCCCATACTGGACTTACACAATTCCCAGAGCGTGTCGTGCACTTTCCCACCTCTGGGTCCCCTGCCTGGGATACCATTTCTCCACACCCTGCTTGGCTGGATCCTTCTCACCTGGCAGGTATCTCCTGACATATTGTCCCCCAGGGGGTGGCCTGACCACCCAGTCTAAAGTTGGCCCTTTGCTCTCCTCTCACTCAGGGCACCTTTGTTTTTTTTCCATATCCTTTTCTCTACTTGGTATTTGCTTGCTTGTTTATTGCTTCTCTCTTGCAGCCTGTGAACAACCTGAGGGCCACAGACCGCCAGCCCGTGGGTCACGTTGCAGTGCTTACTGGATGTGTGACCCTGGGGAAGTCGCTTCCCCTCTCTGTGTCCCCATTTCCCCATGTGTAGGTGGGGGGAACAATAGTACCTATCCCACAGAGGTGTTATTCTAGTTTAATGAGTTAGTATGTGTAAAACACTCAATATTAGCTATCATTATTATTTTTATATCCAGTGCTTAGAACAGTGTCCAACTCAATGAATATTTAACGATTGGATGAGACACCTGGGCTGAATGTTCAAGGGAGTAGGTCGGGGTTGGTTAAAGGGAGAATAGCGGATGTCAGTCCTGGCTGCACACTGAAGCCACCTGGGGGCTTTAAAAACCAGTGATGCCTCAGCCCCATTCCCAAGACTGTCTGATTTAATTGTTCTGGGTGTGGCCCGGCCATTGGAGTTTTCAAGCCCTCCTGGGATTCTCATTGCAGGGTTGAGGATGTCAGAGACGGGGAGAGGCAGGCATTCGTGGCAGCAAGAACACCTGCAGCTGGGAAGGCCTTGCAGGGAGAAGAGGGGTATAGTATGGAGAGAGACCAGGGACAGGGGAGTTGAATGTTTCCCAGGAAGGGAAGGCCAAGCCAGGAAGGTCCCCACATGCCATACTGAGGAGCTCAGGTTAGGCTTGGTGGGGAAGTCCGTGGGGAGGCTGGAAGGCTTTTAAGCTGGGAATGACACGGTCCGGTTTGCCTGTAAGGAAATTGGCTTGGGTGGATGTGTGGAGGATGGATTCCCGCGAGTGAAATTGAAGGCACGCAGATGAGTGCAGAGGCCTTCCTGCCACTGCGAGAGCAGTTCGGGGCCCGGCTTGTACGGGGAAGGCAACTTGCTTGTCCCCCGTTTAATGACTTAATCCTCCTTGGCATGTCTGAACGGCGAAATCTGGTCAGTGCAGGTCTCCTGCGTGCCATCCGGCCCCCAGCTGCAGCCGCAGCCCACATGGATGTAACCCAGGCCGGTGTAAACCCCATCATGTCCTGACCAAGGGAGGGCTTTTCTGTCTGCATTGCAAGCCAGGCTCCCAAGCCGTAATGAAAATTCTGTATTTCGCAGCCCACTAGCCCCCAAGCTGGTTGTTCCCACCGGGAAACCCTCCCAGGCCTGGTTCCCCCTCCTCCTCCATGATGCCCTCCCAGTCTGCCATCTGAATATACCAGTTTTTGCCCGGGTTCCGGGCTGGTCCACCCTCGAAGCAACAGACTCCATCCTCAGGGCCTTCTTGCCCTGCATCAGCTTGAAGGCTTGCTCAATCTTCCCCTCCCCTGGCTTGCAGGGGGAGGTCACAGTTCCCCTGGCTACCAAGCTGTTCCCGTCTATGTGTTCCGTTGACCCCCTGCACATGGATGTGGGTCCCAGAGCCGCCTTTGATGGCAGGACCCTTGATAAAGTGACCCATGTCCTTCCCACTGTACCACACTAAACCCCCCAGTGTAGATGGGTGTTCCAACCCAGCTCTGCTACTCACTGGCTGTGTGATCTTGGGCAAGTCATTTGACCTCCCTGTGCCTCACTTTCCTGGTCCATAAAAATGGGGCAAAAGCTCACAAACAGTTAGTCCAGGACCACCAGCCATGCGTGTGGGTTTGGACCGGCCATCCAGTCCGGAGGATACAATAGACTTTATTTACCACCATGTTTCTTAGCGTCAGGGGAGGATTCGGGACAGGACAGGAAATAAAGCATCTTCATTTTCATCTCGTGGGAGGCCCCGCAGCTGCCCACGTGAATAACTTTTTTTACCCCACACCCACATGGGGCATGTCAGCTGCCGTGGCTGAGAGCTGAGATGCATGTGAGTCTCCTTGCTACAGAAAAGCTGCAGCCTCAATTTCCCACCATCTGTATACCGTCTTAGAGATCCAAGTCCTGCCTGCCTGCCGGCTCACAGTTTCCCAGTCCCAGTGGATCAAGGGTTTCACAGTACGCGTGCAGATACCACACAATGGGTGTGCCTTACCTGTACTGGGGAAGGACAGCCTGGGCCGTCAGCAAGCCTCTATAACATTTTTCATAGGACGGGACAGTCAGGAGACGACAGTTAACTACAAAGGCAAGAGCTGGATTTATAAGAGACAGAGGAGAGGGGGAAAATCTGCAGAGCACCCAGGAATGGTGAATCTTGTTTCCACATTTGGGGGGTGGGGGTCAACTGATCAGCTGGCAGCTGGCAGAGCAGTTAGTCGGGGCATTTCTGTTCCTGAGCAGACCGTCTAAGGGCATCAAAGAACATAGTGGCGGTTGTTAGGGATTTTCCAGAAGAACCCCGAGAGTTCACATGGGTGGGGGCTGAGTCTCTGGGGCAGTTCTGCCAGGCCCCCTCACCAGCACCTCCACCTTAGCCAGGCCAGCCTGCACTTTCCTCATCATGGGCCGCGGTGGGGTTAAATGCATCAAGGCACACAAAGTCCTCAAAACAGTGAGGAGTGTGTGTTCACGTGGAAATAAGTGCACAATGAATGTTTAGGAAGTTCCACTTAGTATTATTTTTTCTCTCCTTGGGGTCCATCTCTTTGGCCTCTCCAGCTGCCATTGCCTGATGTCTCATATCTCTTCTGGAACTGAGATCTGAAGAGGAGAGGAGGAAGATGGGGACCCAGAGAGGAAGCCAGAGGCAAGACGGCTTTGGAATAACTGGCTTTAAGCAATAAAGTGGTCTGGTTCCTCCCTTGGAGCTCTTTAGGACCTAGAGTTGAGAATTTCTTTTGTCTCCTTTTAGTCAAGGCAGCATCAACCAGAAGCTCCCACCACCTCCCATAATTTCATCCCGTTGGCCAGCATAGGCTGTGTCCACCATTATGTTTTTCCTCTCAGTGGTGGAGGATAACTAAAAGCCCAAAACCCAGATAAAGAGTGTCCTGCTCTTTTCCTGTGGGGACATGGGGACAAGGACCTGGTAGCAGAAGGCTGTTCCCTTTTCGAGTGTCTTCCCTCTCTGCTTCCTCTTCTCTAGGAGGCCAGGTGGGCTAAGGGACGGGGTCTCAGAGGCTGACCATGGAGCCTGTCTGTCCTAGGGATTTGCAGTATGGCCTTGATCAAGAGGGTGTCCTCTCTGACCCTCTTCTGTTTTCTCATCCTTAAAGCTGAGAGATGGAAGAACTCACCCATAATATCCTAAGAGCTCTGGGGTACAGGGCCTGCCTCTTTCTACTGTAGGCATACTCTTTGTGTTTCTCTTTAAGGCCACTCTCAAAGGTCATGATCCCAAAGTTTGGCTGGAATAGAAGTGTTAGGGGGTTCTATAGTGATTTTTCTCTGGTGCCAAATCCTCTGTCAGGTGGCCCTGGCTGTTAAACATCCTGCCTTGGGGCAGGAAGAGCTGTGCTCCCTTTGACTATGGGTTGGGAACTTTTCTTAGAGATGTGGAAGGCTAGAAACTCCAGATCCCCCTTCAGGCATTCACTTGAACAGACAGGTGCCATGATGATGTGTGTCTGAGTCCACATCTCAGATGGTTAGAGCTTTGATCTCAGGGCTGCCTGTTTCTATCATTGCACACAGCACCCAGCGTGGCCACGCACATGGAGGCTGTGCTTTATGAAGATTCAGACACTTCTGTGATGTTGAGCACTGCTGTGATGGAGGGGATGGTAGTGGAGGAGGTTGGGATGATCGCGGGGATGGACATTACGATCACAGTGCTGGTGGAGATGGTCATTGTGGACATGCTGTAGGGAAAGGCTGGGGAGATAGGTAGGGCATCAGAGGCAGTGAAGAAGCATTTTTGCTAGGAGAAATGGGAAGGCATTGAAGCATTGTAATTTAAGGGAAGGGAGACCAGATTTACATTTTGAAAAGCTCACTGTAATTGCCTGGTGGAAAGCTGCTTGGGGGTTAGTGGGGGTCGGGGGACGCAATCTACTGAGGAGGCCACTGGAATAGTACAGGAGAGGGAGAAGGGTAGCTTGGACTGGGGTGGTAGCAGTGAGACAGAGAGAAGTGGACAGATCCTGGAGCTGCTTAGGTGATGAAATCAATAGGATGTGGTGATGGTCACATGATACCTTGATTAGATTCAGGGAGCTGTGAGTGGGAAGGTTGCATCAGAGATGAACCTTACGTTTGATTAATAAACGCCATGGGACCAGGAACTTTGTCTTGCCCACCTGTATCCCCAGGCCCTCAGGCAGCAGCTCACACAAGGCCCTAAGTGATTGTTGGTTGCATGACTATTGCTGTTGACTCTTGGTCATGACCATGATGGAAAGTGTATATTGTAATTTTGGCTCCTGTGTCCCACCACAGGACACCAGATGCTCTTGGATCTGGCCAGCAGATGATTAATGGCCATGGGGCTGGACCTCAGAATCAGATACATCTGAATTTGAATCCTAAGACCTTTCTTTACTGGCTGTGTGATTTTGGGAAAGTTACATAACTTCCCTAAGCCTCCGTATATTCACCTTTCCCTGAGCCTCAATATGTTCACCCAGCAAATGGGGATTAAAAGAGATCTTACCTCGCAGAGCGGTTCCACTGATTAAATGAAATGAGGTCCTATAATAAGATAATGTTGTACAGCACCCAGCCCAGCTCCTGGACCACGGTTGCTAAGTGTGATGGTAGTCATTTTAGAAACTTAATCACCTCACATCCAGTACCTTGCTGGCACACAGCGGGTGTGTCTGTGGGGTGACAGTGAGGAAATGATGAAGGCAGGGGAACTGTTGAACACTTCAGGGACAGGGCTGAAGACGCTGTAGGAGACTGGTGCTCCTTCCACAGCCATGCTATTGCTTCCACTCTGATTTCTATTCTTGCTTCCTGGCAGACCAGGAGATGAGACCGTTTATGACATGGCCTCCGGGGCTCATGGCAGGCCCTCAGTGCTGACAGGGAAGGCAGACCGTCTGGGGACCCAGCTGCTTCCATATCTACCTCTGCCTCAGCTTAATCCTGGCTTAGTCACAAAGAAATGTGTTTTTAAAAATAGCAACAGGTGCTGTTCATCCAGATGGAACCCCCTAAAAACCACTGCTCCCTAATGGTCTTTGCACCAGGATAAGTGGCTGTGGATTGACAGGGAGCCCCCGGCAGCTTCTGCTCCCTGCACTTTTCCTCCCTTTGATGAGAAAGCAAGGATTCAGCAAACCTGAGGACCCTCAAGGGCCCCCCAGAGGAGGATACGGTAGGAGTTCACTGGCCCAGTGACCGGCCCTGCTGCCGTCCTCCTTATGCATCTGAGCTAGAGGGACAGGGAGGTGGAATCACAGACACTGACTGGAGGCAGAGAGGCAGATATTCTGAGAGCAGGACAGAGAGAGGCGCCATGTGCACCTGGGCCATCAGTGGGTACCATGCAGGTATGTAGGGAGGGGTCTCTACACGTGGGGCCCCTTGAGCCATCTGTGGGCTTAGAGTCAGCCCTCAGGAAGAGACAGGTAGGGCCAGGAGCCAACTGGTGGGTCGTCAGCACTTGGTCAAAATCTAGACTTAGGCTGTAGGGAGACACACATGTGACACACACTCCTACCCACACAGAGTCCCACGTACTGACCCTCACCCCCTCCATGGCCGGCTCCCCCAAGACTTGCCTGCTGCCCCTTGTTGGATGCAGCCGTGGGCAAGCTGCACATTGTGTGTATGTGTGTGTGTGTGTGTGTGTGTGTGTGTGTGTGTGTTGCATGCGTGCAGGTGGCCTTTGCATGTACAATGGAGGCTTAATAGTCAATTGCTAGGAAAGTCGTCACCTTCAAGAGGTGGCAGAATCAGACTGGGCCCTTTTTCAGAACTTTTTCTTGCCAGTTCATACCTGCGTGTCAGCAGGACCCGGAAGCCCGTCCTCTCTGCTTGTCCTGTGGCTAAGGTCCTTCAAGGCTCAGGAGCAGGAGAAGGAGACTGCAATGAACTCTGGCTGGAACCACAGGGTCCTGGCAGAATGACAGCCTCCCCAGTTTTCCCTGGGGGCTTTGAAATTGGAAGTGGTGCATCTTCCCTTCATACCATATGCTCCACTGGCCTGGCCTAGTCCCTAGTTGTGACCACTCACCCAGCCCTAGGAAGCCTTTCAGCACCCTTCATGTCTCTGTACTTCTCCAATCCATGCACCACACTGTCCTGCCTCCTTCCCTATGCCCGAACCCTACCTTCCCCTAACCTCCACCTCCAGGAAGTCTTCTGTGAATGCTGTAGCCAAACCTTGCCCCCAGATCCTACCTCCTTCCTTGTCTGTGCCCCTTAGCTGTCTCTCATCATATGTTCAATTTGAAATGCTTTTCCTCTACTTCTCTGTCCTCATGCCCAAACTGGCCTGTCATCTTCCAGAGGGCAGGTTCTGTGCTCTCTAGTGTCTACTATGTTCATTCATTCATTCATTCATTCACTCACTCATTCTTGAAATACTTCTGGTACTTCCTGTCTGCTAGGAGCCAGACACTGGGCTGGGCCCTAGGGCTATGGGGGTGAGCAAGACCGAGGTTTCCTGCCTAGGGGTTCCTGGACTGCAGGTCAGAAGGTGGAGGGAAGATGCCCTGGACTCCCTGCAACCCAAGGCTAGAGAACAGGGGTGGGGGAAGCCTACTCCAGGAGAAGGGTTCACCCAGAACCTGGGAGAAGTGAGCAGCTGGGGTGCCCCCTCCCGGGCTTGCTGCAGCCTGCCCCTTCCTCCAACCCCTTACCCTGGTCCGCTTGTCCTCACTGGCCTTCCCTCTCCACCCTGACTCTCCCACTAGGGCTCAATGTGGGGAAAGCCGGGACTCTCATTCTTCTCATATCTGAAATGGCTGTCTCCCTCACCCTCATTTCAGCCCTTCGATTCTGAGCAGCTTCTTCCAAACCCTCCGGCTAAGGTGCCTCCCCCAGAAAGTCCGAGAGGAGAATGACCCGTGAGTCCTCATCCCTCCCTGAACCCTCCCCACCCCATCCCCCACCCCGCCCCAGAGCTGGCAGGATCTGCAGCAGACAGCCCCCAGCAGGGACAGGGTGCCTCTGGGTAACCTGCCTGCAGCCCGTGTGCCCTAGGAGCAGGGTAGGCCTGGGCAGCAATAAGCAATGCTCATGGGGAGGTCTTAGGAGACAGGCATGCTCTTCCCAGGTCCGTCCCAAGCAGCCATTGGGCCTCCCTCTGTGGGGGCTTGGGTTTCCCCATCTACAAAACAAGGGTTGCTGCAGAAGCTCCCTGAGGTCCCCTCCAGCCCTGACCTTCTATGACTCTGGGGGAGAAGGCCTGGGTTCAGGCCATCCTTTCCTTCCCATTCCCTGGAAGACCGAGGAGGAGTTCCCAGGGCCAACTGCAGAGGGCATCAGAGGGGCTCCTCCCAGCTGCCCTTTGCCTGAACTCCTGGCACCACTTCAGGGCCCTGGAGGCTGAATGTCCTGACATCCTATTGAATTGCCTCCCTGTTGACACCCCCACCCCCCCCCCCCCCGTAGGTAGTGAGGGCAGCTTTGTACTGAGGTGTCAGTGTGCTCAGGAGATCTTTAGTTCAGAGAATCACTCCACAGAGTTGCCAAATTGCAGTACAGAAAGGGAGGGAACACACATCAGTTAGGGTCGGGTAGATTTAGGGGTGCTCTGGACCATCCATGTTAGTGGCACTCAAATTTTATCGACTGGGATGGGCATTAAGAAATGTATTTTATGGGGTACCTGGGTGGCTCAGTCAGTTAAGCGACCAACTTCAGCTCAGGTCGTGATCTCACAGTCTGTGAGTTCGAGCCCCGCGTCGGGCTCTGTGCTGACAGCTCAGAGCCTGGAGCCTGCTTCCGATTCTGTGTCTCCCTCTCTCTCTCTGCTCCTCTCCCACTGACACTCTGTCTCTCAAAAATGAATAAGACATTAAAAAAATTTTTTAAAAAAGAAAAAGTATTTTATATTACATCCTGATGTGTACATTTGACATATACAAATACTCAACACATGTAGAATGGAAACAAAATATTATCAAACAACACTCTTACTAAGTACAATGCCCTCTTCTGCCCTCTCCTCTCCTCTTCGATTCTAGTCTCATCTGTTAAGCATGCCAGTTATGACCTACTGCATTGATTGTGTGACCCACCGATGGCCAGTGCACTACAGTTTGATAAACACCGATCTGGAGTGATCAGGCAGGTGTGGCGTGATGGCTGTAAGGAGCTGCTGTGTGTTCCAGCGCATGCTGGTAGGAGGAGCTCTCCTTCTGGAGCGTCTTCGGGTCTGCTGATCCAGACAGAGAACATTCCACTTAGCAGCATGCTAGCCACGCCAGACCCTTTGCCCTCAGGAGTCAGGCACCCCCTCCTCCTGCCCTCTCTGCCCCTTGCACTTTCTGGTGCTTCCCACATATTTGTGCATCGCTGAGGGTCCCCGGCCCCACCAGGGCTGCCCCACCACGGATGATGTTCTCCCACCTCACAGCATCCTGGCCGGGTCCCAGGAAGGGCCCGCGGGCCTCAAGCACGTGATCTCTGAGAGGGTGGCTGGCGGTGGCCCCTGCTGCTGGCTGGAGTGCTGCCTCCGTCGGAGAGGGCCTCCCAGGCTGGACTTGGTTCAGCCCACAGACACTTAGTTAGCACCTCCTGTGTTTCCCACACTACAAGACCTTCGGGCTGCAGAAATGAGTACTTCTCTCACCAAATGTTTGCTGAGCGTCCCCTGAGTGCTGGGCCCAGGGCTAACGGAGACAATGCAGAGAGGGAGACACATCCCAGCTCTCTGAGAGCTGGCGGTCTGTGGGGAGGTGTGTGCGGACAGATGGTGAAAACAGTCTGAGGCTCGGGGAGGGCCAAGTCCGGACTGTTCCCCAGGAAATGGGAGAGGGAAGGAGGCCGGCCTTTGTGCACCAGCTGCTCCCACGTGAGTGGGACTTGGAAGAACGGCAGAGAGGGAGAAACAAGGACTTGTGAACAGGACCGGGAGCCTGCCCAGGAGGGGGCAGTGGGGATCTGTGGGGTCACAGAGGCAGAATTCATGCTTTCAGTCTGGGGAAGTCCTGGGGGCCTGGGATCAGTTGGCAGCAAGGGTGGGACAAGCCTGGGGGAGGGGCGGGCTTGAGTCCCCACCTACCTGGCCCTTGCGGGATCTCTGACCCCTTTTGGGTCTCAGAGGCTGGTACTTCTCAGCGTCAAAAGTCTGGGTATTACAGGAAGGGGTGAGTACCATCCCTCGTCCCCCTTCCGCCTCCCTCCACTCCACCCTCTACCTGACCAGGCTGGGAAGGGCTCTCAGTGCTGCAGCCTGGGATGATCCAGCCAGGCCAAGAATTCCCAGGGTGAGGGTTTGTTGCATCCGCAGCCCCTGTCTGCTCTCGTCGGGATTTACCGTGGCGGGAGTCATAAACTAAATTCGAGTAACCGCTCGAACAGCGGCATCGGGCAATAGACTGAGCGCCGGAGGCGCGGTAATGGGTTTACTTAGGAGCCCTGATTTACAGCGTCATCAGGAAGCCTCCCAGCCCTGCTCTCCACAGGAGGAGGCTTTAGAGGCTGATCCCTCCCAGGCTGCCTGCTCCCCTTCTACATTTGACAAATGCAGGAGACACAGAGCAGCGCTCCCTCACCCCCACCCACCCGCCGTCCACCCCACCCCCACCGTACTCAGTGGCTCCTTCTCTCCCCATCTTGACACGCTTTTGTGCTCAGATCTGCACCCCAACATATGCTCCTTTCCGTGTCCCCATTAATCCTTATTGTCTTCAAAAGTCACTCCTGAGGGCCGCCTTCCCAGTCAGCCGGAGGCTGGCATACCTGGTGGGGCAGGTGGGGGGGGGGGTGTACTGCTAGCATCCTCTGTTTCCCCACCCAGTGCAGGGTCACGGTGCACAGTGCAGGGTCTCAGTGAAGCCTGGCCATTGGCCACTGAGCTGTCTCTGACTGCTGTGGACCTTGGGCAGGTTACATCACTTCTCCATGCCTGTTCCTCATCTGAAAAACAGAGGTGCTAATGACGTTACCACCTCATAGTGGGTTTTATGGGGATTGAATGACAGGAGGCAGGAGCTTAGAATAGCAGAGTAGGAGCTCTGTAGTAATAGGAGTAAGAGCCATTATTAATAATACTAATAAATTCGGGGGCGCCTGGGTCGCTCAGTGGGTTAAGCATCTGACTCTTGATTTCGGCTCAGGTTATGATTTCACGGTTCATGGAATCGAGCCCCGCATTGGGCTCTACCTCACTCACGTGCTCTCTCTCTAAATAAATAAATAAACATTAAAAAAAAAACAATGCTAATAAATTTAATGATTCTAACATCAGTTTGCCCTTGAATTCCTCTACTAGACCCCAAACTCTGCAAAGTCAGGGACCGTCTTCAGACAGAAGGCTTCTCTCCCCTCCTTGCCCTCCTGTGACCTGCTTGTTTCCCAAGTTCAGCTCACTAACATCCTAAACCCCATAGGAGCCACATAGCCATGCTGACTGCCCACCCCCACTGCAGACCCCATCTTGCAGCCCCTGGCCTGGGTGGGCCTGATGAAGGGAGGAGCAGACCCTTAGCAGAGTACAGTGGCCCAGGCCTTCAGCTACCCAGAGGAAGGAAGTCCTGGCTGTTCCTCCACTGGCCATGAACTGGCCAGGCCAGAAGAGAATCAGTCCCTTTGGGAGGGCAGAGGGTGTAAGCTGATTTCCTCCCATTCCTGGGCTCTGGGCCTGTCGCTGCTGCCTGGATCCACAGAGGAGCTAGGCTGAAGGAGGTGTGGTGTTGGAAGATCCCTCTGGGTGATCCGAACAGCTTCCCTGGGGACTTTGGCTTATTCAGGCCCAGGAACTCCGGAACCCCCCACCCCAGCCACCCCTCCTCCCCTCTCCTCCACCCCTTCATGGGGGACAGGAAACATGTGACACCCCATCAGAGGTCTCCGCTGCTCACCGCTGACATCTGTTACTTCTTTCAGGCAAATGGGCAAGTGAATCTTTGCCCAAAACATGGAAAAGCCTTCCGTGCAATGAAAGATCATCATCATCAATATCAGTAGTAATCATGTCTCACATAGCCCCTACTGTGGACCAAGCGCTGGTATAAATGCCTTGCAAATATTAACTCACTTAAACCTCACAAGGATCTTATGAAGTAGATGCTGTTTTCATTCCCATTTTATAGATAAAGCACAGAAAGGCTAAGTAACTTGCTTAAGGTCACACAGAAGAGCCAGGATCTGCACACGTAGTCACAGTGTAGAGAAGCATCCCTGATGTGGTGGCTTGTGTCCCAGCCATAGTACCTCTGCTGCCCCAGTTTCTTGCCCTTGGGCACATTGCACTCTCGTCTCTGTTTATAGATGTCCCTCAAGGCCAAGGCCTGTCCCTGAACCCAAGACCTCCTTGGAGCCTCCCTGACCCTTGCCTGTGGATCTTGTCTCCTTGGGGCTCTCCAGGGTGAAGGTCAGTAGTGGCAGCCATGGCCCAGCTGCCATCTCCACCATCCTTACCCCTTCTCTGAACCCTCACACCTCTGCTTCCTGCCCTTTTCTTTTCTGCCTTTCCGTGTCATTTCTGTGAGAGAACTAGGACATCATTTCTGCAGTCAGTGCATTGAGGGCAGGTTTGTGTCCTCTGCTTCCTTGGAGCCCTCAAAAGATCAGACACATTGCTGGGCCCATGGGGGCTTTGCCCCCGAGTGAAGGAGGGTCTGATGAATGGTGCGATGCCCTCTGTCATGAGCTCACGGCCAGCCTATCCCAGATTGTACCGGGCTGCCAGCTGGACTCCTGCATGGAATGTGGTGATAGCAGGATGGCAGAAGGGGTGTGAGACACACTGATGGAGGGAAGGGACCGGGAGACGCACCTGACAGCTGAGTGCTGACTATGATCCTGGTTACTATTATGTCTCTGGTTTAAGGAGCTCTTAGTCTGAGGTGACACAGGCTAGGCAAATGGAAACATGCCCTGAGTGGGATTTGGACTGGAATCGGATCTTGGGAGATCCAAGCAGGGATGGGCCATGGCCTCAGGAATTCTGGGTATGGGCCAAATTTGGGTTCACTCAGATAGGAGGTTACGAGTCCCAAGAAATCACCCATTCAGAAGAGGGCCCTGGGCATTAGTAGGGGTGTGTGTATGTGTATGTGTGTCAGGGAGAGACCAGGTTCCAGTCCCCTCTTCGCTGCTATCCAGCTGTGTAACCTCGTGCCCGCTACCTGTTCTCTCTTCTGGAAAACTCTGCAATCCTAAGGACAAGGGTGTGGCCTCTGCATGACTGTAATGGTGAAATATCCTGCAAAAATCAGGGTGTGGGTGACAGTGTCCTGTGAGAGTGGTCACCTCCTCCCCCTGCCCCGCCCTTTTAGAGGAGCACGTGGCCTCCACACCTTATCCTCAGTGCTCTGCAACCTTCAGCACATCTTTAGATGACATTAGTCATTTGGGGTAGAAGGGCTCTTGGCCAAGGACAAGAGGGGCCTGCCAAGGTGTCAGGGCCCAGACATGGGCCTGAGTTCATACAGGACTAGGTCCCTGTAGTCATAGAAGTGCTAGACAGGAAAGCTGGCCATGCAGCCTGGGCCCACGTCGGGGAAGGCCCCTGGGAGGGCCCTCTGGTGTCCATGGCTTCTCCCGGGCTCCCCAGATCCCAAGTTAGAGCCACTGGGCCAATACTAGACCCTCCAGCTGGTGGGGCCCTTTCCAGGTGGCTCAGAAGGGCAGGGCAGGTGGAGCTTGAGGAGAGCAGTGAAAGTTGAGAATGTGCGTGGCATGGAGCCTGGAACAGAGTACAGTCTCAGTGTATTATTACTGTTAAGGATATTCTGATTTTTATTATGCCTCTTGCTCTTAGGGAGCCCCCTGTCTGAGATGACATGGAGGTCAGCAGAAAAGAAAGATGTAGCACAGGAAAGCAGTCAAGGTCAGGTGAGGAGCTACATGGACAGGATGCATGTCAGGGAGGTGTGTGGATGGAGTGAGTGCATGCTCAGTGGCAGGGATTCAAGTCGGGGTAGAGAGGGCTGGACCAGAATCACCACTGGGTCCCATCTATTCCGTACAAGGAGGCTTCCTGCCAGAGGGGAGGTTTCGGAGGCCCTTGGGAGGATGGGAGGGAAGCAGGCAGGGGAATGTGGGTGTGGGGCTGAGAATACAGGACCGCTCTCACAAGGCCAGTCTCTCCAGATTCCCCCCAGACCCCCTTGGAACGGTGGCCTGTGAGGAGGGGGCTCTGAGTAGTGACTGCATCTGGCTCTTACCTCCCGGATGGGGCCCAGACGGCCTGTCAGTGGCCACCACCCATCCCTCCGTGATCAATACTCTGAGAAAGGTTTCCTGCATCCTGCCGGCTCAGTTTCATGTGTGTGGGGAGAGAAGGAACAGGGTCTCCTGACCTCCTTACTGGTGGGTGAGCTCGTCTTCAGCCCCCCCCGCCCAGCTTCCCCCCGCCCCCCGTTCCCAAGGTGGAGGAGCCTGCGGGAGAGGGCCCCCCCTCAACCCTGCAGAGTGCATTTGATTGTACTGGCCTTTCTGAAGTTGACAAAGACAATGCCTTACGTTCCCAGGGAAAAGAGAATGGGGGAAATTATTTAATCAGCTGTAAAGAAGGATGGAGTTATGTTAGATGTCAGGAAGAACTTTCCACCAGCAGGCAAGGAAAAGGCCTCTTTTATACGTTATAATTAATTATACATTATTGAAAGTGGCTTTGTCAGAAACAGAACGTCGGCCTCACCTCCTGCTTTTGCTGTGGAAACCACTGTGCTCGTAGGTTGATTTACTGGGGGAGGAGGGGTGACTTTTAACCAAGAAACAGTCTGGGCAGTGATAAAAGGTAGTTGAAAGGTATGTAGGTAAAAGTCAGGACAAGAGGGATTTTTCAGAGAGAAGGAGGGGGGTTAAGGGAGGGAGACAGAGACAGAGAGGGATTAATAAACAAAAGTATAAAAAAAACAAACAGTGTGAGACTTTGGGCCCTATCGTCTGCCCTCCTTGGGCCTCAGTTTACCCATCTGTAAAAGGGGACCTCATTTTAGCTTAAATAGCCAGTGGTTCTATGAAGCTGCGGTTATGAGCTGACAGCCAGATTACAAAGCAGTGGTCTGGAGAGCTGAGCGATTGTTGGGTCCACTTTACCTTGAATTAATGGCTGCTCTTGGGAAGCAGGCAATAAAACAAAAAAGAGTAAAAATAACCACCTATTTTGGGGGGACCTTTCTGCTTCCTGTCAGTTTGTCTACCCCAGCTGCCCCCTATCGTTTTGTCTGTCTGCCTATCCATTTATATATCTTTCTATCCATCCGCACCCCTCCCCTGCCCCATTCATCTGCCCACCCATCCATCTATCCCATCCATCCGTCAGTGAACTCCTCCCTCTATGTGCCTTGAATTTTAGCTTATTCCTGGGTGAAACCAAGGTAGGCAACACAGAGCTGGAAGGCCCCAGGAGACAAGACTCACAAGGAGGGTGTGAGGTTAGTCCATTGGACAGAAGCCTCCAGAACTGGGCTGACCTCATACACGGTATCCTGGGTCCACTGACGTTCTCCTAGCCAGACCTCTGGGCATCCTGTTCTTTGACAAACTCCCTTTTGCTTTTGCATAACCCACAGTCCTCATAGGAGTAGAGCAGGGCAAAGGGGCAGAGGCTTGTGCCCAGTAAGAAAGCCCTGACTCCCAGGGGGTGGGGATGGAGGGACCCCAGTGGGTCAGTAGGTTCAAGAGAGAGGGCCTGGTGGAGAAACTTATTTTTTGAAGACTATGAAGGCTCAGCCAAGACAGGAGAGGCCTGCCTGAAGCCACGGGAGAGACAAAGGCCTCTCTGGGTCCTTGAGCAACGGTGTCCGGGTCAGGGGGACATCTGTGGCCTCGAGTATGATCTGCTGAGATGACCTCTGAGTGGGTGAGGAGCACAGCCCGGATCCTAGCCCGCCTCTGCTCGCCCCTGCCTCAGTGCCTCAGTTTCCCGTCCCGCAGCTCACCTAACACCTGCCTCCCCACCCCAGGCCACGTGCAGAGTGCTCATGCAGGCAAGCGGCTCCTCTTTACCACCTGATTGCACGCGGGGCGGTTCATCGAGAACTGCGGTTCTCTGGTGGCCACTCAGATATCTGCTCACCTGTTCCATTTGAGGAGCATTTCCTGGGTGCTGCGCTCTGTGCTCCCACGGGCTTCCTGTCCAGGACACCGATGAGAAAGTACTCTCCTGGTTAGGGACGGGGTGTCCTCCAGGTCCCCAACCTGATCGTTTGTGTTTCCTCTGCTCTGCCGGATGTCCTGGGTATGTGTGATGCCTCCCTGACTTGGAACAGATCAGGCTTCCCTTTGATGTGACTCCATTTGCATAGCTGCTTGAAACCCCTCAAGGATGTGGTCATATATTGGGATTTTTCCCCTCTGTGCAAGTTTTGCGGATTATAAAAATAAAACTCAATAAATAGGTTGTGTTGAACTCATAATTGCTTTGTTATGCAATCTACATTGGTTGATACTTAGCCACATCTCTTTATTTTTTTTATATGTTTATTCATTTTTGAGAGAGAGACAGAGCATGAGCAGGGGAGGGGCAGGGAGAGAGGGAGACAGAATCTGTAGCAGGCTCCACACTCTGAGCTGTCAGTGCAGAGCCTGACGTGGGGCTTGAACTCACAAACCATGAGATTGTGACCTGAGCCGAAGTCAGACACTTAACTGACTGAGCCATCCAGGCGCCCCTTAGCCACCTCTCTTTAGAGAGTCAGGTGGCAGAGATGGGCCTCTTTCTCCTAGGAATGTGGGTGAATTAGGAACTAGAAACGGGTGAGAAGGAGCTAGCAGCTGACCTCCCCCTAAGTGGCAGAGGAGAGTGAATGAGAAGGAAAGTGCATGGTTGCTGGAAGAAAACACAGAGCCCGGGGCACACACCTGCTCTGAGAACGGGGACAGTATGGGTGCAAATTCAAGACAGTGTAACTCCAGCTAACTGTTGACTGGCTGAGTATGTTAATGAAGTGATTAAGTGTGGGTTTTTACTGATTGAGATAAATGGCTCTAGTATTACAGCACTCCCATACAGAATTGTTCTAGTCAAGAAAACCCCCAGTACATGATAGGACCCGCTTTCAGTTACTTGTTTTAAGGATACTTACAGGCCAAGATTGGGAGGATTATGCAAACAGAAAAAAAAAATAGTTGCTGAGCCGAGGTGATTGGAGTATGAGTGTTTTTCTTCCTTTCCTTTTCTCGAAATCTTTTAACGATATTATTTTTATAATGAAATGTTTTGTTTTGTTTTTAAGCGAGAAAGAAAAGTAAGGTTTGAGAGGTTAGCGACCTAGGTTTTATTTCTGAATTACCTAACGATTTAGCTGTAAATCTCCTTCCTTTTTCATGGTGTGCTGTGTCTCTGGGATTTCACTTTTCCAAGGCCCACGAGACTGTGTCGCTCAGCTACCTCGAGAAGGTTCCAGTTACCACTCGTGACGGGGAACAGATGCAGGATGATGTTATAGTCTACACAGCATTGCCATGGCCAGCAGCATTGGCATCTGCTGGGAACTAGTTCAAAATGAAGATTCTTGGGCCCTACCCCGGACCTATGAAATTTGAATTGGCAGTTTAACAAGAGCCCCAGGGAACTTGCGTGCACATTAGGATTTGAGAACCACCATTCTAGAAGGGTGCTTCTCTGGCTTGAGGATTCATCAGGATCGCCTGAAAAGCCTAGTAAAGCAGGGGTCACTGGGCCCGCTTGAGTTTCTGATTTGGGACGTCTGGGGTGAGGTCAAGAGAATTTGCATGTCTTTTTTTTTTTTAAGTTTATTTATTTATTTTGAGAGAGACGGGAGACAGTGAGAGGGAGGGAGGGGCAGAGAGAGAGGGAGCCAGGGAATCCCAAACTGAGCTAACTCAGGGGTTGGAACTCACAAAACCTGGAGATCATGACCTCAGCCTAAACAAAGAGTCTGATGCTTAACCAAGCCACCCAGATGCCCAGATAATTTGCATTTCTAATGGGCTCCCAGGTGACTCTGGGCTGCAAGTCCGGAGACCACACTTTGAGAAGCATTGTACTCAAGGATGGAACAAAAATCTGCCCCCTCCCCCGCCAGCCGGTGTGGGAACAGCATGGGAACAGCATGTACCTCTTGCCCATCTGAGTGGATGTGGAAGCCTTGTCTTTTGGCTTCAGGTTCCCCATCAGTCAAGTGAGGGACTTGGACTTCATGGACTAGAATCCTTCTCCTCCTTCCACCTCTGATCTTTTCTGTTAATTGAATCTGTCCCAGGCATGTCAGAGCTGATGGGAGCAACCACTTTTATAAAACATTCTGCTGTTCTTATTGAGAATGCACTGTTAATTCCCCGGTCACCCTACATGGCTAGCCTCACAACTCATGTACAGTCGTAGCGTCGTGGCCTCTCTAGCTCTGTGCTGGAATCCGTCCTCAGCAGCCACATCTGCTCACATGTTTGATGGTTGTCTACATTTGTTCATTCATTCAACACATGTTGCCAATCACGGTGTGTGCTCTTGCCAGGGGGTTAGGTGCGATGATGGGATCCAAAGAAGTGGATTAAGCTCCAGAGATTCACACACAGTGTATCTTTTAAATACAAATAATGGAAAACGCAACTCCAACTAGGTAAAATGATAGAGGATGTGTGTCGGTTCATGTATTTGGAAAGTTGGGGAGTAAGGTGGACTACAGGAACAGCTTGAACAGGCCCCAGGTTCCATTTTTCATTGGCTCTTGGTGTCCTGAGCTCCTGGTGTGCCGGCCTTGTCCTCTTCCGCTGACTTCCTTCCTGGCCTCACATCTGCATACTGTGTTTTCTTGAAGAATGTGGGTTTTTGGAGGGCGAGGACCATGTCTCTGCTGTTCATTACAATTGTCTAGAACAGTCCGTGGCACGCAGTTGGCCTCTGTAATTACCTCTTCCTGAGTGCTTTGTCCCCAAGAGTCACTTTTAGTGGTTTCACTTGGATCACACGCTCCTTGAGAACTAGTCATTGTGACTTGGGTCCTGAACCATCACTAACCTGCCTTGTGTCACACACAGGCTCCCACCTGGAGTTGGAGTTTGAGTCAGCTTCCCAGCCCCACGGGAGGTCCTACATGAAAACTGGGGGTTTTCATCATGGACCCTGGGAGGCAATGCTGATGTCCGCCTCTTTGACTGCAGCACCTGCTCTTGTATTCCGTGTGTACTTTCAACAACACCTGCATACATCCAGTGTGCTCAGTTCACACACAGAGCGAGGCATTGTGAGGCTTCACCCCGCTGCAGGTTACAGCCCCCCAACCCAGCATCTCCCAGGGCTGCTTCATCCTATCCAGATGAGAGTCCTGATGTTTCAGCCTCCGATTTGTCAAATGAGAAGCTACCTACACCTCAACACACCTAACTGGCACCTGTGGAGAGAGAATATGAGAATTGCAAAAATGAAAAAAAAATCACAAAACAAAACCATACCCCCTCCATTTGGAAAATGAGTAAAATCGGAAGGCCACGTTGTGGTCACTGGTCTGTGGTCTAGAGCATGTACTTTGGACAGCGTGTGCCTTCCTTGGTTAGCCAGGGTGGGGTGGGAGGCTTCCCTTGTCCGTTGTCCTCTCTGGACCCCTACGAGGTAGGCACTGCGAGCCCCTCTCTTCTGTATTGCTTTAGCAGGGGCCTCCTGTCAGATGAGGCTGGGAATTTGGGCATTGCCTCAAGGTTTGAGCAATCAAGGGCCATTACCGGCCAGACTTGACAATGTAACTCTCTCTGAAGACCTTAGATTTCCAGTCTATTTACTTCCCAGTCAATACAGTGTGCCAATAACAGCAGCCAAGAGATATTGCTGAGTCAGTCTTAAGTTTGAGAATTGTCTCTTTAGTAACCTCCTTGCTCTGCTCATATCCTGGCCCTTAGAGTCACAGCTTCTGCCTCCCCCCTGTGCCTCCCTGTGCCTCCCAGGGGCCTTCTCTTCTGCATAGGGAGGCACCTCCCATCGGCCTTTTTTGTTTAATTGTTTTTTACTGTTTATTTTTTTTTTTGAGAGAGAGGGACAGAGACAGAAAGAGAGAAAGACAGAGCACCAGTGGGGGAGGGGCAGAGAGAGGGAGACACGGAATCCGAAGCAGGCTCCAGGCTCTGAGCTGTCAGCATGGAGCCGGACACGGGGCTTGAACCCACTACCCGCGAGATCATGACCTGAGCCCAAGTCAGTTGCTTAACTGACTGAGCTACCCAGGCTCCCTGGCTACATCTCAGCTGCATCCTCACAACAAACAGGATTGTCCCGTGCCCAGAAGGGAGTTTATTTGTGTGTGGTCAGGGGGTTCAGACTTCCTCCTGATACCAATCTTAGGCTTCCCTATTACCTACCTTTGCTCACTCCCTACAGTATCACTTTATCGCCTGGCAGGCTCCAGATTACTGTAATCTCAAGAAATTTGGATTACAAACCAAAGGTGGCAGCCTCTCTTGGCAAAGCCGTATGTATTTTCTCCCCCTATGTTCTCAGTGGGCCACCTGGAACCAAAGGTTGTCTTTGTATTGTAGGACATTGCATTGTATTGAAGGCACAGAAGTAGTCCGTGGAGTCCAATGTCCTAAATTTGTCTTCCCTGCCATGGCCGAATCAGGCCCAGGGGCTGCAATCCAAGATGAGGCACAGGTTAAACCACATCCTCGTCATATCCGGTGTCACCTACGCCTGTGCAGTTGGCATCATTGTGCCACTTTGGAAAAGTCTCCCCCTTCTCAAGTCACTTGACTGCCATTTGCTAGAAAGTTGACTTGTAGGGGCACCTGGGTGGTTCAGTCAGTTAAACGTCTGACTTTGGCTCTGGTCATGATCTCACGGTTTATGGGTTCGAGCCCTGTGTCGGGCTCTGTGCTGACAGCTCAGAGCCTGGAGCCTGCTTCGGATTCTGTGTCTCCCTCTCTCTACCCCTCGCCTGCTCACATTCTCTCTCTTTCTCTCTCTCTCTCTCTCTCTCTCCCTCTCAAAAATAAACATTAAAAAAAGTTGACATGTCAAGACACAATTCTCTAATGGCCGTGTCAGCGGTGCCCCCAGTGTGTCAAGACACAATTCTCTAATGGCTGTGTCAGCGGTGCCCCCAGTGTTGTGCAAGCCGCAGTCTGCCGTGGCCCTCCCTGGATAGCAACACTTTATTGTTTGCCAGTCTGTCTCTTTGGCTTGATGTGTACACCCTGCCTGACATTGTAGGGTCAGTTATTTCAACATTCCACTTCAGGTACAAAGTCTCAGTCCATTGGATGCAATCGATTACAAGTACACAAAAATCCAATTTGATCTGATTTCTAAAAATGAATGTTATTGGCTTGGGTAACAAGAAAGTGGTGTGAACTCCAGGCATGGATTCACTGAAGTCTGGCTTCATTTCCTTGCTGTCTTTGAGTGGGCTTTGCCTTTAGGCTGGCCTTCCTCGAAGTAGCAAAATGGCTGTGGCAGGTGCAGGCTGCATGGCCATAGATGCAGCCACCTAGAAGGAGGCAGAACACATTCTCCCAACAGTCTTGGAACAAGTTCTGAATCACGGCCTGAATAGACCTGCTTGGGTCTTCTGCTCCTCTTGTAACCAATCACTGGGATCTCAGGAATTAAATGTATCCATTGGGAAGGTGCGGGTTGGGGTCAAGGTGGGGTGAAATCAACTTTCCAGAACCACACAGCTTCCTCCTAGCCAAAATCAGAGGCTTTGGGGGAAGATAGCCAGACTGCTCCTGATATAAATATAATGCTAATAATGCTGATGGCTATCATTTATAGAATCGTGCTACATGCATTGGATCAAAATGACCTATAGGGGTACTATTTCTACCCCTCATTTTACTCCCATGTAAAAATAGATGGGAAAACTGAAGTTCTTACCTAGGTCACATGACTAGAAAGTATTAGAATGACATTTGACCCACAGTCTGCCTAGATCTCAATGAGCGTGATGCTCTCTCATTCCATTTAGTTGAAGCTACATATTGATCAGGATGCCTTCAGGGAACAGAAGGCACACTTCGAGTGGGTTATTTAAAAAGGAACTACTGGGGCGCCTGGGTGGCTCAGTTGAGCGTCCGACTTCGGCTCAGGTCGTGATCTCCCAGTTTGTGAGTTCAAGCCCCACATCAGGCTTGCTGCTATCAGCACAGAGCCCGCTTTGGATCTTCTGTCCCCTTCTCCTTGCCCCTCCCCTACTTGCTCTCTCAAAAAAATAAATAAACATTTAAAACAATTTAAAAATAATAAAAAGGAACTATTGGCAAAGCCGGGGACGTAACATGGAGAAACCAGGGATAACGAAGTACCATGGTACTAGTAACAGTGGGAGGCTATTGCCATCCTTAAACTTGAAAGGGTGAAGGGAAGGGGTGGTTCCTGAAGCCCAGAGGCCACGTGAGCAGTGCCAGGAAACATGCCCAAAAGGAGCTGTCATCTTTGCTTGAAGGTCACAACCAAATTCACAGGGAGGGAACTGTGTATGTCAGGTGGAGGCAGGGGGGTTAGTGATTGGGACCCTGAACCCACTCTCCCTCCTCCCTCTCACCTCCTTTGGTCTTCCCTGTTGACCTGCCAATAAGGGAAGCGGAAGACAGTCAGCATGGTGGCCATTGGTGTGGGACACATGGATCAGTCCCCTGGGTGGTGATCAGGGTAGAAAAGGCTGGATGGTGGATCTGGAGGGGAAACAAAGGTGACTAAGATGGAATAAGCTAAATAATATAATAGAGAAAGTGTTATGAGGCAGGAGAGTCCCCATGGCTTGGGGCCACTCACGGACATTAATCAAGATTTGCTTTATTGCCATTTTTACAGTGGAAATACACTTTTTTTTTTTTGGAAATACACTCTCAAGTCAGTAAAATATAGTAGCTGCTGTGAATACCTACTTCACCAAGTATTTTATATATGTGATTTCAAACCTTCAGTAACTCTAGGAAGAAGATACTATTATGAGCCTCATTTGAGAAATGGGGAAACTGAGGCTCAGAGAGGTTAAATAAGTGATGTTGAGGGGGAGCACCTGGCTGGCTCAGTTCGTAGAGCCTGTATTTCTTGACCTCGGGGTCATGAGTTCGAGCCCCACGTTGGGCATAGAGATTGCCTTTTAAAAAGATATATAAATAAGTGGTGTAGAAGCCGAGAGCCGGGGATGTGCAGGCCGACCGCTTGAACTCAAATCCTGCTGCTGCCACTGACTCTTGACTCTCTACCTGTTGCTTCACCTGTGCCTCAGTTTCCTCATTTGAAAAATGGGATAACAGTAGTACCTGCCACATAGGGTAGTGAACATAAAATGCAAAATGGAACAAAGTAAACAGTCAATAACATCAGCTGGGGTTTGAATCCAGACTCCAAAACTGGTGAGTGCCACCTTATCATCTAATCTGTATCACAAGAATTGGCCAGGCCAATGAGCGCATGTCTGCAGGGTCTCCCCTAAGCTCCCCACTAGTGTTGGCCAGGAAGTGGTTTATGGACTTGGGCTGGCTACTCACCTGTGTCCTTAATGGATCTGGGTCTGGCTGTCAGTGGTAGGGGGCATAAGAGGCTGCAGGGAGGCTTGGGGTCAGTATCAGCAGGTCGTTGGGATTAATCGCTCCACCACCTTTCCCAGGAAGGATGAGTTATGATGTGCATAGTTTGGCACAAACCCTCTGGAACGTACCATA
The DNA here is from genome assembly GCF_022837055.1 of Prionailurus viverrinus. Taxonomy (NCBI): domain Eukaryota; kingdom Metazoa; phylum Chordata; class Mammalia; order Carnivora; family Felidae; genus Prionailurus; species Prionailurus viverrinus. The sequence continues at coordinate 38,897,121 of NC_062565.1, read as the reverse complement.
CCTTTAGGACCAAGCACACACAGGAGAGCCACATCCTCAGCTGCGGTCAAGGCCCTGTCTCTGTGCTGCCCTCTTGTGCCGCCTGTCAGCACAACCGCCCATTGCCTCCTGACTGTGGGCTGTTAGGTTGCAATCTCTGCCTCCCCTCTCCCAACCCTCTTTCCGCAGCCAAGCAGTGATCTTCAAAGTCAGCCATTAAGATTCTCTGGGGCACTCCCCCACTCGGCCCCCAAGTGCAGGATAGAACACGCAGAAGCCACTGGGCTACCTCCTGCTAGATGATTGCACGGAAATATTTTCACGTGCCATCCTGGGCAGGCACAATTCTAGGACCAGAAGATACAAAGCTGAAAGAAAAGGGGCGCTTGGGTGGCTTAGTGGGTTAAGCATCAACTCTTGATTTCAGTGCAGGTCATGATCTCACAGTTCCATGAGATTGAGACCCTTATCAGACTTCAAACTGACAGTGTGGAGTCTGCTTGGGATTCTCTCTCTCTCTCTCTCTCTCTCTCTCTCTCTCAAAATAAATAAACTTTAAGAAAAAGTAAATAATAATAACAATAAAGTAACAAAGAGCCCCTGCCCTCATGGGACTTACATTTTAAAATAGCTCTTGGGGCGCCTGGGTGGCTCAGTCAGTTAGGTGTCTGAGTCTTGATTTCAGCTCAGGTCATGATCTCACGGTTTGTGAGTTCAAGCCCCACATCGGGCTCTGTGCTGACAGAGAGGAGCCTGCTTGGGATTCTCTCTCTCCCTCTCTCTCTGCCCCTCCCCCACTTGTGCTTGGTCTCTCAAAATAAATAAACTTAAAAACTAAAATAAAGCAAAATAGCTCTCACTTGCAGGCCAAAGGATATTTGCTGAACTTGCAGATTGTGCCAGTTTGCATTTCAACTCCAGAACCCAGGTCCTGGGCCTCCCTTCCTCCCCGCCTGCCCTCTGCTCCTCACTGTCCACCCTTTTTCTTTCTCCTCTTTTACCTTGTTCTCCCCCTCACCCTCTCTCTCCCCCTCTCCCACCTTCCCCCTCTTCCTCCTGGGGTCCCCTCCTGTAGGTCCCTTTCTCTCTCCTTTCCCTTCTGTCCCCACCGGCCTCCAGCCTCTGTGGCCCATGGACAGTAGCCTACTTAGCATGCCGAGGTGTGGAAGATCAGAAGATCAGCGAATACAAATCAATCAGTTTGTTTTCAATGAAGGTGGCCTGTTCTCTCCCCTTTTTTGCCCAGGACACGTGTGCAGTGTGGCTACGGCTGCTGGGCTCTGCATTACACGTGAGTGAGCGGTCTTGCGGGGCCATAGCCTTGAGTGCCCTGCCCTGCCCGAGGACCCCACCTTTGTGGTGCCCCCCCCACCCCCCACTGCTCAGTTCCTCAGAATTAAAGGACTAGACTCCTTGCTATCTGGTCAATTTCCAATAGGAAAAAGGTAATGATACTATTTATTAAGCCCTTACTACGTGCTAGGCACTGAGCTAAGCACTTTGCATGAAATAGTTCATTTAATCCCACAACTATGCCATGAGGTACGTGCTCTTATTATCCCTGGCTTACTGTACAGAAACTCTGGCCCAGAGATAAGAAGTGACATACCCCAGACCATCTGCTAGTAAATGGGAGAGCAGGATTTGAATCCAGGACCCTGTGCTTCTAACGTCATCCCCCACCATCCCCCGCCCATTGACAGCTCTTGTCCAGTTAACATATCTGCACTCCTCACGGCTGCAAAGGCTCTGTCACCCATTTGCTCTATCCCCTCATAAGGACTGAGGTTTGGGGTCCAAAGAGAGGAGGTAACTGGCTTGGAGCCAGCACGGAGCTGGGACTTGTTGTCTCTGGCCAGTACCACCTTCTCCGTGCCATGAAAATGCAGCTTGTGCCCAGTTCTGCTGGAACCAGGGAGACAAGCCATCCCGTTAATCTTGCAGGTTTGTGTTTTGAAGAGGAGGGCAGAGGGCAGGCATGAGCTTGGGCCAGTTTTCTTCCTCTCCAGCTGTCACAGGAAGGCACTGGAGCAGATGACTTCACAGCTCTCTTCCGCTCAGAGGTCTGAATGTGGGGTTTGCGAGGAGGAGCTCTGGGCCCAAAGACTTTTGGGGGCAAGAATGAGTGGCCCTCTGGGGAAACACAGGATTATGCATGGCTGTTTACTCAAATCCACCCTCAAATGCTCGGCCGCCGGGATGCTAGGCCTGGGGCTTTCATTTCAGCCTGAAGTTGACTCCGGAAGTTTGTGCTAAGTAATAAAACAAGAACAGGTCTCAAGGCGTCAGCCTCAGATGGGACTTTGAGGTCTGGCATTAGTGAGGACGCGTAGGCACTAGGCAGACTTCCATGGGTCAGGCAGGTCACTGTGTTTGCGGGGAAGGAGGGTTTGAGCTCTGACCGAGGACTTGTTCTAGTTTCTCTCCCCAACCCTCCCCCCTCCCTTTTCTCTCTTCTTTCTCCCAGCTTGCCTGCTTCGATAGGCACCTCCAGGCTTAGGGTAGAACTAGCTAGTTACACCCTCATGTAAGAGTCCGTGGATGGCCCAGCAATTCAGGGTGGGGACAGTGGCAGGTGGGGGTTGTCCTTGTTGGGGGCCAGCAGAGTGCTTCCCCAGGGTGTGACTGGGACCAGGTGAGCATGCCAGGCCCAGATCCCTCTGTGGCTTATGAACTGAGCATTGACAACCTGGCTGCAGGCATTTGCTACACCAAGGATAAGGATAGGCGACATTCAGTGGAGCCTGGCATTTCAGGAGGACAAGATGGAATGAACCAGAAGAGGCAAAACACCCAGGTCGAGTCCCTTTTCAGCACGCCTCTTGGATGCCTGGCTCTTTGCTGATTCAAAAGATACCCAAGCCAGGGAAGCCCCCAATGCATGCAGCTGCTTTCCGCTCAGGGCTTGACCCATAATTATAATCCCTTTCCTTTGATTTTCTCTGAAAAAACAGCAACATTCCAGCCTGCCTTCGAGCTGAAAAAAAAGCCCCGTGCAGAGCTTAAGAGATTTATAAACACGATGAAAAATCACAGTCTTGTTTTCCCACAGCTTGTTTCTCTAGGTGAGTGGAGGGAGGAGGAAAGAGGACAGCAGAGCTAGGATGGGGGGGTAGTCAGAAATAGGGGTGGGGAGGATACAGATGTGCAAGACACCTGGGTATGCACAGACCAGAAGCTGAATGGGAGCCAAGAATATGACTCAGCTGCCAAAACCCTAGCTAATTGTTTCTGGCGGCAATGAGAGAGGTACACACACATAGATATGTGTGCATAATATGCAGGTGCCCCAGGCTTCATCCAGAAAGGATTTATGGGATCCGTGTAAGCAGGGAAACAAGAATGAGAGGGATGGCGGACCCTCTGGACTCTGTGCCAATGGGCAGGGACTGAAAACGCCAGGGAGAAGTCCATGCATTTGGAGGGGGAACAGAAGTGTGGTCTTTTCAATGTGCCTGATAATGTCGTGAAGATCTGCCCCTCAAAATTAATCCGGAATATGCCAGCTTTTAAAGCTGGTAGGAATTCTAGAAGTCATCAGACTCAAGCACTTATTTGGAAATGGTTTGCTGCCCATTTTGCAGATGGGTCATGTAGGTGGCAGAACAAGGGGCTGGGAATTACCACCCTGGTCCCTAGAATTCACTTGCTTTGCAATCCTACCTTCATCTAGAGGGTGCTTTGGTATCAGATGCCCTCTGGGAAAATGTGGCTATGCCGACTCTGGGGAGCATAGCACCTGCTGTGTCCTCGGAGACCTAGGGGACTCTCCCCCAGGCAGAGAGAGCAGCTGGGGGAACCTGGCCCTCTGAAGGATATTCTGGCTGGAGCTAAGAGGTTGGGAGGTATCAGGAGCAGCCTCACCTGTTGAAAGAGGCAAGGTGTGGTCAGAGTGGGGACGGCACTGGATGCAGAGAGAGTGAGCAGGTCTCATTAGCATCTTCTGTCCACCCATCCCGGCTCAAAGGGCGTGTGGTGGAGGGTTCCTGCCATGGCCTGGGTGCTCCTCACTCTCCCGGGAGGGGAGCGAGGAAGCCACTGCTGCCCAGGGCCACAGGCCGGGGCCAAGGCCGGGATCAGCACTATGCGGATGTCACAGAGCCATCCGCAAAAAGCTTGCTGGCTTGCTGTGTTTCACTGCAGTGCCTCCGGCCCACCCATCCGGGCCGCCCCCAGTTCATTCCTCCTCCTCGCCAGTACTGCCTGGGCTCCGTGCCTAATGACCCCCTGCTGCCACCGTGCAGCTCAGGGTTCCGTTCCCTAATTGGAAAACTCCTAGCCTGCATCTCCTGGAAAGGCGACCAGGGGCGTTGGAAACTCCCTAAGGAGTGCGGGCCTTACACAGCCCTCTTTCCTCACATGTCAGAAGGGGCATGAGCCTGCTGGCCGCAAGCGTCAGGGCCACGTGGCAGCCAGCCTGGAAGGGGAGCGCGCGTGCCCATGTGCGCTTGTGTTTGAACGACCAGTGCCTGGACTCGCGGCCGCGTGCGTGCGGGTCTGCGTGACGGAGTCCCTGCGCGTGTAGCCACACCCACAAGGGTGGAGACGCGTACTGGGCATGGCTGTGTGTGCCTGCCTGTGGCACTGTTTCGTGTGTACGTGTATGGGGCGGGGGGGGGGGGGGGCAGTCTCAGCCGCCCGTTTGTGTGTCTATAGATAGTGTGCCTCTGTGGGTGCCACGTGCAGGCTGGGGTGAGCTTCTGTGCCTGTCTGATGCCGCATGCCACTGCGGGGTCCGGTGGGTGCCTGTGTTTGAGTGACTGCACCCACCTGGAGTGGGTGGAAGCCAGCTGATGGGCGCGTTGCCATGGGGGCAGGGGGTTGTCTGTGGCTGCCCTGACTGAGGCCCATGTTACAGCTGAGGGATCTTTCCCAGCATCCTCTGCAAGGGAGCCCATCCCCGTGCATGGCAGCTGAGACCTGTCACCTCCACCTGTAGCTGGCGTGTCTGGGACCTCGCCAGTGAGCCCCGTGTCTCCCTGGGCCCTGCCCCACACCCCGAGCCTTCTCTCCACCATCTTCACCCTCTGGGTGGGTAAGACGAGGCTCCCGGGGATTCCCCCCATGCAGTCAGCTCCCCGGCGTCTGCCTGTTATTCCCCCCAACCCCACCACATTCCATCTGGGGTCCCGGGAATACCCTATCACTTCTTGACACCTCAGTGGAACTGGGGCATATGGTGAAGAAGAGTCCTCAGCTGTCCCCCAGGGGACAGACTCTGCTGGGCTCAGCTCCTTGGAGGCAGGGCCTGGCACAGATAATTTCTCTTGGGGAACAGGAGGCAAATGAGTGAATGGGCAGGTGTATCATACACCCACATGGATACTCAGAGAGGTGTCGCTCAGCAGAGGTGGCGGGGGCGGGGGGAGTATTTGGGGGTGCCAGTCTGTGCAGCGAGTGGCGTTACTTGGGAGCATTCAGGCTGGGCAGAATCATCCCGGGCTGAGGAGGGTGCTCACCGCAGGGAGCCTGGAGCCTGCTGCTGGCTGGCTAGGAAAGAGGGCCAGGGTCTGATGGTTATACCGGAGAGGTGGGACATTGGTGGCAGAGTTAGAGCCCACCCTGTGTCTGTGCCGGCCCTGGGTGTGCACACAGTCTTGCTGCTGCAGAACTGGGGACGGGGGCAGGGGGCGGGGAGTAGGCGCAGGGCTCCCAGCGCCCGTTCTCCTTTCCTGAGGAGAAAGCGCATTCCCTCCTGACCCCAATGGCCTCCTGCCACCTCAGGCCCCTTTTGGCCCAAAGAGGGAGCCGTGGAAGGACTTTAATTTGCAATGCCCTGTTCCACCACCGAGAAGTTCACTTCCCTGGGCTCTACAGACCACTGCTGCACTCCCGGGGCCCCTGGGGGCGGTGGTATATGTGTGTCCCCAGTACAGCCTGTTCCCTCCACCACCAGGGCGAGCTGCCCTCCAAACTAGGAGGGAAAGAAGCATAATGCTCTGCAGAAGGCACAGCCTCGCTCTGCATTTCCCTTTTCGTAATGAAAATGCCATTATGTTTTCTGCTCTCAATAATACCACAGCAGAGGCAGCTGGCAACCCCTTGAGGCGACATCCTCTTTTTCCCACACTGCCAATCACGGCAGATCCACAAAGAAAACCACATAGTCTCAAACCTCTCCAGTGGTCTCCTCCTCCCCAGCCAAGGCACCTGGGTAGGGAGATGGTCCAGGCCTCTGTGCTGATGGGAGGGATTAGGCGGATCCTGAGGGTCTGGTGCTGGGGGTGCAAAGGGAAGAGGCTCCAGAGCTTTGTAAAAGCTTGGCATCCGAAAGGGAACCTACGTCCAACCTGCTCATTATACACAGGACACTGGATCCCTAGAGGAGGGATGGGCTCACCCAGGGTCCCCCAACAAGCTCACAATCATCCACTTATTAAGTGCCCAGGGCTGTTCTGACCGTTTTACTTATAGTCACACTATTAGGTGTGGGGTAGCATTTTCCCTGCATACCCAACGAGGAAACTGAGGCACAGAGTACTCAAGCTAACACAGCCAGGCAGTGGTAGAGCTGGTACTGAGACCCAAGTCAAGGTCAGCATCTCTTCTCCCAACTGCTCTACTCTGCAGTCTGCAGCCTGTGCCAGGAACGTAACCCCTGCCCTCGGCCCCAGTGATCTTTTCACATCGAGGGAGACTTGCCAGGTGTCAAGCATCCCAGCATCTGCCCTTTCCTGGTATCTCCCAGCATCCCAGACAGGTGACGGAGAAGTGAGGGAAGGAGTGAGGATGATCCCCTCCTGGTCACAGTGGGGAAACTGAGTCAGGAATCACTGCACCCACGCTGAACAAGGCATGGGCCACGCCCCGACTGAGACCCTGGCTTCCTGCACTCATCTGAAGTCTCTCTACCCGACACAGAGGTTTAGACCACCACTCATTCTGTGCTCCAGACACAAAGGCAATTATCCTGGGCTCCCCAGCACCATGGGCCCGAATTCTGAGCTAACAAAGGGGTGAGGTCTGGGGGAAAAGGAGATCTGTGCTATGTGGCTATGCCTCCCTGTCTGATCCCCGAGGGCAGGGATTCTACTTTTTTCACCACTGTCTCCCCAGTTTCCAGAACAACACCTGACACGTAGTGGGTGCTCAAGGGGTATTTACTGAATACATGCATGAACTGAAACTGGGAGCTTCCCAAGGCTGCTGAGGGTGGCTGTTTTCCCCACCACCGAGAACTCTTTGTCCTTATTTATTGCTCTATTCTCCAAACAGTTAGCATTGGCTCACACTGAATCCCCGTCAGTGGCTGTCAGGGGAGAAACATCAAGATGATTAAAGTTGGGAAAATGGTACCTCTGGGGCAGTGTTGACAGGATGGGGGTCAGTGACCCCCAAAAAGAGAGGGCAGTCTCGGTGTTCTGGTTAGGAAGGCTTGAGATATCTGTGGCTAACAGCCATTCATCAGCCTCTGTCCCCTGAAATCTGGCCCGGGGCAGGCAGGGTAGAGGAGAGAGGGGAGGTTCACTCTACAGGAGGAGTTTGGGGCTGGTAGGGGGTGGCAACTGTCAGCTGCCCAGTGTCCCTAGAGAGGGAGAACTCCCAACCGCAAGGAGTGTGCACAGGGCAGGAGTGGGATGGGGTAGCTGTCTTGGATGCAGAATTTAAGGGGATGCTACAGGTAATTGAGATAGATGATCTTTTAATGCAATATTTCTAAAAGGAAAAAATCAATGCAAAAACTTATGCTGAACAAGAAAAGACAGGATCGAATACTAAGCTTGTATGACTTACAGAGCACCCTCCTGCTAGCCTAGTCCTGGGCCTGGCACAGAAGGGAGGCAGAGAATGGGGGACCACTGTATGGGGGGGGTTGTCAGGAGGAGGACTGTGGGTCTGAGACAGGTGTGGTTGGGTGCGAGGAGCGGGAGCTGTAATGGGGGGAGGAGAGGACTGGGTTGTAGGGAGTGGGGTGTGAGGATGGGAGGCAGTGGGAGAATATAGCGACCATTGTGCCAGGAAAGGAGAGAAAGAGGGCTATGGATGCCAGGGCTTCTCTTCTGAAGCCGCTCCACTTAATTGGCCTCATTCACACTGGGTGTAGGAACTCTGAGCCCAGGTGGGGGCGCTCTCTCCTCTGGACTGAGTCCCAGGGAAGATGTAGGTGGCTGGGAGCCATGTGGAAGGAGGCCTGGGAGTAGGGGAGCCTGTTCCCAGGGGCTTCCCATCCATCATGGCTGCCAGTACCAACCCCTTTTCCTCCCCTAGCCCCTGGATGGTAGCCCTTCACTTCCTGTCCTTCCCCAGAGCATTGAATGCCCAGGCTCGAATAATTGTGTCTCCAGTTTCACTTTCTCAGAATAGCTAAGAAGAGAACTGGAAGAGGCAGCCCCTCCCCCTTAGCACCCAAGCCATGAAATAGAGAGGGTTGTATGGGGGCGGGGCGGTTCCTGGGGTTTCTTCCATCCATTTCCCTTAAGCCTGAGCAGGGTGGCACTAGAGCCACAAGGAAGATGATAGAGCATAGAAGGGGCTCCATGGGCCTGCAGGCCCCCATCAATCTTTGGAGGTCTTAGGGTCTCATATTTGCAGCTGGAGGGTGGAAGGAGTTGGGGTGGGTAGGGTGCCCTGGCCTCTGCCCCATGACTTTTGATGTCCATCCATCTTCAACACTGAGGAGATCTCCCTTGTTCCCAATTCTGGGCCAAGGCTTTGGGGTCTGGACAGCAGCATGGCTCCAGGTCTCTGCCCCCCAGTGGAGCTTGTGGTCAAATGGAGAGGCGGACTACCCCCAGAGACAGAAAGCAACCCCACCATGTATGGCTCAGGAGCAGGGGAGAGGTGAAGACAGTGGGAGTCTAATCCGGAGTCTAATCCGGGCTGGAGTGGTCAGAGATGCTTCCTGGAGGAGGAGGTTCTCAGCTCCACTGGCAGCTCCCTCAGTGCCCATGGCACTTGCTCCTTGGGAGTTGGGAGTTTCCTTGTTCGGGTTTCCACTCCTGAGGCTCTTTCAAACCACATTTGGTTGTGACATGTGCGTGGAGTCTGTGGCTGTGCTCTGGCTGTGGCCCACAAGTGAGGGGATGTGTGGCCAGGGAATGATTCTACTGGATCCTACTGGATTCATTCCATAGATATTCCTAAAGACCTACTATGTGCCAGACACTGTTCTCAGTGTTCTGGTTACTACCTCATGAACCTTGTATATCTAGGGTGATCTGCCTCCCCTGCGTGCTTCAGATTATGCTAGAAGGTTCTCTAGCAATAGCAGTCTTTTACGGTAGTGAGCTCCGAAACCTTGGAAGCCATTAAACAGAGATTGAAAAACCACCATGTCAGATCTCATGGGTCCAGAGACCCTAACCCTGCTATGTACTGGCTTCATCATCGTAGCCTGTTTTAAACTCTGTGCCTCAGGTTCCTCATCTGGGAAATGGGAATAATGATAATACCTCCCTCCTAGTGTCGTAAGGTTTGAGTTTGGACATGTAATGCTGTGAACCAGGGCCTGGTGCGTGATAAGTACTCAACAAATGATGCCTTTATACTAACAGTAGTCATTGTGTCATTATCCCCTTTGCCTAGGGATGAGGTGAGATTCACAGGCTCAGAGACTCCACCCAGTCTGGGTCCCTGGCCTCCGAGCTGCTCTCTGTCTGGTGGGATTTCTCCTGGGATGCCTCCTGGCTCTGCGGTGGGAACAGCAATCTGGACAGAACTCCACCAGGCCAACCCTCCTGCCCCCTCTGGGACAGGTCTTGAGTTTCCCCAGCGTTTACCTATATCCCTGGGGCTTCCCAGCCAACACCATGCCCCTCCCCATCCTCCCTGTTCTTCCATGTTGCCACTGTGGACCCAGCCCTCAGTCTCCTCACTCTTGGCCTGTCCTTTCATTTACGTAACTCAGTGGAGCTGGGGAAAAATCCATCTGCTCCCAGGTCCTCATTCTGTTTAGTTCTGGACACACAGAAGGTCACGCTTGGACCTTGGGGAACAGTTAACCTGTATGTAACTGGGTTACTTAGAGGAGGTTTCCTGGGTTTCTCTTAGAGGAAGGCAGTGACTCTGAATCTTCTCTCTGACCACAGGCTCCATGAAGGTAGAAGCTATTTCTCCCTCTTCAGACTGGGGCTCCCTGACACCAGGGCTGTGTCTCCCCCCTCAGACTGAGGCTCCCGAGGGCAGGGCTGCATCTCCCCTCAGACTGGGGCTCCCTGACACCAGGGCTGTGTCTCCCCCCTCAGACTGAGGCTCCCGAGGGCAGGGCTGCGTCTCTTCCCTCAGACTGGCAGTTCTTGAAGGACCTGACTCTCTCGACTCTTGCCCGGGCTCCTCCCCTTCTCCCTGTGAACCTTCCCAGGTCTCTTGCCTGCTTTGCCTTGCTTGAAGAGAAGCCTCCCATGACTGGTCACATGCAGCTGGCTCCTGACCTCAGACTCCTTTATTTCCATCTCCTCACCTGACCCCTCCATCCTGGGCCTCCACAGTGTATTTCTACCATCCGTACTCGGGCCAGACCCGTCTGTTTCTACATCGCTGAGCCAGCTGCAAAACCAGGTCACCCTCCTTCTCCTTGTCTTTCTTGTCCTCTTTTCCTAATCGAATTATTTTTCTTCTGCATTGTGCATGAAGCTTCGACAGACGTGGGTTCTTTGCACTCCCTGGCAACATCGCGTCCAGTGATGAGCAGGGTATAATCAGAGTTCTGATGCCTAATCAGCAACCTCCCCTCCCCGCCCCCTCCTGGTCTGCACCTCTAGCTGTGCTGAGTAACAGTGCTCAGAGTGGGTCTGCGGGAGAGCAGGAGGACGGCACCACACTCACACTCCTGACACACGCTAAGGGGGTGACCAGATGGGGGGAGGGCAGGTCCAAGTGGGTAATGGAGCCATGCCCATCAGAGCCCAAATCTCCTGGGCCGCAGTGGCATGTTTCCTGACCTCAGGCGGTTCCTGTTCTCCCAGGGCTCCAGGGCAGTGGCAGGGATGGTCGGGGCCCTGTCCCTGTCTCCTCTTTGGAACTTTGGGTCCAGGTCACAGCCTGGCTTTCAGGCTGCCCTAAGCGGTTTCTGAGCAGTCAGGACACAGCTGCCCGCCTATTACTCTGGGTGGACAGTTATAATAGCCATGATAATGATAATGACACTAATCATGCAGCCTGGTTGTAAATGCTTCGAATGCGTCCCAAAGGGCATTTGCTTCCATCATCTCATTTGACAGGCAGGCAAGGTGGCCGAGACTCAGAGACATTGAGAGGTTTGTTTATGACCACAGAACAAGGCAACAGCACCGAGCCTCCTTTCTTTTGGCCCCATCTTGCTTTCTGGGGAGACTCTGAGCCCCAAGACCTGGCCTGTGGCTCCCCAAGGGACCAGAGTGGTAACTAGAAACCTGGGATGGGGCACCCGGGTATCTCAGTTGGTTGAACGTCCAACTTGGGCTCAGGTCATGATCTCGCGGTTCGTGAGTTCAAGCCACACGTCAGGCTCTGTGCTGGCAGCTCAGAGTCTGGAGTCTGCTTCAGATTCTGTGTCTCCCTCTCTCTCTACCCACCCCCCCCCCCCCCCCCCCCGCTCATGCTCTGTGTGTGTGTCTCTCTCTCAAAATAAATAAACATTAAAAAAAAAAAAAAGAAAGAAAGAAACCTGGGCTTTGGAGTCAGACAGACCTTGGTTCAAATCCCAGCCTGGCCGTTTTCCATAGTGGGCCTTGGGCAAGTTGCTTCATCGCCCCAAGCCTCAGGTACCCCATACCCCATCTGTGAAATGGGATGATGGTACCTCTAGCCCAGGGATTTTTAGAAGACACGTACAGGGCACCCTCTTGGTAAGTACTCAGTGGGTAGCATCTATCTTGTTCTTGCCTGAGAGTAGAATTGTCCCTTCCTTTTCCCCTCCTCAGACTGACCCAGCAAGGTGGACCATAGCCTGTGTCCCGGGGCCCAAAGACAGTGACCACAGAGGGGAGTGCAGACAATAGCAATAGCAATTCTCAATGTGTCCTAGGCTCTTACTCAGCCCAGGCACTGTCCTAAGCTCTTTACATGTACTCTGTCAGTAAATTCTCACAAAATCTTTATGAAGTATCTGTAATTATGAAGCTCGCTTTCCAGGAGGGGAAACCGAGGCATGGGGAAGTTACATAGTTGGCTTCAGAGCCTGCCCATTTCACGTGACTTACCCAGGGGCCCTAGGGACCAGGTAACAGAGCTAAGACTGGGCTCCAGAGTTCCTAGTCCTCTTGAAGTTTTGGAAAGTGGTCTGAGCACAGGCTGTGCAGTTCAGACTGCCTGGCCCACCATTTACCAGCTCTGTTACCATGGAGGCGGGGGGGCTCCTTGGTCCCTCTGTGCCTCCGTTTTCTCATCTGGAACATGGGGATAATAGCTGTAAAGAATACTTACGATAGGAGAATTCAATGAGCTAGTCCATACATAAAGCTGCGCCTGTCAAATTCTAAGTGCCCAGTGAATGTGGGTATTCATCGCATTAATGTAGTAATATTAGTATAATTCTGCCTTGCCACTCCTGCATCTACCTTTGCTTCTCTCTCCTTTCTTCTCTCCTTCCTCAATCCAGGCCACTCTGAGCACCACACCCGACTTCCAATACCCCCTTTCATCCTCGTGATTTTTGCAACCCATTTTTTTTTGCAGATGCACTGTTTGTTCGCCAAGCCTGCTCTGTCAGGATGTCAGGTCCCCGCATCTAAAGGCTGTGTCTGCCTTTATTTTTTGTCCCACGAAGGGATGTTCTGTGATCTGCTCCTGGGCCTTTGGTGTGGGCTGGCTGGCCAGCCAGAGGCCAGGGAGCTGTGCCTGGCTTCAGTGGGGGTGAGGGGTGGGAGCCCAGGGATTTTTTTCTATCAATAGTAAGTGACAGAAAAGATTGAGAGTCCTTTAAGGAAAAGGACATCTGATCTCTCTCCCTGAGTGCATGTGTGTGTGTGTGTGTGTGTGTGTGTGTGTGTGTTTCAAGCAAGAGAGCAGTAAAGTAGAAAACATCCCACTCACATACTTTTTAGAGCAGGGAACAGATAAAAAAAATTCAGTTGGTACAACAAGTAATAGAAAATGTATTTTGGGTCTGGATTTTGTATTTTGTCCAGTTAAGGGAACGAGAAAGAAAGGACAAGGCGATGGAGAAAAGGCGAGAAGGAGAAGGAGGGGAGGATTGGGAGAGACTGAGAGATTGAGACTGAACAAAACCAGGTGGAGACCCACTGGATGAACCTAGTGAATGGTCTCTAGGCCGAGGAATGTCCTCACCTTGAGGGAGTTCAAGTCTCTGCCACCGAAGACCTTTACACGTTCTGTTGCATTTTTACAACCTTAGGCAGCCTGTCATCTTGTGGTACTTGACCTGCAGTCCAGGTGAATTAAGCCAAAGACTGGACTAAGCCTAAAGACAGAAGGCCTTCATTGTTGTCTTGCTATTACTATACCTGTGTTGTGCTCAACACCCACCTGCCTGGGGCTCAAGGTACAAAATTGACAGGGTTCCGCCCTTAATGAGCTCCCGGCCCCGTTGGAGAGGCAGACGTGTAAATAACGATCATAATAAAAGTCAGGCTGCTATAATTACTATAATAAAAGTTCAGATGAAGTGCACGGAGGAGAGATTAATTAATTCTGACTGGGAAATCCGGAACTGCTTTGTAGGGAATAATGAGGCATCTTGGAGGAGGTGCTGGATTTCCGTAGGCAGAGTGGGCAGAGGCAGTGGCAGTAGGATAGGTTTTGCATCAAACAACGTGGATTCCATCTCTCGCTGTGCCACTTCCTAGCTGTGTGCCTTTGGACGGGTAACTTAACCTCTCTGTGCCTGTTCATCTATGAAATGAGAATGACGGTTTATATCTCCTAGGGTTCTTACATTAAGAGATAAAGCCTGTGTGGCAGGCCTATAACATAATAAATGGCAACCAAATGTCAAAACATAGCATTGAAGTTCATGGTTTCCATGAGGGGACTCTGACCACTGGATACTTACTATAACATAAGAATATAAGCCTGATGGCTCCACAGAGCTGAAGGCTTGGTGGCAAAGCTGAAGGCCAGCTTTCCTGGCCTTGGAAACCACTCGGGTCTCCAAGGGCCTATGAGACTGTCTGAACAGAGTGAGGATCCTCTTGGGCTCTTGGAAAAAAGCCCAAACTGGCCCTTTGGTGGCAGACAGGCATCTTTATGTACCTGTGGCCACTTGGATGTTTTGAGGGGGTGTGTGTCAGCTTCTGTCCTGCAGGATCCAGGCAGAGACTCTCAATCAGTCATATTAGGATCATTGCACCTGGCAGTGGCCCAGTCCCTCCCTCATAGCCGCTTGGGAGTGAATACGAGGCAGTCTTATTCCACTCTTGAGTGAACATGGTGAGCTGCCGTGAACCGGGGGTCCAATCCCACCACCTTTGGGATCTGTTGACCCCAAGTAGGACTGGATGACCCCCTGCCTAAAACTGTCACATAGTGGGGAAAGAATTTCAGGCACAGGGGAAGGCACTGCCCAAATGCCTGGTGGACACTAACACTTGAGCAACAACTTAGATGCACCGTGGGCGGCTATCCACTGGCGTGGGCTTCTGAGGGGGCTTCGGGGGCTGCGATCGGAAAGGTAGGTGGGGCCTGAATGCGAACTGGATCGTCCCAGGTGTATAAGCACAGATATGTGGCAGGAGCCTCTCGGGTGCTGTTCAGAGAGACATGTCCCTGTCCTCAATGTGTTCCCAGACTTGGGCTTGGTGACTTGGCTTTAGGCTCCTGGGGCGGGAGTTGGGGAGTGGAGGCTGTGGGTTCTGGGACAGAAAGTGGCCCTGATGGGTGTGTGTGAAGGATCCTACTGAGCCGTGGAGGATCCAGTGGGGGAGGGTGGCTGGGACAGGCTCCTAAGGAAGCTTATGATAGGTGATGGCCCCGACAGGACACGAGGAGGGCAGGTGTAAGGCACAGACAGTGGGGCTGGAGAGGAGGGGAGGGATTAAAATTCAACTGCACAGGTAGAACCAGCAGGACCAGAAGTGCCTGGGAAGCAGTCTCATGAACAAACAAACAAAAAACTAAGGCACAGATAAGACAACTGCAAATGCTCCTTGGAGAGCAGGGAGGAGGGAGGAGCCAAACACAGCTCCAAGGGCGACTGCAGTTCTCCTGTGTGGCTGGAGAAAGGATTTGCTGGGACAGACCCCCAGAAATCCCCCGGCAGAATTGACTGCAGCCGTCTATCTGCCCACACCTGGGCCCTGGGAGCTCCTGCCTCACTGCACACGCCGCAGAAACGTGCCCAAAAGATGTGTTCTTGGATGTTCTCTGGCAGCCCTGGTCTTCACAATATGGCCCCAAGTGGAAAGCACCCAAATGCTCGCCAGCAGCGGGCAGGATACTGGACGGCAAAGCAGGGACAGTCTGAAGTTGCATCGCACCCTGCGTGAGACTCTCATGGATGCAGCCTCCTGACATAGGAAAAAAGCCAGACAGGAGAGAATACAGACTGCAGGCTTCCATTTGTGTAAATTACAGAAACAGATGCCAGATCAGAGGTCCACATAGTAGCTACCCTTGTGGGAGGGACTGGGCAGGGGCAAGAGGGGCCTCTAGTGGGGGTGGGGGTGGTTCTGTGTCTGGATCTGAGTGCCAGTTCCCTGTATGTGTTTATTTGGGCAAATTTGTTGAGCTTGTGATATGTGGACTTTCCTCTATGTGTCTTGTATTTTAACAAACCTTCCCCTCTCTGCCCACCTCCCCAAAAGGAGTGAGGTTTGGAGCAACCTTGCAAACAGTGATGACAGTAACCCATGCTGGGAACTCAGAGGTAGCAGCAGGGGAGGAAGCGGAAGGGAATTTGGTGGGGGTCCGGCTGGGTTTGGGGTGGTGCGGGCAGTCAGGAGCAGATGTGAATGGGGTACCGGGAGTGTGCACTGGGGCTAGGGCCGGGTGAGCAGGTCCCCCAGGCGGAGTGCAGACAGTAATAGAACAGCCGGTAGAGGGTGGGGTCCTGGGGGCACCAGGGTTCAGGGGCGAGCAGAGGGGTGGTCAGAAGGAGAGGATAAAACCTCAGAGGAGGTTTCCTGGAGAGCATGGTCAATGTCAAGGTCACATGTTGCAGAGAGGCCAAGCATCCTCATTGTGACCATCATCTCCACCACCTTCTTCCAGGACTTTCCTCTCATACCACATTACTGTCCAGTCCCCATCTGCTGTTCCAAACCTCACTGCCTGCCCTCAGCCCCCACGTTAACGGGGGCCCTTTTTCATTTCCAGAACTGCTCCTGAGCCAGGGCTCCCCTGTCCTGTTCCCGTGCACTTTATTGTTGCACCCCAAACGTAGAACTTCACATTCATCCCTGTTAGACTTCACCTGTCTGTGTAAGCCACAGGGGCAGGTAAAGAAAGGGGACGCTTCCCTGCACGGGCTGGGGGTTTATGTTCAGGTGGCCCGGAGTCCAGGGTCCGGGTGGAGCAGGCAGCTGGCACCCCATAGAGAGAGACCATCTCTGCTTGAGTTCCTTCTGTATCGACTACCCCTGGGCCTGCCAGTTCCTCATGTTACAGCAAGTATGTGGCCTGTCACATTCACCCATAGGGACCATATGTAACTTCTAACCAGGGAAATAAGGGAAGATTTGTAAGCAAATGAAAATCTATGCTTCTCTTCGGGGTATCTGTGGCATGAAATTAGGAAGTTCATAAAAATAATAAGAATACTTCGAATTAGAGTAATAATAATAGCTACCCTGTATTGAAACTCACTGCGTGCCAGGCACTGGGCCACGCGTGCACATAGGTGATCTGATCAAATTGTCACATCTCCCCCGTGGGGTGCATCCAATTATTACTCCCATTTTATGGCTGGGGATATTGAAGCAGAGAGAGGTTCACTACCTGACCCAGAGTCACTCAGCTAGTAAGTGGCAGAGCTGGGAGTGGAGCCCAGACAGCTCAAACTCTCCACCACCTTTCATGAAATATCATTAGCAAGGTGAACACAGAGAGCAGGGGCAGAAACTATGCATAATATAAATCCATCAGGCCCTTTATTTTGGGTTTAAAATGTACAACTTGATGGCTTGGCAGCAGATTTATTTCCTTTCTATATTCCATTTGGTTTGAGCAAATATTAAAATGAGTTACATTTCCCTTAAGCCCACATTGACCAACTCCGGGAAAAAAAATGTGGATAGCTGGGCGCATAAATGTAGGGGGGCAATAAATATCATGCTTTATTTTATTTCCACTGCCATAAATCTGACCCTGAGCCCCCACCTCACACTGATGTGGGAATTTCTGTTTCTGTCACAATTGGAACTTTCCATTCTCTTCTGCCCAGGGTTGTGCAAAGGTCCTGGGGTCCTTTGAAGTGCCAACTGACTTCCCACCTCTTTTCAGTGACTTCAGAGTTGCTCTGCTCTGCCATCCACCCTTCAGAGCACTGCAAATAATTTCATCATTAAGTTCACACTTTTTTTCTTTTTCTAAAATAGATAGAAAGGGCAGTGACCTCAGCATCTTTTATTTTCCATCCTGAGAACATCCCTGAGGTCTGGAAAAAAGAAAAAGGGGAGAGGGAAAATCAAGACAAATTAGCTGGTGTATGGCCCCGGGGAGCCCCTGCTTACTGGAGGAGCAAGAGCCATCCATGCAGTGCCTTCCCCAGACACGCAAATGAACTAAGCCCAGAATATGTCCTGGAGGTGGTGGGAATGGAGGTAGGGGTGCAACTGGTTGGATAACCATTTTAGGAGGCTTCCTGGAGGATCCACAGGGGAGAATTCCTGCAGAGAGGATCGGACAGCTCAGAAGACCCTGCCTGCCCCTTGGAAGACTGTGAGCCCAGGGCCCTCAGCCTCTGGAGTGAGCTGTGCCTCTTTGGTGGGGTTCCACACTGGCCCCCCAGTATAGCAGCAGCAGGACAGATGGGAGGCATCTCCTTCCCCCCAGAGGAGTTCCCAGACAAAGCAAGGTAGACAGAAGCCTGGTCTCCCAGGATCTGAGCACCAGAGTCAACCAGCCCAGGGGCGCCTGGGTGACTCAGTCAGCTGAGTGTCCAACTTCGGCTCAGGTCATGATATCACAGTTCGCAGGTTCCAGCACCACATCGGGCTTTCTGCTGTCAGCACACAGCCTGCCTCGGATCCTCTGCACCCTACTTCTGTCCGCCTGTCCCTCCCTTCCTCTGCCCCTCTGCCCCCCTCCTCCTCCCTCCTCTGCCTCCCTGCCCCCCTCCCTTCCTTCTCCCTCCCCCGAGCACACGTGCGTGTGTTCCCTCTCTCTCTCCCTCTCTCTCTCAAAGCTAAATAAACATTAAAAAAAAAGTTTAGAGTCATCTAGTCCAGCTTCCTCCTCACTTCTGCCTTGAAGGGCTGGGAAAGGTGCGCCTGCCTGCTGGTTCCCATGACCACAGCACGTCAGGGGTTCCTGTGCTTCTATGCCTCCCTGCATTCGCCTGTTCTGCCTGGTGCCCCTGGGCGGCTCCACCTTGGCCAGATGGGGCTGGAGATACCACTGGGGATCTTTGTCACATTCGAGCTTAAGGGTTGGCAATAGGAAATTAAAGGTGTCCTTTAAGATAACTCTTTTTTGAAAATTTCTTTAAAAAGCTAGGATATGATGTGGGGGTTACTTGAGATCTGGCACGAGAGAAGACTGGATTTCCATCCCAGCTTTCGTCCTAACCAGCTGTGTGACCTTGGGCTGGGCAGGCACCTCTCTGAGACTCCATTTTCTCCTCCATGGATGGGAATAACAGTCACTCCATAGGATTATGAGCTCATGTGTTTAAAACACTCGCAGTTATTAACCGCATATGGTAGCTATTATAGTTACGATTATCATTATGCCTGGTGGGCCGAAGGTTCCTCGATCTCCTTTATATGACCCAAACTACAAACTGGACCTGGCCCAAAATCTAGACTCTAACTATGTAGTTTCAAATGCCCTAAGGTGTTTTTGTTTTAATTATTTTAAAAATAGCATCATTAAGCACTCATTAATGGGTAGAATAATTTATAGCATAAGATCTTCAAACTCTTCTCAAGTACAATATGGTACATTTCTCTTTAATCACTTACATATTCACTGTGTCTGCAGCCAGGTGTATATTAGTTCTCTTTCTAAATCATCTGGAAATCGAGCTTCCTATTCTTATTTCAGGTTGGCACATCATCTGTAGTGGCTCAGACCTTTTCCTTCCGTAACTGGAGGCTTCGGGTCCTGGAAAGAGTCCAGTTTTATGGTTAGAAAGATCTGATTTCAAATTCTGACTTTGCTATTTGCTAGCTGTGTGGCTTTAGATAAATTTCTTAACCTCTCTGAGCCTCTTTATCTCCCTGTGCATAACAGTATATCACCTCATAGATGATGGGGCCAATCAAATAAAATGAAATTTGCATCCCTCTGGTTTAGAATAAACATCAATGGCTGTTGGCGTCTTTCTTTTCATTTTTCTCCCATATTCATACCTTGGGCTATTCTGGAATATTGTGTTGGTGGACAAGAGGCTGGAAAAGTAAGCCTTAGCTTGATTGTACTTCTAGACCTTTCCTTCAGGCAGCTTCTAGAGAACTGCTTTCCGGTACAGAGGAGGTCAACTTTCATTTTACTTTTAAGGACGAGTGAAATACCCATTTTCCAAAGGAATTCCTAAAAGTGCTGCAGACCAGCTGTAACTGGTCCTGCACTCAGGGGCCCTTTCCTTAGCCACCCCTGGTGTCACAGCCTTGTCTCCCTGAGTTTCTGCTGACAAATCCAAGTTTACGCCCTCAGCAGAACAGAGTATCGAAGACAAAACATTGAATGAAAGTTTGGGTTTTTTTCCTCTTGATGGAGATATATGGCCTTCATCAGAACTGTGCTCACCTCCCCTTCCTGCAGCCCCTCCTTGCCAACAACACAAAACCCAATGCTGGTGTTGACAGAACAGGGACCTGGGCCAACCTGCAGACCACTTGGACTGCGTTCTTGCCTTTGATTCCTGCTTCGGGGCTGTGTGGGCTCTCAGAGATCATTCCTGTGGGAGAGGAGTCCCGGGGGATGTCCTTCTCAGCCCTTTTCAGGTCACCCAGTCTAGGCCTTGACTGATCCTGTCTACAGATGGACCTGGTGCTGGACAGACCTAGATTTGAACCTGGCTGTACCCTCTCTTGGGTATGTGATGCTGGGAACACTGCTTTCACGTCCCGGGTATCAATGTGCCAACCCCCTAGTGCAGGATAAACATTGGCGGGTGTTAGTCCCTTTCTTGTCCCCATCTATCACATTTTATTGGTTTCATCTGTAAAGCATGGGCTGAGTGGTTCCTGAAGCCTGGGATTGAGGACACGGTTGTGTGCAGGGAGAAGAGGAGTAGCAGGAGCTTGAGTGGGTAGGGATCTTCTGGTCCAGTCATTCAACACGTCTTCAGAGTGCCAGGTGCTCTGGGGGCTGTTGATGACACGGGAAGAGCTGGCCTTGACCTCATAATGGACAGGAGAGGTCAGATGGGGGAAAGTAAACGCTGTGATGGGGGGGACCCTGGGGGCTCAGGAGCAGGGCAGAGAGCCCTAGCCAGTGTGAGGAACAAGTGTGCTAAAGACAAGTTGGTTATGAGATCCACTCAAGCTGCCTTCCTGGGAGAACAGGCTAGAGAAGGCTGTTGTATTCTGTCTTTGCCAAGGTTTGTTTTGTGGCCCCTTTGAGTACTATAAAAGGGTTTTAATTTGGCTTCCATGGCTTGGCATGACCCTTTCTGCTCCCTGGGAAAAGGCGGCCATACTGTGGTTTTGAGACTAACCCTGGGCCACACTGCCTGGGTTCAAGCCCCCTTTCCATCACGTTGCACCTATGTGTAGATGACCTCTCTGAAGAAGACCGGTTTCCCTCCTCTGCACCATGGGCATCCTCCATGCAGAGATCATTCTACATGCAGTGCTCAGAACAGTGCCTGGCTTCCAGTGATGGAAACAGTGCTGTTGTTAAACCAGGAGCATCTTGAGGCCTGGGGCCCGGATCCCTCCCTCTTCCCAGCAGGGTCCCTGTGCCTACATGCTCGGTATCCTTGTGGGTTTAAGATGGTGACTTTTAGCTGGTCCTTGGAGGGGTGAATTTTAACACACAGAGATGGAGAGGAGACAGATGGCGGGCAGGACGGGTGGAGACAGTGCAGTGTAGGGGGCAGTCTCGGGGGCAAAGGGCCAGGGCCAGAGAAAACCAAGACTGTGCAGGAGGTAACAGCAAGGGCTTCTGGGTGGAGGTCTGACAGTGTAGGAAGCCTGGGAGAGCAGGTGGGCTTCCTGGAGGAGGTGAGATGGGTAAACTGGCATAAGGGAAAAGTGGAAAGAGGAAGGAGTCACCGGAAAAGCCAGTGAGCGTTTGTAAATCTCAGTTCCCTCCGCTCATAAAGTTGTGCAGATGCATTTTTCTGTCAGTTTTATATTAACATTTACATAACAAGTAGATTGAGAGATGGCATTATTTACATATATATGGAGGCCGGCTGGAACTGGGGATCCTCACGCCTGTACATGACGTTTTATTGATTAATAAATTAGACATTTACAGATCAGGCACAAATCAAATGCATCCATTTCAGACGCCCATCAGGTGCAAATGAATGTAAATTGGCGGCCTCATTTGCATACGGAAAGCAAACCACTTAGTTGTCATTTGTCATAGGCACCCTTGAGAGTCTGTAATTTGCCTTGTGGGGCCAGCCAGCAGCAGGGCCACCCCTGTGCTCTGGGTGCTTTCAGAGACTGGCAAGAGGTGGCCTGTGCAACGCTCCTGTCTTCAGCTCCCCCTCCCCAGTCACCAGCATGGTCCCGGAGGTGGGCTGTGGAGCCTCGCTGGGGCCCTTGCCTTGTCACAGAATCAGAATCTGGGTGGCCTGAACCGGAAGAAATCTGGAAGTCCATCTACACCAGTCCTGTATTTTACAGATGGTGAACTGAAGTCCAGAGAGGGGAAGTGACTTGCCTCAGGTCACACAGCCATGCGGGCACTGTGTCAGGACTGTGTCAGAACCCAGTTCTCCTTACCCCAAGTGCAGTACTTTGTGATGCCATTATGGCTCTTCCTCACAGGAAAGAGAAGAACAAAGGCTGTAGCTTCTAGAACCTTTGCCTCCTGATTCCATTTCCTGGAGCAGCACCTGGGCGTGGGGTGGGGGAGAGGTTCAGGAGAAGGACGAACTGCTATTCTCAGGCTGAGCTTGTTGGCAAGTCTCTGCCGATGCCCGATTTCAGGGTGACTGGAAGCCCCTCTCCCCTGACAGTATTTCCCCCACCGTGCTCTGACTCCCCACACTCTTTTACTGACAGAAAGGGCGTTTCATTAGGTAAGAAAAGATAGTTTAAAGGCTGGCGGGTCTGGGGAGAGAAGAGTGAGCAAGAGAGTCTTGGTCCCCTGCCCGGGTGAGAGTCAGGCCCCCGAGAATGATGGAAGAGGCACAGAAGGGGTGCACCAGAGGCCAAACTTTACCTCCTTCACAATCGAAGAGAGCAATGGGCTGCAAGGATGTTACATGTGGTAAGGCCGGGGGTTCCATTCGGGGGAGAGGGAGGAGGCTGACCCGTGAGGCCAGTTACCAAGACACCCGAGGAGTGAGTGGGCTGGAGAAGGCAACCAGCTCATCTGTCCTGTAATGGGACACCTGTTGGAGGCAGGACGATGGCTGAGTTGACCCCAGTAGGATTTTTCTGTGTATTTAAATTTTTTTTAACCTTTATTCGTGAGACAGAGAGAGACAGAGCATGAACAGGGGAGGGTCAGAGAGAGGGAGACACAGAATCTGAAACAGGCTCCAGGCTCTGAGCTGTCAGCACAGAGCCTGACGCGGGGCTAGAACTCACGGACTACGAGATCACGACCTGAGCCGAAGTTAGACGCTTAACTGACTGAGCCACCCAGGCGCCCCGCTGTGTATTTAAATCTGCATGTGTTTTTGGCAGGTTAGGATATCAAGGTTTGGAGGTGGTTTTATTACAAAAAATTTTTCTCTCCTGTGTGATAAGAAAACAGGTGAATGGGGACGTTATCCTCAGGTTTCCTGTAGCCATCACTTACAATTATGAGGAAAACAGTGTGTGTTTTTCCTAGAACTTCTGGGAAGTGACACAGGACTTGGGCTGACCTTCCTAGCCCCTTTTCCGGTCCGTCACAGCCTTTATCCCACAAACCCAGCAGGGTAGCAGTGAGAAGGAGCAGCCTGGAGGCCCGGTTTGTGTCTAACCTGCTCTGTGACCTGGGGTCAGACAACTCACCTTTCCATGCTGTCTGTGGAAACAGAAGGTATTCGAATTTCTTCAAGGCTACAGGATTTGCATTCCTGCCCTGTTGTGAGAGGGGCTTGGCCCAGTTATGTGATTGTCTGTGGCTCCAGGAAAGGGTTGGCGGTAGAACCTAGCTCTCAAGGTTCTGCGTTCCAGGGCCTGGTCCCAGCCTGGCACCCAGTTGGTGCTGCATGGACTGAACTATTATTCAGTGTCTCTGGTCAAAGAAAGTCTTGTTATGCTGACTACTCCTCCTGAGGGCTATTGGTGATAAAGCACCCAAAGATCCTTCAGTAACTTAAAGCACTAAAAACAGGGAGGCGGTGGGGGCCGGGGAAGGTGGCCTCAGTTCAGTGACTCCGTATGATTGTCCTTCCCTAACCTGAGCTGAGGCCCAGGGTTAAGGTGCCTCCTGAGCCCTTGTAAAACGCACTGGTGGAGAGTTCAGTGGGCAATGCCATCGAGGGGCTCCATGAAGAAGCAAAACTGGGGGTCAGAGTCCTCAGTGGCCATTCAGAGAGAGGATGAGGAGAGGTTCACATCCCAGATACAGAGCACTTATTGAGCACCTACTGTGTGCCAGGCTACATTCACAGGTCTTACCACATTTGTTCGCCCTGGCCTTCAAAAGGCCCTTGGAGCCTCTGAAGCAGTAAGTAGCACAGTAACAAAAGTGGTAAAATGTGCCTAAAAGGTTATCCGTGCAGAGACTCGCCCAGTCCTAGTGCCCTTTGACGGGCTTGATCTCCTTAATGTAGCTCAGAGGGCAAGCCCAGTCCTGTGCCTGCTCTCCCCTGGTCGGTTCCAGACCATTATGCGCACATTCAGTGGGGCCCCATGCTGGACACTTCTCGCCCATTGCACAAAGCCGAGAGAAGCAGACAGGAGGCAAGGATCAGGGAAAGCATCCTAGGCTCCCACCCCAGATTCTGTTTCCTTTAAATACTGTAGGTTCCCCCATAGATGCTGCCACCTTTCTAAGCCAGTGGTTTTCAGAGTGTTGTGCCCGGAAGATTCCTGGGCCCCACTCACAAGAGCTCGAAAGCAGTGAAGGCCAGGGGCCAGGGATTCTGACGCAGGTACACATGACCTTCACACGACTCCCTTGCTGGCAGGCTTGCTTGGCTTGCACCCCGGCTTCCGGTGGTGAAGTGGGTCACCGCAGCTTCAGCGGGAGGGAAGGGCGGGTGGGCGGGGCTGTGGGCCTCCCAGGGCTCTGTGCAGCCGGGACCTCCCTGTTTCATCTGACTCCCCACGGGAGCACACGCTCACACACCTCTATTCTCTGCTTCAGGTGGCAGGCTGGCGCCTTTGGCCTTCTTTTCTGGCAAAATTGGCTGGACTCAGCCTTCTGGCTCCCTCTGCTCCCTCTCGGAGCACCGGATTCCCTTGGTCATTGCCTACCTGACTCACCTTCCTGGGCACCCTCTAGGCCCCGCCCGACTTGCGCCCTCCTTGCAGACTGGCCAGGTGGCCCTCCGGTACCATTTAGTTTTCCCTTGTTTCTTTCTGTAGCCGTGGGCTTACCTCAGCCTCCTCCCCAGCAGGATCTCCCAGCATGCCTTGAGGCTGGCGACCGCCCCCACCCCCCACCTCCCACGGCTCCCTCTGCCGGGAGGACCCATCTGCTCTAGAGGCTCCTTGATTTTCCTGCGCCTCCATTGACTGAGTAGCACTGCAGTACCCCATGAAGAGTCCCTCTTTTCCTTCCGGTCTTAGGGGATGTGGCCTTCGTCCCCAAGATACTCAACATACTCCTCTGCTAGCCCATTTCACAGATGAAAAACCTAGGCTCAGGGAGAATGGAACGCCCCCTTCGTCTCCCAGTGGGGCTCTGTCTGGAAAGTGGGGGAGCTTTGCTAGTGGCCCCCTGCGAGCTGAGTCCCAGCTTCCCCCAGCCCCAGGCGGTGACCTTCCCTCTCCAACAGGGTCTTTATTTTGTTCCTTCCTTGATGTGAGAAATTGAAAGGAGTCAGGTCAAGGTGAACCCGCCCTTGATTCAGCACACAGTTGAATCTCCCTGTCTGGACACCTCTATGCACCCTGTCCTCCCTGCCACGACACCCCGGCCTCAACGTCCCTCAAGGGCAGAGTCCCGGAGCATCTTGTTGCTGTTTTGTGAATCTCGAATGATAATTATATGTATAAAATTCGACTGCTTAAACCGTTCAGGATTAATCGGCACCAACACACAGAAATGCGCCTTGCCTGTAATTAGCGATTCCCTGGCAAATGCATTTTGCAAAATAGCACTTGATTTTAATAACAGGCTGTTAGTATTAGAACACTGTGCCCATTTTATTTCAAATTGTCAAAGCAGCCCCCTCTCTCTGGCCACCCCAGCCTCCACCCGCAGGTGCCTGAGATCCTGGTTGGGGGCCTGGCGCCCTCGGGGAAAGGTGTCTTGGTGATGTCCTCCTCTGCGCCCCTCTGAACAGCTCCACCCCCAGCAGGGGCCCCCCAGTCACAGCTGCTGCCTGGCGGTGTGAGTGTCTCAGCATTGTCTTGGCGAATCTTCCCCTCCCCCTCTCCTCCATGGGCACTTGCACTTCCACTGCCCCTGTTTCTCTCTCTCCCCTCCCTCTGGCTCCAAGGTCCCCTCTGACTCCAGTTCTGTCTCTCTCCAGGGGCAGTGGCTCCACATCTCCGAAAGCCTCGGTGTGGGTCCCCTACCTGCCGCCCTCCACTCCTCACTGCCTCTCTAATTCCTTCTCCCTTCTCTGCTCTGTTGGCTTCCATGCATGTTGCAGGATGCTTGGGTCCCTGGTGGCTGAGCCCTGACCCTCTGAGGATTTTCCATCCTGGGGGTGGGGGGTGGAAGGGAGATGGAGTGGGGGCTCTGAGCTGGTGGCCAAGCATCTGCCTGGATGACCTGGTCACACCAGGCCAGGGATAGGCAGAGGGGGCAGGCTCAGCTGCGGCCACTGCCTGCCCCTCCTGCTCCTGTGGCCACCCTGCCCCAGCCTCCAGAGACCCCTGTCCTTGCCGGCACCACTGTGTCAGCACAAAGTACAGGAACAGCCGTGACCAAGGGACCTTCTTAGGAGGGTGAGGAGTGAAAGGACAGGAAGGCCAAAGTGCCTCTGGGTGGCTCAGACAGAAGGCTGGGTGGCGGGGTGTGCCCCAAACCCTGCAGAGGAGGCAAGGAAAGGGGGTCCCTCCAGTGCGAGCATGATCCCAGGTTTTCCCTTCTCCCCCACCCACACAACTGACCCTCCTCCCATTTTCCCACAACTACCCGGTTGCCCAGGCTGGAGACCAAAGCATGATCCCTGCCCCTCCCCCTTAGCCCGTACCCAAAACTGCCCCTCTTCCTCTGCACTCCTTTCTCCATCCCATTACCATGGCTATCAGTCAGCAATGTGGCAGCATCTCTTCCTGGCTGGCCTTCCTGCCTCCTGCTAACCATTTTCGCAGCCACCAGAGGGTTCTGGCTTAAAGCCAAAGCCACGTCTCATTGCCACACTACTTAAAATCCTGCCATGGGTCTCTGTCACCTCAGCATAAGGCCCAAACTCCTGTACCTGGCCCGCCTGCTCTTGGAACCTCATCTCTTCACCTGTCCCTTTCTATCCAGGTACACCTGACTGTTCCCAGGACCGCCAAGCTTTTGTGTATGCTGTTCCCTCTGCCTAGAATGCCCTTCTCTGTCCCTTCTCCTCTGAAAAATCCCAGTTCCCAGAACAGTACTTGGCACACACTATGTGCTCAGTTAGTGTGTTTTGAATGAATGATATATCTTACCCATCACCTAGCCGCAGTTCAAATGTTTCCTCCTCTGGGAAGCCTTCCTACCCACCCTAGATTTACCTGCATCTCCTATGTGCTATCTGGACACCATTAACGTGTCACTTTTCTGCCTGAAATAAAAACAGACCTGTTGTATTTGTCTGCTATTGCAGAGTAACAAAGACTCAAACCCAGTGGCAGAAAGCAGTGGCATTGAGCTGGGCTTGACAGAGAGACTCAACCAGGGTAACTCTGCTCCCTGTCTCTCTTCCTACATGTGGACCTGTGGGCTAGCCCAGGTGCACTCTTGTCATAGCAGTGGCAGAAGCACAAGAAGGCAAGAGGGACTTTAAGGTCTCTTAACGCCCAGCCTTGAGGCTGACACATCATTCTATCTTATTCTGTTGGCCAAAGCAAGTCTCATGGTCAGATCCAAAGCCAAGGATGGGGCAATATACTTGCCCCTTTTTGGGAGGCACTTGAAAGTCTTTCGGCAAAGAACATGAATGTGGGTGGGGGTTGGGTGGGCAGATTTGGACCCACACCAGGGCTTGAATTCCCATCTCCCTGCTTATTCATATAGAGAGTCATTTCACCTCTCAGAACCTGTTTCCTTATTTTTCAAGGGCTCTTAAGGGAATTAGAATAATGCATTCATTCACACAGTGCATATCTCTTGAGCACCTACTATGTTTCAGACCCTGTCCTAAGTACTGAAAATATAGCAATGAACAAGATTGATAATACAGGTAGAATGCTGAGTCTTACCCAGAAAGCAAGCTCCCTTCCCTCTCCCCTGCCCTGCAGAGGTGGCACCGGTGCCCTGATTGGTGCCCTGATTGGTTCCCCGTGGTCAGGCCTTGCCCACACGTCTACCTGCATCCTGCTACTGTTCCTCTGGAACTGCTCAGGGTAGTCCCCCTGAGGGTGCTGGGCTCTGCTTCTCCTGGGCTCTCCACTTCCACTCTTTCTGCCTGTAATACCCTCACCCCCCTTCACTTAACCCTGCCTGTTCCCTGGCCTCATCTGGGACACCAGTTACTCTAGTGAGTAACGCTCACCGCACTGTGCTGTAACATGGTAAACCTTCCAGGGCTGACTTGCTCGGCTTCACGTCCTCAGAGCCTGGAACACAGCAGGTACTCAGTGCTCATACTGGGGGAAGGAGAGACTAAATGGATGGATGGGTGTATCCTGAAGAGTCTTGTGTCTCGCAGGCTCACAGAGGGTGGCTTGTGGAGCCAACAGGGAAAGACAGAAAATGATGCCAGCTGCCTGTCCTCAAGCATTTACTAAGCGCTTGCCTTAGCCTATGCTTGGGAATGTGTCGGGCCAAGACACTGCTCCTGTTTGACATGTGCACTCAGTAGATCATCCAGGGAGGGCAGCTGAGTAGGGCATGCCAGTGTATAATCAGGCTGCCCAGACTCCGATTCACTCACTTTCCCCTGTGTTGGTGTCTCCCTCTGGAAAGTGGGATTATAACAACACTTGTTTCATAGGGGTGTTGGAAGAGTTGACTGAACAAAAAGTTTATTAGTCACCAACTATGTGCCAGGCACTGGAGAACGCAGGGAACAAAATGGTATCTTAGCACCAGGCTGAGTTCATGGTGCAGAGTCCGCATTCACCATTGCCTCTGCCATCACCTAGTCCAGCCCTGTCATTTGACAGATGAAGAAACGGAGGCCCAGAGAGGGTAAGGCGTTGACCCAAGGTCACACGGCAAATTAAGGATGGGACTGATAGTAGAAACCAAGTTGCCTGATGCCCAAGAGAGGCTCTTTGTACTTTACCTCCCGTTTCTCCTTGGAAAAGGGACAGCTGGGAGATGAGGAGTCTACAAAAAGGGGGCAGGAGACAAGAGGAAGACTGGTCCGGATCCGCCCTTGCTCCCTCTCAGCGCTCGTGGACCTTGATTGATTCAATTTCTGTTGTCATCGCCCAATTGTCCGCACTAATGGAGCAGAGATAATCCTGAAGTGCAGCTAATCCCATAACCCGTTCTTCCCAACTCCGCCGCACATATATCCTGCCATCCTGTGTGTGCCGCTGGCCAGTGTGTGTGAGCAGAGCTGGCTGACTGACCTCACTAATTAGGCTTTGCACAGATTGATATTGAAATGAGTCTGTGCTCCTGTGAGTGCAGGTGGTTGGGAGGCGTCCTGGGCAGGAGATTCTGGTTGGGATGAAGGTGCCCCGAGATGAGCAGAGAAATCCACATGCAAAGTTGCTGCCACAGGTGGGAGGGGGTTTAAGAACCTCCCCTTCCCTTGTCCAGGGTCTATGTCAGAGAGTGGGACCCAATGCCCTGCCTGGTGTGAAACACACATGAAGCAGCGTGATTTTTGTCCTAAGCATCTGAGATTGGATTCGTGGAGATGTGTGCATTTTAGGAGCCCATCCTGAACTTTCCCTGTCTTGCAGACCTTGGTTCTCCACTCAGAACCACTTCTTCATTCCCTGCTGCATCACAGGGCAGGGCTAACGTGGTTCTCACCGCTTGATAACGTGTCTTTGACTTGACAGGTCTTTTGAAGACCATGTGTCAATTCAGTTGAATGGATTCAGGCCCGGGATTTGGGGCACTTGTAATCTGGCAGTGGGGAGGGAGGGGGAATGAGAGGGGGAATGAGAGGAGATGGCTCCTTATTACATCCCAGTACCTGGGTGACACAGTCAAAGAGCTGTCCTTTCCTGCAGGTGCTGATTTCTAGATCTAGAGCGTATGTACTGCCTGAGCAGGGACTTTTTTTCTGGTTTATACCCCAGTGTATCCCAAGTGCCCAGAAATGGGCCTGGTACAGAGCAGCCATACAATGACAACGATTGGGGAAGAAGTGAAGACCCCATCACGGGAGATGGTGTTTCTAGTCCCAGGGTCCTTAGGTCCCAGCTCTTAGATGAGGAGCTCCAGACTCCTGCGGGTGTTTTCCCGAGAGGACTCAGTGAACAAGTCTCATCCCCGGTCACTCAGTGGGGGCTGTGCCTCTCCTGGCCACCCATAGTCCTGCAGGAACCTAGAGACTTGAGTGGGAACAGGCCAGGACCAGCGTATAAGGTGCATGAGTGGCAACTGTAGGTGAGAGAGGTCAGCAAGACCACCGTCTGGAAGATGCTAGGGGGAGAAACCCTTTGACAGGTTGTTGCCTAATAAGGAAAACAGGTGGCATGTTCATGATGCCTGCCAATTAGATCAAGTGATCCCCGGGGCACCTGTGTGGCTTAGTTGGTTAAGCGTATGACTTCGGCTCAGAACTGCGGCTCAGGTCATGATCTCACAGTTTGCGGGTTTGAGCCCCACTTTAGGCTCTTGGGCTGACAGCTCAGAGCCAGGAGTCTGCTTCAGATTCTGTGTCTCCCTTTCTCTCTGTGCCCCTCACACACTTGTGCCCTGTCTCTCTCTGTCTCTCAAAAGTGAATAAACATAAAAAAAATTTTTAATAAAATAAATTTTAAAAAATAAAGTAAAAAATCACGTGATCCCTTCATGCCTACAGATTAAATCAGATGTGTGTGTTTAAAGCTTCCTTGGCTGCCTCCTGACAGCCGAAATCTGCATCTTTTCTCTCAGCCATTGTCCTTGGTTCTGAATCTTTGTGGATATTTTAGTCCCTGTGAAGTCTGCTAGGTGACCCTCCCAGGCTCGACTTGGAATAAATGATTTTGGTGCAGACACGAAACCAGGGCTGAGGTTTACTCAGCATCTATGGGGACCTTCATAAGCCTCAGAAGGTTTATGTACCTTCTCTCATGGAGGGGGAGGAAAGCAGACACTCAGACAGACCTTGCTAAGTCGTCATTTCCAGCTGCCCCAGCCCGGAGGTGCCCTCACCGGGTTTCTTAGTTTGGGTTCCAGCAGAAGCAGACCTGAAGACCAGGATTTGGGTGTCAGCAGTTTATCTGGGAGGTTGGCTTGGGGCACACTGATGGGTGGGAATGGAAGGATGGAAAGGAAGGGAGGGAGGGAGGAATGTAAGGCAGGGCAGGAAACATAGCCAATAAAAGCTGGGTTTTCAAGTCACTTACCCCTGGTGGCAAATGGAGCTAATTCCACTGGGGACCCCTGGGATTCAGTGTAGTCTCAGATTTGTGCCACCTGAGAGGATGAGTGAGCTGGGGTATTTATACCCTACTCTAGGTGGGGAGGGGGGGTATTGGTGAACACCCCTTGTGCTGGGGAGTGCTGATTCCCCGGCACTTTAGGCCCACCATGAGGGCAAGCAAAGTGACTCCAGTACAGAGAAGCCCTCAGGTAGAAAGACACAGGTGCTGGCAGCTGGGAGTTGGACACATCATGGAAAGGGTGAGGGTTATGGGCAGACCAGCCCCCCACATCTGCCACACAGGGCTTCAGACCTCAGCGGGTGTGACCCTCAAGTTCACACCTTTTGCACCAAATCTCACATTCTGCTCATTTTTCTTTGGGGGCTACTGTTTCCAGGGATAAGATCAGCCGCACGGTTTCCAATCTGGAGGTCTTTCCAACATGCAGTTGAGGAAAGAGACACTAGCCACAGTGCATACGAAATTCCCCAGCCGGCTTCCCCAAGCCTCTCCCAGAGTCCCCTTCCCCCTCTTCACTCAGTGCGTTTCGAAAAAGCAAACTCTTTTTAGCATGTGGTGAGTGAGGCCAAATTAGGAAGGTAAGGCTGAAGTAAAAATAAACTCACTTAAGCGTGCCCAAAATAAATGGCTTTTGGATTATCTGCCGTTTTGGATTATGCCATCCCCACGGAGAGTGACCATGAGTGCTGGGTTCACCTGCTGTAGGCTGGGGCTGCCGGGTGGCTAGGCAGAGTGGGCTGCTGCTGAGGAGTTCTAGAGATGGGGCCTCTAGCCAGGGAGAGGATGGGGGCGGGGGCTGCATATGGGAAAAGAGACGAGCTTGGGAAAGGGGGACTGATTAGCAGCTCTTTCCTCAATCTGCTGCTTCTCCAGAAGTTCATGGGTATTATGAGGGTGTGAGGAGAGAGAAATGAAAGAGTCGTGTGTCAGGTGAGTTTGAAAAATGCTGGTATGGCCAAAGTTGCAAGTTTATTTACTGCAGGACTTCTCAGGTCCTTTACCATGCAGGTCAGCATTGTGATTTTCCAAAAAAGGAATATGAGCCTGCAGGTATGCAGGTGTATACGTGCATGTATATGTATGTATATTTTGCTTTTGCCAAAGCTGTTTGGATAATGGGACTCTTTCCTTCATGTAGAGTTCTCAGGACTTGTGTGAGTACCCTGTGGAACGTTCTTTGGGAATGCCGTTTGGCATTTTTCCAGAACTTTCTCATACCCAGTCCTTGTCAGATCCTATTAAAAGCAGAAAACAGAAAACTCATCACTTCTCAGTTTCGGATCCTCAAGTTTCCCCAGGCCTGTTGGATGATGCTCAGACTCCTTTAGCCTGGCATGCTGGACCCCCATGACTTGGTCAGGTCTACTTCTCCTGGTGGCTCCCCTAGGAGCCCTGAGCTTCCAGACCTGTGGACTTTTGCATGCCTGCTCTCTCTTGGGAAGGTCCTCTCTCTAACCCCTTCTGTTTGGTGAGCTCCTGTTCATGTTTCAAACCTCAGCCCAGACATCACTTTGGGAAAGTTTTCCTTGACCTTACTGCCATCTAAAATGAGCCTTCCTGACCACCCTTAAAATTGCAGCCCCTGACCCCAGGGCTCCTTGTTCCCCTCCCTGCTTTATTTCTCTCCTTGGCACTTAGCACCTCTGCACAGATTATGACATTACCATATCTGTTCTGTTTCTCAATTGTGGTCTGTCTTCTGCCTTCAGAATGTTGGCTCCATGAGGGCAGGGATCACTGTCCATGCTGTTCTCTGTTTGCAGGGCCTGGCACACAGTAGGTGCTCCAAAATATTTGTTAAATGAGAAGCGATGATACGTGCTTCCTCAGCTGTTCTGCTTCGATATCTTTTTATAAAAATATTTATTTAATTTTGAAAGAGAAATGGGGAGGGGTAGGGAGAGAGGGAGACAGAGGATCTGAAGCAGGGTCTGAACTGACAGCAGTGAGCCCACTGTGGGGCTCAAACTCAGGAACCTTGAGATCTCTGACCTGAGCTGAAGTTGGATGCTCAACCAGCTGAGCCACCCAGGTGCCCCTCTGCCTCAATATCTTAAATGCATATTAGTATCAAACACATGGGCTTGCAAACAAGTAATTGTCATGGTGCCTCTCAGGCACACTGACTTCTCCAGGGCACCTGCTCTGGGACCCTCCTCTGTGTCCCCATCAGTTGATAAGTCCCTGCCAGTAAGGACATACAAAACAAATGCCCCTTACAAGCACCAGTCACAATGTTTATAAACAGAGAAGCCAGCCTTCCTCCTGGCTAAGGTGGGGGACAAGGGACTGCATTTTGCAGGCCCTGACTCTGTCCAGCCCAGGGGCCTCTCTTTTTACTTCGCTCTCATCTCCCAGCTGACAGTTGTTGGCTGGAGTTGATTTCTTCCTACTCGAAAAAGTGGTGAGGATTTTCTCTCCCCCTTTTTCTCGGCATTAAGGACAGGGCTGTGGCTTCCTCTCAGTGGGTCTTTCTTGTCCCAAGGTAGCTCAGAAAATGGGTCCAGAAAGCTGTGGGGCCATGGTGGGGTCTCAGAAGGAATCTGGGTTGTGCTGTGTTCATTTTCAGTGTGGCTGAATCTGACTCTGTTGAAGACAGAGCTGAATGGGGCCCAGAGGCCCTCAGGCTAGAGTCTGACAAGCCAGGAGGGCGGGGCCGGCTGGCCTGGGGTGCAGACAGACAGACAGGGTGTGTCTGCGATACTGAAGGGACTACTACAGTATTTCATTGCATCTAAGTCTCCTTTGATTAAAAGATGGACTGTTATTTTTTGTGTCCTTAGGAAAGAAATGTTGCTGCTGATTAAACTTTGATGTGGCATTGACTGTAAGGTGTATCCCGATTTCAGAGATGTTCTGTAAGCATTTTAGGATTGAGGGAATGTGGCCTTGTTATCGCAGGAAGCAGGGGTGGGCGGCTGGGGGAGGTGGGCAGCAGGAAGTTAAGTACGCCCCTGGGCACAGGACACATAGCATCACGATTGTCCTTTGCTGCCCATAAGTAAAATTGTGCAGAGTCAGGTCTCCTGGTGGGGGCTTGGCATGCACTGGGAACTGGGCTGGGGCAGGGATTTCCCTGCTTTAATGATCCGGGTCCTAAATCCAGAAATCTGACTTCAGTTAGAATCCTCTTCCCTTAGGAGCTCTAATTTTTTTTTTTTTAAGTCTGTCTATTTATTTTGAGAGAGAGAGAGAGAGCAGGAGAGGGGCAGAGAGAGAGAGGAAGAGAGAGAATCCCAAGCAGACTCCATGCTCAGCGCAGAGCCCGACGCAGGGCTCGAACCCAAGAACCATGAGATCATGACCTGAGATGGAATCAAAAGCCAGACGCCCAACCGACTGAACCCCCAGGCGCCCCAGGAGCTCTATTGGCTTTGCAGTTCTGAAACGCCACTTCTGGCTGCTCGCCCACCCGCTTTGCCCTCCTCTGTGTGGAGCCTCCCTCCTTGGCCTCCTCTCCCCTGCCTTTCTGCTCCTTCCTCATCCTTTTCCTCTGTGTCTCCACCTGCCCTCCTTTCTTGTCAGTGACAGTTGTAATTATTGAAACCTATACCCCTTGCATCTCTCCTTTAAAAAGACCCTGCCTATTCCTGGGAAACCTTGGACTGTGGTAGCAGAAATCCTTTCTTCTCCCTCGTCCCCATCCTCCCCCGCCTGGACCGACCGCCACATCACGACCCCACGCCTGGTTCTCCGTCACCCTGTTGGTGGCTTCTCCCTCTCCAGTTTGTCCCACGTGCTTCCCGAAACACCTGTCATGCCTCCTCTCAGAAACCTACTGCGCCTCTCTCTGGCCTGGTATCTCACAGACAGGCTGATGCAGGGCACAGCACTCGCCCCGGAGGCACGTGGCCTGGGATCGGATCCCCTAACCCACTACCAGCTGCGTGACTGGGGGCAAGTTACAAACCCTCCTGCTGGCTCAGCTCCCTGTGGATAACAAGGCCGGGTCCCCTTGATTCTAACATCTTTATTTTAACATCTCTGAAACTGGGACGCCTCCTACAATCTATGGCATGTCAAAGTTTAATTAGCAGTGATCTTTCTTTCTTAGGGATATCAAAACAGTTTATCTTCTAATCTACAGAGCCTTAGATTTGATGAAATGTTATAATGCCTACCTCAAGGGTTGTGAGTGCTAAGTTGGCTAACAGGAAAAAATCTGTGCACGGCCCCTGGCACACAGTGGGGACCTCGTAAATGTTATTACTATTGGCACCAGAGTAAACTCTGACCTTCGTGTCTCCTGAGAGTCTTCCCTTGTTGTCCCCACTAGTGGCCATGGTGACTGCCCTCTGTGCCCTCCTGCATCAGACCCCCTTTGGCCTTTTTCCCTCTGGTCTTGCCCCTCCCCCTCTGTTGGACCCCCTCTTTACCCATAGTGCTCTACCCTTCCTTTTTACCAGCAGGGGTGCCTGGCCACACTCTGCTGGCCCTTCCAGATCTGTAGTTAGCCTCGCCCCATCCAGCACTGACCTGGGTATTTGTACTGTTTTCCTCTATTTCCCCTGTGTAAGTCTTGCCTTCCCAATGTTCCTTGGAACCGAGAGCCCTGCACTCTGCCAGCCACCGGGCTGGCCAGGAAACGACCATCAAAGTGCCCACCCAGTCTGAAAGAGCATCCCTATCCGCCCTTGACCCTGTTCTCATTGCCTCCAGCACGTAACCCAGCCTGTCATTCTGGGTGTGTATCTGCTGGTTTATTGTTGGCTTCCCCTGTGAGAATGCAAACCCCCTGGGACCACAGCCTGATGTTCTCACTCATCACTATGCCCCAGCAGTGAGCCCTAGCCAAGGACAGGCATGATGGAGGTGCTCAATTGATGTTTGTGGGATTACTGTGAACGTTCTTATTCACCAACTGGTTTGTGGGCCAAAGGAGGGCACAGGGTTTTGGGTGGTGGTGGCAGGGTGGCTCACCTTTTTGCAGACTGAGGCTCAATGATCAGGAAAGAGACGGGGGTTCCAGACAACCAAGGGGAGGCCCCAACTGGGTGGGGGTCCCCGGCTTTTCCTGGCTTGATGGTACATAAGGAAACCTGGGCCCAAGAAGTCAAATTCTGGGCCCTAAGTATGTGGCTTTCAAACTTCTTTGACAGAGTTCCACGGTGACACATGCGATTCCCCTCACACACACGTGAACGTTCACTCTTTACTCTGAGCGGCACGGTTTAGTTTCTGTGCCATTTTATTCCACTCTCTGCTCTTTCATTATGTTTTAAGGCCAGTTTGACCCACTACACTGAGTTTATAACCCACAAATGGGTGTCCCAGAGCTACTGAGTGTGGAAGGTGACTGTCACCGCAAGTTTGCTGGATGCAAAGCCCGTGTTCTTTCCGGTGAGTGGTCCTGCCTGGGAGGATAGCTACAGAAACTCACGTGTATTAAGAGAACAAGATTATTCTGGGAAATTAAGTGGGAGGTCCTATCAGAGCTCAGGAAGGAAGTTCTGTGGGTGTGTCATTCCTGGCTGGGTCATTCGGGAAGAGGGAGCCCACTTTGCCAGTGGTAGGCATTCCGAAAGTTTTGTGGACTAAATGGGGGAGTGGGCGAGTGAATGGATGAATAACCCCCTTTCCCACACACCTCCAGCACAGCCCCTGCAGGGGAAGGGGAATATGCCACCCTGGTTGCCATGGTCCTGAGAAGGAAAGGATGTCAAAGTCCTGGCAGGGAAGGACCCCTGGGGATTGTCTTGTCCACCCCACCATTGCACAGATGTGGGCACTGGGGTCCAGAGAGGAGACGTGGAGCATCCGAGATCATGCTGTGGTCACTGGAGGAGCCGGGTGGGCCTACCGTGTGCTGGCTCCCAGGCCAGAGCTGAGTCCAGGCTTTGGAGTCTGGAATACAGTGCCCTCTGCCATGAATATTACTATTAGTTACGGCAGCATCTTTGGGCATTTCTGGAGCACTAAGTTCATGACAAGCAGGGCATCAAGTGCCTTACGGGTACTAAGTCATTCATTTCTCATGCAAACCCTATAGAGTAGGCACCCTTATTAACCTCTGGAGAGGAAACTGAGGCACAGAGCAAGCCACTTGCTCAAGGTTGTGGTAGAGCAGGGATTTGACTCTAAATGGGCTCTGTAGCTGTGCTGCTGGAGGCTTGGGTGGGGGGAAACAGGCTGTCTGGGCACAGGCAAAATAGCCAAGTCCTCTCAGGTGGATGGTCAGCACCCCTGCAGTTCAGGCCCCTTGGAAAGCCCCCACACCTCCTGTGTGGCTGATGGTGCAGCTGACAGTTGGGGGCTGTGGGGTGGGGACAGGCAGAGGGGGGCCATCGAGGAGGGCAGGACAGGATGGATGGACAGGAGGCTGAAGCTGGCTCTGCCCTGTCCCTGTGGCATGTCCTCAGGCAGGAGAAACCATCACTGTTAACAATCCTAAAATGGTAGTAGGTGCCAGCACTGTGCATGGGTGATCAGATCTAAGCCTAGGAGGAAGTGGGGGCAGACCTGGGAGGTAACTAGCCCAAGGTGACAGCAGGGGAAGGGACAGAGCCAGGCGTGGGTGCCAACTCGACCCAACTGCAGAGCCCTGCTATCATCCCTGTGCTGTACTTCAGGGAATGGCCTTCTCCATGCCTCAGTTTCTCACCTCTCCGGTGAAAAGAGAGGCTCCCACCTTGACTATTACAATACCTGTCACCTGTTTAAAAGACACACACGTTTGTTAGCTATTATTTAAAAACATTTTTTTTAATGTTTATTCATTTTTGAGAGAGAGAGACAGAGACAGAATGTGAGCGGGAGAGGAGCAGAGAAGGGAGGAGACACAGAATCCGAAGCAGGCTCCAGGCTCTGAGCTGTCAGCAACGAGCCTGACGCGGGGCTCGAACTCACAGACTACGAAATCACGACCTAAGCTGAAGTTGGATGCTTCACCGACTGAGCCACCCAGGCACCCTGTTAGCTATTATTCATCTCATTGTCATCATGGCGTCAGAATCCCAACGCCTGACTCTGAGTTGTGACTTAAGGGTTAGACAGATTCAGATAGAATCTGAGACTTTTCAGGGTCAAGGGCCTGGGCATTTTGTGAGCAGATCATTCAGAATCCACTAAAGGGCTGACAAAGAGACAAGTCAACACAAAACAAGATGTCACCAGCATTTCTTGGCACTTGTGATGGGCCAGGCATTGGGCGAGGCATTTTTCTCCTTTATGTCCTAATATCCCATCAAAACAATAAGTGAGAAACATCAACTCTGCCCAGTCTTCAGATGAGAAAACTAAGGTTGTTCAGAGGGTCTCAACTGCTCGCCCTTAAAAGAGGCAGTTTGGCACTGAGGCTGAGAGCAGGGACTCTTCAAGGACCCCACCCTCAGTCTGCCTCAGTTCTGGAAGCTGGAGCCTGTCTCAGCAAGCCAGCGTGAAGATTAAATGAGATACTGTGTGTTCAGGATTTAGCGTGTGTCTGACACAGGCGAGGCACTCAATAAGCAATAGTCATTGAAATCCCCACCTGTGTTTTCTTAGGGTCTAGAGGACGGGGAATAAATCCCTCTCTAGATCATGAACTAAACCAGGGCAATATCAGTCCGGCGTGGGGAATGGTTGGGCACATCAGTGAGCATTTATGAAGAGCCTACTACGTGCAAGCTGAGTCCAGGCTCTTTCAGTGCAGCAGAGACGTGGAGTGGAGCCATGTAGGCGTCGAGCCCTGGCTTGTGACTCTCAAGTTCAGGGCTCGGGGAGCTGACACACAATCAGTACCATTTACTCACCCTTACCTGGATTATCAGTGTGATGCTTTCTAAATTAATGGTGGTCCTTGATCTGTGTAGTGCTTTATAATTTGTGAACAATGTTCCCCCTTTAAAGGATAGGACTTAGAAACTCTGTGGTCTTTTCCTTTCAGCTTTCCATCCCTGCCGGGCAAATTAGGGACAGATAGTCCCATCTGGCATCTGACAAAGCTGAGGCTCAGACAGTGGAAGTGAGTCGCCCGAATTGTCGAGACTGGTTGCTGGGAGTGTGGGGGCTGGAACTCTGATCTCCTGATCAAAGAATTCTCTCCACCGCATCCTGGGCTCCTTCTCCAAGGGAGACATGGCTGACCCCAGCTTGGGGGACAGTGACTTCTTGGAAGATGGGCTGGGACAGCATGACTCAACAGTTGGGGGCAAACGGTGCAATTTGCAAGGCACGCGGGGACGCACATGGGGAGCTCCAGCATGCTGGCACCTTCCCAGGGACCAGACACAGTCTTACTCGAAATCCCAAACACCAACTGAACAAAATACCCGTTAAGCTTGGAGAGTAGCTCCGGGCTGTACTCCTGCCCTAGCTACATAATTTTAGAATATGCAGGATGCAGGTTTGGCTCCAGTGTGCACTGTTTCTGGGGGTATTTTTTTTTTAATAGTTCCATTCATGCTTCAGAGAGCTAGCAGATTCATTCTGGTCAGAGCTCTGCCTTCAGTCGAAGCTCCTGTGCACATATCCACAGGAGCAGAGAACAAAAATGCACCTGGATGGCTTTTATTCAAGTTGGCAGTTGTCTGGATAAAACCATTCTGGACCACCACATTGCATGGGAGACGTCTTATCCTCCAACAGAGGATGCTGGGCGTC
The DNA here is from genome assembly GCF_022837055.1 of Prionailurus viverrinus. Lineage (NCBI taxonomy): Eukaryota > Metazoa > Chordata > Mammalia > Carnivora > Felidae > Prionailurus > Prionailurus viverrinus. The sequence continues at coordinate 38,857,591 of NC_062565.1, read as the reverse complement.
CACAGCCATTCTGCTGCCCATTACTTGAGTGGCCTTGAATCAGGCATCTTGCCTCCATCCTGCATCTGCACAGGGACACAGGGAGGGTGCTGGACTAAGATGTCCTTTGGCCCTGGTTTTGTAGAAATGGATACAGTTGCAAGTAGTGCCCAAGCCCCTGGAAAGATTTGGGTCCCTCATTGGGGCCTTTCAGGCCCAGCCTTCAAGATCCTGGATATTGAGACAGGGAACAACTTGGGGCCATTTGTGCCAATGGCCACTTGGCCACAACCTTTAGGGTCTGGGTCACTTGGGCCCCAGACCCTCCTTTTTTACTTTTGATTTTTCAAATGTTTATATTTTTTCTTGAGAGAGAGAGAGAGAGAGAGAATGAGTGGGGGAGGGGCAGAAACAGAGAGACACAGAATCCAAAGCAGGCTCCAGGCTCTGAGCTGTCAGCACAGAGCCCTGCATGGGGCTTGAACCCATGAACCATGAGATCATGACCAGAGCCAAAGTCAGACACTTAACTGACTGAGCCACCAGGCACCTGGGCCCCAGACCCTCATACATAGCTATGTGTCTTGGGGCTCAACCTGACCAGTCGGCAGAGGTGGCCATATTGAGGAGGCCCATCCTGGAGAGTCACAGCTGGGACCCCCAATCCCTGCTAGGAGGCTTGAAATTAAGATGGGAGTTGGAGAGAGTTAGGTCATCCTTATGTAGGCTTTGAAGTCCCAAAGCCACCTCCACTGAGCACACCCTAGACACCAGCGGCACAGACTGTCCAGTGGTTCCAAACCAGCGCTCTGTCAACCAGGGCCCCTGGAGGCACGAGATTCTCTTCCCCCTTCCCACCCAGGCAAGGGGAGGCTTTTGTGTGGCAACTTCCTGATTTCACATTTTAATTTTCAAAAAGGAAATAAATTCTCTCCAGCCTTAGCTGTAATTGACTTTGGAGTTGTGACTTTATCATGCAAATGGTTATTTGTGGACTTTTAGAAACCTGCGTCACGGAGTGAAATTATATACTTAGAGACTTCCAAAGCCATGGATTGCGGTCCCAACAGATCCTAATGATTCTCCGGGTGCCATTAGGGTATAACGTGGAAATGCATATTTAGAGGATGATTAAAAAGCAAACGAGCACACACAGCGAAATTCCTTGTGGAAAGTGGTGATTAGACCCACGGCAAGACTGTTTTCTTATGTTAGGGACCTTACTGACCACCCCCCACCCTGGCCTCCGCCCCTTGCCCCCACAGAGCCCCGGAGGCCCTGCTGGCAGGTTATAAACAATCACAGACCAAGGCCTGAAGGAGAAGGAGGAGGAGGAGGAGACAGATCCCCCCCAGACCTGCCCCTTTGCAGAGGGAGCTCACTGGCTGCTTTGCGGCAGCCACCAGAGGAATCTGGGACTGTCCTCTCCAAAGATCTAGGTGCATTTTCTGCACCACCACCACCACCCCAACCCAGGCCACCATCATGTCACATACCCTGGAAACAGTTCAGTGTGAAATCCCTTTAGCAGTAAGTGAGGGGCTCTCCCACCCAGGTAGGTAGGGAGGGTGGTTTATAAGGACAGGAGCTATAGTCTTGGGTAGGATTTGAGACCTGGTTTCAGACTCAGGGCTGCTGCTTGAGTATTGCCTGTGTGCCTTTGGTCACTGTAACTCACACGTCCATGAAGGAGATACTAATATCAAATGTGATTCTGTACATCAAAGAGTTTAAAAATAGTAAAGGGGACCGCCTGGGTGGCTCAGTCAGTTGGGAGTCCGACTTCAGCTCAGGTCATGATCTCGCAGTTCATGGGTTCGGGCCCCGCGTTGGGCTCTGTGCTGACAGCTCAGAGCCTGCTGCTGCGGATTCTGTGTCTCCCTCCCTCCCTCTCTGCCCCTCCCCTGCTCATTCTCTCTCTCTCTCTCTCTCTCTCTCTCTCAAAAATAAATAAACATTTAAAAAATCGTAAAGGGCTGGGGGATGAGGCTTGTCATGACTTCCTTCCATGTCTGTTTCTTGGTCTTGCTGAAAACAGGTGCTTTCTGCCTGGGCTCCAGGTGCAACCCCTGCAAGGTGTCAGTCCATCACCCGTTCTGACCTGTTTCCTTCCTACTTTCACTGTCCTTAGCTCAAGTGGATTGCCACGGGAAGAAGGCTTTCAGTTACCCATAGCTCCACAATGTGCTTCTGACCTCACTCCTATTTCCACCTTCATAAGGGGTCGCCCCCATCCTGATTTCTCCACAAACCCACTCTTTCTGTAGGAAATTGGTGAATTGGTTAGAGACACACTTTATTGAGCACTTAGTCATGTGCCAGGCACTGTGCTAAGCACACGCTATGTCTTTTGTCTCATTTCATATTTGCTACAGCCCCACGATTATTCCAATTTACAGATGAAGAAACTAAAGTCCAGAGAAGTTAAGTAACTCGCCTGAGGCCACACAGCTAAGTGACCAAATCCAGGACCGATCGCAGACTTCCAGGTTTTAACCTTTAAAGTTATAGGCATGTCACTTGGGTCCGATGCAACAGCCAGCTTTGTGGCATGTTTCTCTGTGGGTCTTTCTTATGTGTGCATCTGGCTTTTCCTGGGAGAGGCCCCTATCCCAGTCCCCAGCACACTCATCCTTGGGCCTGAACCCCTTGTTCATCCTTGGGCCTGAACCCCTCCCTAATCCCCTATTTCCCTCCAGCAGCTGCCCCTATCTTTCCCTACCTCTGCACACACGTCTTAGAGTTGACTCTCTTTTCTGCCTCCTTCTCTTGATTCCTTCACCCATTTGAATCACCTTCACTCTACTGTCCAACATAATGGCTCTTTCTGGCATCACCAGTGACCGCTGTGTCTCTAAATCCAACGGGCTGGCTTCTGAAAAGCATTGACTCAAGCGCCCACCCCATCCTTCCTGGCACAGCTTCCTCCCTTACCTCCAGTGACACACCCTGCCTGCCCAGATTTCTTCCTAAATCTCTGGCCATGTCTTTACAGACTCACTGGAGTTGCGGCTCCGCAAGGCCAGGTCCTGCGGCGGCCAGATCCTCTCCCTCGGCGATCTCATCCATGCGCAGCCTCATTTTCTGTCCACATGCGGACTATCTACAAATGCGGGTTCCCACCAACTCCTCTGTTGAGCCCTACACCTGTATGTTCAACTGCCTATTCAACATCTCTTGGATGTCTCAAAGATATCCCAAACCCCACCTGTCCCCTGAAGAACTTGTGACCTTCTCCAATAATGATAGTCTTCTTCCAGTGTTCTCTCCTATCCTATGGCACTAGTGTCCATCCTGAAGCACAAGGAAGGAGCTAAGGGTCATTGTTGGCAAATCCCTTCACTCCTGCTTACAGTCAGTCCGTCATGGCGATCGGTCGATTTCATCTCACGGTTAGCTGTTGGATTCATGCCCTTCTGTCCTGCCCATGCCTGTCCTGACATGCCCTTCATGTCCTGTCCTGCCCTAGTTCCCTTGACTGGTTAATCCACCTCCCACACTGCAACTCGAATCATGTCATACACACCTCACCCTTACCCTTACCCCACTGAAATCACCCTTGGTTTTCTGTTGCTTTTGAGATCATTTCCCAAACCCATGATGTGGCCCTTAAGAGCTGCATGGCTGGCTATGTCCACCCTCTAGCCTTCTCGCCCATCCTTCTCCCCTTCTTGCTCTTTGGGCCCCAGCCACATGGCCCCATGGCCTCGGTCCCTGGAGCTCACCATGCTCCCTCTTTGTGTAGTCTAGGAACGTGTGTTCTCAGTCTGGAACATTCTCCCACTACTTGTGTGCCTTCCTCCCCCAAGCTTGGCTCCTTTGTCCTTTTCTCTGATAGAGCCATGGACCTGCCTTCAGGACGGTCTGTAAGCCTCACCCATTAGTGTGTATGTTAACTATTTCTGTCACCCCTGCTGGCCTCTCAGCTCCACGGGATCAGACACCATGTCTGGTGCTCCTCTACCATCCTGGTACCAAGCGCAGCATGTTCAGTACCTTCCTTAGTCCATGGATGCTTCCAGAGGGCCATTGTGTTCTAGCCACTGTTCTGGGCTCTGGGGGACACGAGGGTGAGCAGATCAGACATGTGGTTGTGTTCAAATAACACTCGTAAGGTGTTAATGAATGTTCCCTCTTTGTGCCTCACCTTCCAGTTCCCTCCCCACTCCCTTCTTGGAAGGACAGAAGTCTGGAGCCTCCAGATAGAGGGACACAAAGGACAAGTGCCTGCCTCCCCCTGCGCACCTGGGCCCAGATTTCCCAAGGGCTTGTAACTGCAGCCCTCCTTCCCTGCCTTGTCCTGATAGCCCAGCAGGCTTTCAGTCTGCCTCTGACATTCCTCCCCTCCTTCGAGGCCTGTCTGAAGCCACACCCCATGGCTCTCCATGCTGACGATCTGCGGTGTCTCGAAGTGCAGGCTGATCCTGAGGGACTCCTTGGAGGTCCCCAGGCTTCAGCCTCCCCATCATAGGGCTGATGATGCTCACCTGTAGGGTTGCAGTAGGAATTAAGTGAAGTCATGTGGGTGAGGGTGCTCTGAGCCCATAGGGCTCTAGACAGATGGAAGTGTATTATCACTTGACACCATAGGGCTATTTCCCTTTGCACATGGTACATCCTGTCTCCTGAGCAGGACACACCCACTCTGGATTTCCACTGGGTTCAGCAAAGGACAAGGATGTAGAGTCAAGATGTGCTGGGTGAAAGACTGAGGCTAAAACACACATAAATGAGGCAGAAAGTTCAGACTGTTCGGGGCCCCTCCATCTCTCTGACCCCATACCCCTTGGATACCCGGCCTCATGTTTCCATGGTCCCAGTGGAGGGGACCCCCAAGCCAGAGTATCGAGGGCAGAAAGAGGCACATTGGCACAGGGCTGAGTCCACACCTTGGAGTATTTTCACCCAATGTATTCTAGATGCTCCCAATTAGAAAGTTTAATTTGATTATTTAAAAAACCAATGTTATTATAAAAAATTTAGAAAATGCTCTTAGGTGTAAACAATTATCCATCGTCCCATCATCCTCGATAACTTCTGTTAACATTTTGTGCTTCCTGTCAGTTTTTTTTTTCAAGTTTATTTATTTGAGGGAAAGAGAGAGAGCATGCACTTGAGTGGGGGAAGGGAAAAGAGCGATGGACAGAAGGAGAATCCAATGAAGGAGCCCAATTTGAGGTTCGAACTCACAAACTGTGGCATAGTGACCTGAGCCGAAACCAAAAGTCGGACGCTTAATCGACTGAGCCACCCAGGTGCCCCCCAAAAACATTATTTTTGATAGTTGCACCAGTACTATCAAAACTTCTTTCAATCAAAAGAGTGATTTTTGCTTAGAGCAGAGAATGCAAAACAAAACAAAACAACACAGAAATATACAAAGGGAAAAAATCACCACCATCCATAACTCACATATTCAAGGATAACGCAGTTGACGTTTTGGGATATGTCTTTCCATACTCTCTCTTTCCAAACCTGCACATATTATTTTTGATGGTTTCAAGTTGTCCACAGTCTTTGAGGCGTGCTGGTTTCCTTAGAGGTGTGGATATGCTTACACTTGTCATTGGGCTTAACAGCTGCAAGCCAGTGCCCTATCTGGATGCCACACCTGATGCCTGACAGTTGGACCTGTAGGTCCCTTCCACTCTCTGTCATTATAAACAACATTGTGATGGACATCTTTGCATGGACACCTTTACATACAGCCATGATTATTTCCTCGTACACTGCTGTGTTCACTCTCCTCCAGAATACTGAAGGGGGACTTGTTTCCAAAGGTGTGGGCACAGTGGACAGAGTCAGCAAGGATGTTGAATTGCCCAAAGACCAGCTGGAAAGCCATGAACTACCTACCCCTGGCCTGAAGTGCACAGAGTGAGGAGCTGGAGGGGCAGCTGTGGGGGGCTTGCAGGGCGAGGGGCCTCACCCACAGGGAGCTGGATGCCACATGTCTGGAGGTAAGGGGTGCAGATAAGGAAGGGGAGCCTGACAAGAGCCAACATGCTCTGAAGACTTGCCAGGGCTGCCTCTGAGGGAAATCTACACGGTAGTCTCATACAGAATATATAAACCTGTTTAATCCTCACGACAGCCCGAGGTAAGTGCCATTCTTCCCCATTTTACAGGTGAAGTAACTGAGGCACAGAGAGCTTTTCAAAACTCCTGCTCCCACAGCTAGCAGAAGGCAGAGCTGGTGTCCAAACCTGGATACATACGGGGTCAGCCAGTCACTGGGTTCATGCAGAGACTGGCCCTAGGCTAGGCATTCTAATCTCTGTCTGCCCACTCTCTGTCCGCCTGCTGCCACTCTCCAGCAGGAGAAAAAAGAGAAACCACACACAATCCGAAGAGGAGCCCCGCGAAGCCCTAAATCCACTCCAATTGTATTTTCTCTCTATCCCTTGGAAAATAAAAATTGCTGAGCGCCTGCTATTTTCGCCGAAACTGTGTAGCAGAAATCTTCTCCTGGGCTGTGACCCTGGGAGTCAGCTTTCCGCCCAAAGCACATTTTTACAGCCAAGTTATTTCTGATTCTTTAAAAGCAAAAGCAAGAGCAAAAAAAAAAAAAAGTGTCTGGAAGGAGCAGACTCTGTTGTAATGTAATGTCTCAGCAAAAATCCCTGGCCGCTGGGCGCACGCTTGGCTCCTGTCCTGACCACAGGAGGCTGGGAGGCGTCTTAGGCAGCATGGGGCGAGCACAAGGCTGCAGGCAGCCCTTGGCATTTTAATTATTGCAGGGACATGATAGCAAGGAGTGGAGATGATGGGATGCGTTGAAAGGAGAGGAACGCGTAGTCAGGGAAAGGAATGGACAATTTACAGATCTGGCTTTGAACTTGGAGGCGCCCCACTCCTCACTCTGAGTGAGCTGCTTCCTGGGGCATCATAAAAATGCTTTGACTTTGGGTTTGTATTTAAAATCATCAAGAGCCGTGTGTGTGTGTGTGTGTGTGTGTGTGCATACGCACGCACACTTGTGAGGGCGGGAACCATTTTGGTCTTGCTCACATGTAGATCTCCAGCACCAAGCACGCTTCCTGGAGCGAAAGCAGGTGCTCAATAAACATTTGTTCAGAGTCTCTTGGAGCACCTGCACGTGTGTGAATGAGTCTGTGTGCAGGGGTCAGAGGGGACTCGTCTGTGCATCCCTGTGCATGCATCACCAGAATGTCATCTCCCGAGGGCAGAGATCCTGCTCGGCTCCCTACACTGGCATACCCCAGGTGCCAAACACAGTGCTGGTGTGCGGCTGCATGCGCATGGGGGCGTCTCCGAGCCAGCCTGGGTGTGAGCATGAGCTTATATGCGCAGCGTGTGAGAGACCACGTGTGAGAACCGATGCCCTTGGATGGCGTGGTGCCTAGGAATGTCGGGGTTGGGTGTACCTGCATTTGGGAGCAAGCGTACATGCTAGTTTGTTAAGAAACAGGGAAAGACATATGTGTAGACAGCGTCAGTGACTGGAAATGGAAACCACAGAGAAATATCTAGAAATATCTTCATAAATATGTTGGGACTCTCTCCTGCAGGCGCTGGCCTCTGTACCCACGGCCCTGGTGTGTTTGGATTTGGGTCTTAATTGTAGACCCTTCAACCATGAATGCAGCTTAGATTCAATTATTGGGAAGAGCCTGAGGGCAGAAGACTGGACTTTTTGGCACAGACACTCATTACTCACTTGTAGCTCTAGAAGACCCTTTGGCTGCCTCCCATCTCCCGTTTACACTTGCAGTGTCGTTTTTCTCTCCCAGTCAGTCTCTCCAGGCTTCTCTGCTGGTGACAGAGCCTTCAGTGCAGTCACTGTAGGCACACTGTCGTCCAGTCAGTGTCCTCTGCCGATGGTCAGGACCTCGTTGCCCTTGCCTTGTTACCTCGGTCTGCACCTTGCCCTCCATAGTTCTGGTTCCTCAGCACCCCAGCAGCCACCCCCGTAAGTGATTGTCTCCTTCCTCAAGGTCAGCTCTGTCTCAGGACTGCTCCCCAACAGTAAAGATGATAAATGGCTGTTGTGGTCTGAGACTGGGGAGGTGACATTTCTCTAGCCTTCCAAGAATCCCCTGTGTGCCTGCCGTTGTTGTCCTGATCTGGGTTTTTTGATCATCCTCGCTTCCTGGGGAGCCCAGGGCCCTCTCTGCAAAGGCCATGCATCAATCCTGGGGAAGACAGGAAGACAGGGCGGTGTGTGTTGGGCGGGGGGAGCGTGTTGTGGAAAATCTAGGGCATCTGCACTGCATAGCCTTCTCTATGCAGCTGTGGAAACTGAGGCATTGTCAGGCACTCAGCTTCCTCTCCTTGCCCCATCCTTGTTCTATTGTAAGCGCATGCTTTTCTGTCTCCCAGAGACAGGATATCACCGTGCGTTCTGTGTGGCACTGGGACTTAGTAGATGCTGATGCAGTTATGGGGGACTCCCAGAAATGCTTAGCCAGCTTCTGCTGGGAAACAAACTACAGGACAGGTTTGGAGGTAGGTGTCTGGGTGGGGGTGGTATTGGGAGGGAGGCTAGACTGAGGATGGGGCAGAAAAGACAAAAAGGGTCCCTGGGACAAGCAGAGATCGACAGGGCCATGGGCTATGCCTGGCACGCTTGGAGGAGACACTGGAAGAGAGGGATGCTGGGGTCCTCAGAGGGGGAGAGCCGGGGAGTGGTCTGCTGGTCAGGGTGGAGCCTAGGAACACCTGGAGCAATGCAGAAGGAGGCTCTCTGAGGTTGGATCAAGGGACAGGGGCAATGGTGATAACGAGGAAGAGTAGGTTTCTGAGCTAGACAGGCAGGTGAGAATGAGACCCTCCTTTTACACACCTCTCCTTTTCTGCAGAGTCATGTAGGGGCCGAAGCCTTTGCATGGTGCTTTACAGATTGCAAAGCTCTAGCACATCCAATAACCTTGTATCGGCCCCTGGAGGCACATAGATATTAGAACTCTTATGTCATAGATCAGGAAGGTACAGAGGGATTAACTGCCTTCTCAAGGTCCATCAGCAAGGAACTGGAGTTCTAGGACCATTAAGTCGACTTAATAAGCACCTACTGTGTGCCAGGTGGTTTTTAGGTGCTGGGATTACAGTCAGAGCACCTTCTATTCTCGTGGGAGGAGGCAAAGAATCACACACATACACATCAGCAAGATGCTTTTCAGTACCTACGGAGAAGAGAGAACAGGTTATGGAAAGTAGTGATGGACAGTGGGGCTCAGGGACAGGCCCTTTGACCAGGTGGTGAGGGGGGCTTCTCAGGAGAAATGACACAGAAAGTGAGATCTGAATGATGAAGGTAGAATGTGAAGGTAGAGGTGGGAGAGGGGGAGGGGGGAGGGGGAGGGGGAAGAAGGGTCTGAGCAGAAGGAATGGCGAGTGTAAAGCTCCCAGGGCTGGAATGAGCTACAGCCAGGGTGTCTGGAGCTTCCAGACAGAGCTGAGGACAGAGCTGGGGACAGAGCTGGGGAACCATGAGGCTGGGAGGGGTCACCAGGGGCTGAATCACACAGGGCCTTGCAGGCTGCAATGAGAAACTCTGTTTTGATCCTCAGTGCAGCAGGAGCCTCGGAAAGGTTTTCAAACAGTACACCGGCCTGACCTGATTGCGGTTTAGATAGGTCCCTCCGGCTGCTCTGTGGAGGACAGATTGGAGGCGGGCCAGAATTATAGGAAGGACATACATAAACTAGGGGACTAATGTCGTGGTCCGGGTGAGAGGTGATGGTGGCTTGGGGCAGGCGGTAGCGGTGAGGTGGTGAGAAGGGATTGGATCCAGGATAGATTCTGGAGGAAGAGCTGAGAAACGTAGTGATGGGCGGGACATTTGGGGGGAGGGGGTGTGAGGAGTCAGGAACAGATGGATGGGTGGCTGGCATGGCGTTTTGGAGATGGGAACTGCTCCAAGGGAGGCAGATGTGGAATGAGGAGAGGGAATTTGTTGTTCTCTGTTGGTTCAAGATGCCCAGTGGTCATCCACATAGAGATGGCAAGCTGGTAGGTGGATGTGCAATTCTGACAAAGTCCAGGGGAAAGGCCTGGGCTGGAGGTAAAATTTTAAGAGTCTTCATCAGATACAAGGATCCCACTGGATGTGATCAGCTGGGAAGAGAGTGTAGACAGGGGGAGAGGAGGGCTAGAGGATGGTGCTAGGGGCAATATGGCGATAGAGGTCCGGAAGCTGGCACAGGAGGCTGGGAAGGAGGGACGTGTGAGGCTGGGGGCAAACCAAGGGAGTGTGATGCTAGAAAAGCATTTTAGAAAGAAGATAGGAACAGTTGTGTGAGATGCCGTGGGGACATTGGGGAAGGAAAAAACCAGAGAATTGGCATTTGGGTTTGAGATGTTAGGAAGTCATTAGTGACCTTGATCAAAGCCTTTGCCGTGGAGGTGTGGGGATGGAGCCACAGGGATGGGACGAACCAGCAAATCTTTTGCTGGGGGCAGGGGTAGGTCAAGGAAATCAAGGGGCTGGGAGGTAACATGGGGTCAAGGGAAAGAGTTTTTCTTTTATGATGTGAACTACCAAGACATGTTTGTCAAGGGGAATGGATGACCCAGAGAGAGAGAGAGAGAGAGAGACAGCGGTGATGCAGAGGACAGAGGGAATCATTGCAGGAGAAAGTCCCTGAGAAGATGAGACGAGACAGAATCCTGTTCACAAGTGGAGGGTTTGGTCTTAGAAAGCGATGGGGATGCTTCCCCCTTGCCCCCACCCATTTCAACAGAAAAGAAGGCAGAGAATGTGAGAACAGATGCAGGTAGGTGGGTGAACTAGGGGTGGGAAGAAGAGACAGGTTTCTGATTTCATTGATTTCTCTATGAAGTGAGCATCAAAGCTGTCATCCGGTGATGGGGACGGGGCACAAGCAGAGAAAATGGTAATTTGAGGAATGAGGGAAATTTTTGAAATAATTTTCATGGAGCGTTAGAAAGTGAATTTACTAGGCAAGTACTGAAACATTACCTGGCCGCGTTCAAAGGTAGGCTTCATCATAAACTTGAACTAGTTCATGCGGCGGGGTGATGTTCTTTCCAGGGTCCTAGAGAGCAGTCAGCTGAATGGCTGCAGGCGCCAAGTGGATGGTTGGGTTTAACCAGGGTTGCCGTTTTTCCAGGTGATTGTGAAAGAGGGAGAGGGGGGCCAAGGGCATCCAGGCTGCTAGGAAAGCCATGGTTTGGGGGCAGGTCTGCGCAATCTGGGCTGAGAAATGAAAGAGCATAAGAACCGTGTTTGCTGGATAGTGACCGAGATGAATGTGGACCAAGGGGTCTCAGCAGGTGGGAGAGTTGTGAGTGCAGGAGTGCTGGAGTCCTGGAGGGGAAGTCACACAGGGGTCCTTGAAGTCGAGACTATATTTATGTATCTATTTTGAGGTGGAGAAGTCAGAGTAGAGGTTGTTACTGGTGATGATGGATGAGGTGTACAGTGTGACCATGTGCAGGGAAGGGTGGGAAGGGCAGGAAAAGATCTTTGGTGCTAAGGGGGGATGGTCAATGAGTCGAGGGTCCAAGGTGTTGGACAGATCATCTGCAGGGACACTAAAGATGTTGAGAACGATGGTCAGAATATTGGTGAGGAGAGAGAGAGAGAGACAGTGTGGACACCAAGGTGCCGAGGTCAACTGGTGACTAATCTTTAATTCTTAAAATTTCAAAGTCATCCATCCAGGAAAGTGGTTTTGAAAGACTTTGGAAGACTCTCACCTCTTGTTTGCAGGAAGCACTTTGGGGCAGCTCGGACAACAGCAGAAGTTCAAGTATAGCTACTGTTTGGAAATAGGGTGGGGGAGATTCAGCCCCTTCCTCTCACCTCCAGCCTTGGGGCTGGGGTGGGGGGGCTTTGAGAAGGTTCCATGGACCCGTCCGTGGCACACAGAGAACCACCGATGGAATCCAGCGGCCCTTGTTTTATGTGTAAGGAACAAGAGTTCTGTTTATCCAAGAGCAGAGCCAAGAACAGAGCCAGGTGTCCTGCCTCCCACTGGACCTGGGCTCCATCACCCCTGCAAACCTCCCTTCCCATTCTCTGCTGCTTTTCCCTGAGGTTTCTTTTTTTTTCTTTTTCTTTTTTTTTTTTTTTAATGTTTTCATTTTATTTTTGAGACAGAGAGAGACAGAGCATGAGCGGGGGAGGGGCAGAGAGAGAGGGAGACACAGAATCTGAAACAAGCTCCAGGCTCTGAGCCGTCAGCACAGAGCCCAATGTGGGGCTCGAACTCATGGACTGTGAGATCATGACCTGAGCCAAAGTTGGACGCTCAACCGACCGAGCCACCCAGGCACCCCTCCCTGAGGTTTCTAAAACACAAGACTGACCACAGCATTAGCGGGAAGCTCCTCTCCAACCCGTCCCTAGGGCTTTCCCAGAACTAAATGATGTCATTGTCCCATCATCAGAGGGGGCTAAGCTCAGATGAAAGCCATGAAGAGATGGCTGAGAGATACCCAGCTACAAGGTCTGTCCTGGGGTGAGGGGTGGAGCAGATCTGGGTCCAGAGATGAACTGCAAGCAGGGACTTGGCCATGACCAGACTCCTAGAGCCTGGGCTGGACATGGATAAGGCAGGATGGACCCACAGGCTGGAAGTCAGCGTGCAGGGGCGAGGCCAGCACCCAGCTAAGTGGACTGCCCAAGCAAGACATCAGTGTGGCCAAGAGACAGAAGCTCTCTGCAAGGCAGTGGGACAAAAACCAGACTAGGAGATGGAAGGATTGGGAGGAGGTGGGGAGATAGAGTTGGAGGGTTTCCAGAGGTGCTGTGGAGCACAGGGGCTTTTTGTAGGTCCTACTGGGCCTCACCTATGAGAAGAAAGGTGCTAGACAGGACTCTGTATCGGGGAGCATGTCCAGACCAACAGGTCAAGCTCAGTAATGGGGGACATGGAGGCTGAAGGCAGTATTCAAAGCCAGCTGGACATCCCTTCATGGGTTTGAGCCATCTGCCCATGGACAGGGGAGCCTCACCTGAGCTGGTATACGGGAAATAGTACCTGTGCTCATGGGAAGGGGCTGGTAAGTGTCACACAGATCTCATTGTCTCAGCCAGATGAGCCGGAGCACAAGTCAGGACTCTCAGTATAGCAGCATACTGGCAGGGAAACTGAGGCAGAAGGCTGGGATGGGTGGGCAGGGGCAAGGGGCTCACTTCCTGTCACTGACCCCCACCTCAGTTCTGGCCCCAGTGCCCAGAGGATTCCAGGATGTCCCCTCTGCCCTGAAGCCCTTCCCCCTCACCCCTGATGTCGGCAAACTCAGCCCTCTCACACATCCCTTCCTAGGACAGACCTTCCCTGACCGGCCTGTCTGTAGAGCCCCCGTGCCTCATCCTTCATTCGCCTCAAAGTCCTTAACCTGCTTTATGTTTCCTGGAAGCACATGTCACTTACTACCTGACATCTTAGAATGTGTACATTGACTTGTGATTGTCCACTTTCCACACTAGCGCTAGGCTGGAAGCTCCCCTAAGGCAAGGAATTCGATTTCCCTGTCCTTCCAGATCTGCCGCGCTCGGCCCCCAGCAGAGGAAGGGGCCCTGGTTGCCATGCTGCCGAGCTGTGATGCTCACCCCCTCCCTCAGAACCCGGCTGTTGAAGGCTCCAGAGCTGGTGACCGGAGCTGGGCCCCTGGAAACCCCAGGCCGGTTGTATCAAGGCCGATAAGCTTCAGTAAGTGGCTCTAAAGATAATCAATTGTTTTCATTCTGCGTGAAACAACCAGCACCAAGGAACCTCTATTTAAAAACCACACACATACGCCAGATCCATCCTTTGTTAAATTGTCGCACATGCTGATCTGATTTGACCTGGCAGGTTTAATGTGCTTCCTGCTCAGTGCCAGAGAGGGGGCTGGGAGGGGCTGGGGGTAGGGGGAGGGGATGCAGCAGGGGAAGCTGCGGGGTGGGGGTGGGGGGGTGCAACTGAGCAGGAAGGAGAGGAGGATCTGGAATTGACAGGGAGGAGGGAATCTCACCTCCCCGCTTTACCCACCTCAGGTGAGGGCTCCTCTCTCCTGTGGGAAATCCTGCCTTAGTCTTCCTCCCCCTCCTCCTCCTTCTCCTCCTCCTCCTCCTCCTCCTTCTCCTCCTCCTCCTCCTCCACCTCCTCCTCCTCCATTGATCCAAGAGAATTAGTGGCCTGTCTGGAAAGGACCTTAGACTGCAGGGTCCAAACCCTTGATTTTCCAGGGAAAACAGAAACTCAGAGGGGGTAGGCCGCTTACCCAAAGTCACACAGCAAAATAGTGGCTGAGTGGAGGCAGGGCCTGGGACACTAGAGGGCTACTTAGTAGTCTTTCTAGGAGCTACTGGGGAGGGATTCTTATCTCTTCCACAAGCAGGAGGTCTTGACAAGGGCAGGGGCACATCTTTCTCCTTCCCTGCCTCTCAGGCACACTCTGAGATAGACACCCAGTGAACATTATTAAGTGAGTGAAGGGAGGGGGCCGTGGGGTCCCCGAGAGGGGGAGGAGATCTGTGGGTCAGGGAATGGAGCAGCTTGGGCAGACCAGGTCCTAGAGAACACAAGAGCAACAGTTTTGAAAATATAAGGCACGTCATGCCTGTCCTCTGCTCCAGATCTTGCACTGGCTCCCAGTTCACTCAGAATAAAAGCCCAAGTCCTAAGGATGGCCTGCAAGGCCCTGTGTGATTCCACCCTACCCTTGTTGCTACTTCCCTCCCTTCTCCTCACCCGCGCGGCCACACTGGTCACCTTGCTGTCCCTCCTGCCTCCAAGCATGCTCCCCGATTTTACAGGTGAGCAGCACAGCCTCTGAAGGAGTCAAGGACATGAGGGGTCACTGGAGGCTGAGTCAGGTGGCAGCCAGGGAAGCTGGGAGGTCAGGCAGGTAATGGAGGTGGGGAAGGCCAGGGGCTGCCTCACCCCAGACGTGTGGGCACCAGAGGGAGCCTGATGCCCTTTGTCTGAGCCTGGGAACAATTCTCTGGCGGTGGGTCCTCTGATGTTCCTGTCCTGGCAGGCCTGGGCATGGTGGGGCTGCCGAAGGACCTGGTGCACTCCAGAAAGAGAAGAGGCAACATGGAGACGCTTGGGGCTGAGGAGGGACACGATAGCAGTTCCCTCGTGTGATGGCTGGGAGTGACTGGAGACTCGGTCCCAGGGAGGGGCACTTCTCCGGAGGAGCTGACAGTCACCTGTGATGAGGGCTGCGGTCAGAGGGGCTCTTCCTCTCTCCCGGGGGGGCCCCCCCTGCCACCGCCGCTCTGCCCCTCCTCTGTCTCTCCACACCCCTGCTGGCCTGAGGCACAGACATGGCCATAAATAATAGTAATAAAGAGAGAGTCTGTGCCAAGTGAGATGATTTTATGAAATTACATTTTTGAAAAGGTTAATTCTTCCATCTCCCCACTTGTACTCCAATCTGGAGAGGCAAATGTGGATTAATTGGTCCCATTTCCTCCCCGGCCTCCGAGGGACACTGACAAGCTGTTTGCTTGCACCAGGGCCTGACTTGTCCATCAGGCTTGCCGGAAGCAGCCGGTCAGTCAGGGCCCTCCTTCCCCCTGGAGCTGGCTGACCTCCCTCCCTGTCAGGCTCAGGGCCAGCAGGGGCCCTCCCGACCCCAGCCTGGGAAGTCCTGGCAGATGGAGGGACAGACGGCAGGGACAGGAGAGGGGGCCGCCAGGGAGACTTCTGGAAGTGGCTGTGGAGGGCAGGACATGGGAGGAGCAGATGTGGGTGAGGGGGTCCCGGTGGGAAGCCTGAAGCTGGGAGCCCCCGGGGGACATGCAGGGAGTAGGCAGGGTGGGTGAGTCAGACAGGGGAAGGGAATGGAGACAGATGGACAGACAGACGTGAGGGAGGAGCCAGGAGCCGGTGGGTAGACCTTCTTTCTGGTCTCTACTTTCTACCTTTTCATTGTTATTTTTCCCCCAAATCAGGCAGAGGAAGTCCGGGGAAGACAGACCCTGAGGGAAGGCATTTACCTCAAAGGGAGACAAAGAGAACCCGGGAGGAGTGTTTTCTGGGAGCACCAAGTGTGACCTGTGTCCCTTCCCACTTATCTCCTAACCAAGCCGGCCCTCCTTGTGTCCCCAGGGCCCGCCCTGGACTGCCCAGCTCTCCTCCCCTCCCTCACCATCTTGGATGCCCGGTCCCCCTCCTCCAGGCGAAACTGGGGTGGTGTCAGCAGCTCCACCTTGTGTCCCCGACGGCCACTCTTAGCTGTGCCACCTCATGCAGACACTGCCCCACTCTGGGCCTCAGTTTCCTCATCTGTGAAGCGAAGGGGCTGGACGAGCTTGTTCGAAGTATCTTACAGTGCTGAGGTGTGGAGAGCGCTGGGTGCTTAGACGAAAGGGTTGCTCTGGTGTTTAGCTGTGTGATGACTTTATTTCGGTGGGAGATCATCACCGGTTTTTAAGTACGATAAAGTGGACCAGTAGGGAAACAGAGAGGCAGTGAGAGGGAGGCAGGCTGCGTGGGGGTGTCCGTCTATCTGTCTCTGTGTGCCTCTGTGTGTCGCGGGGGGACAGGGGAAATATGCCAGCAGGTGCTCTTTGTGGCTGAGTCTTTCCCCTCCTTGGGTTAGCTCCTCCCATGTCCCGCTCCCCAGGGTGAGCCTGGATCCCAGTCAAGACCTAGCCCACCACGCTGAAGCCTTGGGAGATACAGGAGTGGACCTTCTCTCAAGGAGACAGAGGAGGTCAGACTCTATACGGGTTGTGTTTCACCTCCAGACCAGACCCGGGGGCTTGTGCCATAACTGGAATCACCCCTGATGCGCAATGGGTACAGGGAGGAAGCATTCATTCTACCTGAGGGTTGTAGGGATCAAGGGAGGGGCTTCCTGGAGGAGGAGACATTTGAAATATAGATTGATTACACACTCTGGGCCATGGGAAGCTGGGCAAATGGCTCAGTCAAGGGACAGAGAGGCAGGCAGGTGCCCAGGGTGTGTGGGGACAGGTAGAGAGTCAATCTGTCAGATGGCTGTGCCTCAGCCAGGTATGAGAAGTGAGAGGCATAGAAAGTCCTCTCACGGGAAGTGAGGCTGAGAGGTGTCTTTGTTTCAGTGGAGCAGAGGCAGAGGGAAGGGCAGGCAGGGCATGGATGGGGAGGGGACAAGCAGACGGCCAGCAGACAGGGTCCCTGCTGCCTGGTGGCCCCAGAGAAGGAAGGAGTGGGCTGGAGAGAAGATTCAGCCCCACTGGCACCCTCTCCCCGTGGCCCCTGATGGGGCCAAGCCACCTATTTCCTGGCTAGGGTCCCCTCCTGACAGGCACTCTCCCTGTTTATTCCTGTTCAAAGAGCGGGGAAGACCTATTTCCCTCCCAAGAGCCTATTTATTCTGCTTTCTCATTTTCCAATCCAGTGACTTTACAGCTTTTTTTCGTTTGGCTTCATCTTCCCAACAAGAGGAACTATTCCCTCTCCTTCTCATCCCCCGGCTGGGGAAGAACTGGGGCTGCTGCTCTGGCTGGGAGGCCTGGGGCCTGCTGCGCACCAGCCAGGTGGGCCTGGGGGCCCCACTCTCCATTCCGGGGCTCACGAAGCAGGACCACTTACTGTCTCATGGCCCTGTAGCCCCAGGACCATAGAGAAGAAGCGGGGTTTAGATGAGACAGAGAGAAGCAGGGAGCCAGGGAAGGGGGGTGGGTCTCCCAGTCTGGCAATGGATGGTGGGCTTGGGGCCCCCTTTGGTTTGCTCCTATCATCTATCTTTCCTCACTTTTGAGGGCGACTCCTAATCCCAGCCATCCACCCAATCCCACCATCCTTGGATTTGCTGATGAAACCCACTGATGGCTTACCGCCCTAGGTCACAGTTCCTTGGGCTTCTGACCATCCCTTCACACCTTCATCTTTCCAAAAACAAGGGGTTCTACACCTTTCACAGCTATCTGCCCACCTCTCCTCCCTTCCATTGATCTCAGGACTGGTTCATTTTGTTGAGGGGAAGGATAGACTCCCTGGGGTTGCCATTTCTGGAGATGAGGAAGACCACGGAAACAGAGGCTGAGGGTGGGGGTGGGGGTGGGGACAGGAAGCAATTGTTTATGGCCCTGATAGGCCTGGGATGCCTGTTAGGCACCCTGGGGAGATGTCTTGAGAGTCAAATTGTGAGTCTAGAGCTCTGGGTGAGGCTAGGGCTGGGGACAGGAACTCAGACTCATCAGCATACAATGGTATTTCCCAAAGGCAAAGGGAATAGATAAAGAAAAGAGATGGCCCAGAAGGGCCTGGAATGGGACAAAGTTTTGTTGAAAGAATGAGCAAAAAAAAAAAAAAAACTGTGCAGGACTGGCCAAAGGGGAAGGGGAAACCAGGAGCCTCTGGCATCTCTGTCATCTCTGTTTCCAGTGTCTTCCTAATGTGGCTGGTCCCTGGTGGTCTTTGGGTCCCTTCACCTATCGGGCTCATATCCTCAGGGAACAGACCAGACAGAACACAGACTGAATCAGAATCTCAGCCCCACCCCCAGCTATGTGGCCTTGAGCAACTTACTCCATGCCTCTGAACCACGTTTCCTCATTGCGCATGCAGAAAATTCAACAAAACCCATGGGACACCTGGCACCTAGTAGCCACTCCATAAATGTCAGTTCTCTTTCCCCTCCTCACTCTCCCTAAAATAAACTACCGTGGTATGCATCATCTCAGAAGGAAGTCCTGTAGAGTTTGAGATATTTGTCTTTAAATACACTATCTTACACTTGCCCACACCGAATCTCATCTGTCACTTTTCTACCCACTCACACACACCCTTGTGGGATTCTGTAGTGTGTATCCCCATTGGCTTGACATTTCACTTCCCCCAAAAAACTTAGTGCCATTTGCAGATTCCCAGCTCTCGCTGTGTACTCTGTCTTCCAGATGATTTATTAAAATTGCAATCGAGGTGCTCCATCCTGACCACAGGGCATCTCTGTTGGCCGTTCTCCACCCAGAGAAGTGGCTGGCACATCTCCAGCATCCTGTTCATTTCTGACCCAGGCACAGTGCCTCTGAGCTACCTGCCATCCCAGAAGCCGTCCATAAGCCCGAATGAAGCCCCCAGGAGGCCGTGCCACCTGCCAAGTTCCCCAGAAAATCCCTGTGCTTTGGGAGCCAGGGGTCCCACCCTTTTCAGAGACACCTCCATTCTCCTCTCTAGCGTCAGAAATTGAAATGCATTAGTCCACAGGTCTCAGGTCTCTTCTAAGATTACTCTTGTGGGGATTGTAGTCCCATTGGGTCCTGCTTTGATCCCACCATTTTGGTTCACACCTGCTCCCACTGCCCCACTCCCCTTGCATCTGTGGCATGAGGGCCTTCTCTGGCCACTGGCACATGCTCTGCCCAGACAGGTACACAGGCCAGTGGTGCTGGAGAATTTCACTGTGAGAGCCACTCTCAAACTCTGACTGATGGGCCCTCCCATCCCTTATTCTTCAGCAGGGAGAACACTGATATGGATCCTATACAGTCACCCAGAGGTCCCAATGGGACTGAGCTCCAGTTACCCACCATTGTAATGTGCTTGAGAACACACTTTTTATCTGCTGCCATCTCTTTCCCACCTCACCTCCCCTACACCCCTCCTGTGTTTTCAGGGACCACCTCCCCAGGAAACTATGTGCCCTCGACTCCTTATCTCAGGGTCTCCTTCTGGGAGAACCTAACCCAAGACACCCCGGCTCATCGGCTCATGATAACCAAGAACCCTTGAGCTGCAGCTGGCCCGATTCACCCTGTGTTCTTCTGGGGACTTGAAGTCCAGCCTCTGGGCATACTCCACACCAAGAGTTCTCCCCGACTCTGGCCAGCAGCCTTCCCTGGTCCAAGACTGCGTGGGGTGCTGGGCCAGGACTCTCCTCCGGGCCAGGGCATTTCTGAGCGTCGCCCGTCAACGTGGGAAGAGTTTATCTTGTCACTGGCTGCATTGTCTGCTGATTTATCTCTATCCAGGGGAGTAGGGCCCAGCTGCAGACAGCAAACATATTGAGTAAATTCCTAATGAACTGATTACTCAGCTTAGCATTTTAACTGCAGCATTAAGCATTCTCTCACCCTCATAAACATGTTGAACTACTGAAGGGATTATGGCTTCCAGGCTGGCCACTCTGTCACTGGGAAAAATTAATCTCGAGATTTAATCAAAGCCAAGACCACAAACTGCAGTAGGGAAGGGCCTTTTTCTTTCCATGATGCCCAGGAGATGGCAGGGAATCCATAGCTCCCTCCGACTTGTGAGTGACCTTGAGATGTCATCTGGTCCATTCTCCTAGGCCTGTGTGCACACAGACCCTCACGCCCCGATGACTGGAACGTTTTCTAGACACCATCCAGATGAGAAATACCCTTCTGTAGATAGAAGGGTAAACCTAAAAGGAAGTAGGTTAACGAGCAAGGTTGGAATGCGACGTAGACAGCAAGTGCAGGGTTCTTCCCTATCCTTAGCCTCTTCCGTTAGAGATTCGCTGTGACCCACAGATCCTCATCTGGGGGCTTTTGCAGTAGCCAAGACTACATTTGGATGCTTCGCGTGTCTTCCCCGAGCTTCCCCATCTCTTCTGACCTCTGTCAGCTTCTGTGCGATCGGGCTGAGGAGGAGTGTGGATGGCAGAGCTTGTCTGTGCGGCTATCACCTGGGCACGTGTGTCAGCGTGTGACACCAGCAGAGTCTGCGAGGATTGCATCCTCCAAGGAAGGGACCAGATGTTGGATTCCATGGCTCAAAGCTCAGGGTCTTAGTTTAAATGTGCTCACGGGTAGGCCTGTGTGACTAGTAAGCAGCAGCTAAGAACTGTCCAGTGTCTAGCTCCTGAAGGAGAAGGCCTGGAGGCCCTGTGTGGCTCCAGAGAGCCCTTGAGCCTAGATTCTCAAAGTCTGGTCCTAAAGGGCAGTCCTGGGACATCTGGGCTCTCACTACCTGCAAATAGTGTCCAGACAGCTAGCAATGCAGCATCTGTGGCCTTACCCAGACCTCCCGGATCAGGACCTTTTTTTCTGGAGTCCCCAGATATTTCATGTGTGCCTCTAAGTGTGAGAGGTGCTGGCCAGCCATCCAGAGACCCTGCTCTGAACTCAGAAGGCGGGGGCAGATCCACTGAGGAGCTCTCCCTCCTCAGAATCAGAGCAGCCAACGGCCAGGGACAGAGAAACACTGATGAGCAGTAACCGGGCAGAGGCCTCCGGAGATGAGAGCTCTCAGCCAGCTCTGTCCCTCGACCTGTCACCACACTCTGTCCCTGTCAGGGCCTGCTGTCTGCCCGCTAGTAAATCCTCGCCCCTGGAACATGATCGTTTCCTTGGCATTGGGGACTCAGGGGTGACAGGAAGCCTCTTACTGAAACCCTGGGTACAGGTTGTGCCAAAGGAGACCGAGAGCTGTGTGCCCACTGTGCATGCTGAGACAGCCCCACACCCGGCGGGTAGAGTGGACGAGAGACAGCCATCCCCTCTGAGTCAGGCACCTTGTTAGACTCCAAAGGCAGATGGTGGGAGAAACTCTGGGGGTCACCTTGCACTTGGACCAAGAATGCTTCCTGGGAGTCAGATGCTCCTTGTGCGTGTTTGGGATATCACAGCAGAACCTGTCTCGAAGCTAACTGAGCCCCAAGAAAGGAAGGGAAGTTCCAGCCTCTGAGCTGCCAGGCCTCCCCCTCCCTCTCCCCGACTCTCCTGTCACGTGCACGTCACAGAATCGCTGCCCCTCATTTCCTGCCACTTCTTCTTTTTTTTTTTTTTTAGATGCAAAATCGGGGATGGCAATAGTAAGTGTCTCCTAGGGGTGATGTGACAATTAAATGAGCTGATTTACCGAAATCTCCTCAAATAGAGTCTGGCACATTGTAAGTGCTCAATAAGTGCTGTCGCTTGCCATCACTGTTGTTCTCATGCTCCCACTGGCTCCCCATCAGACCAGGGCTGTCCCTTCTGGAGGCCGGGCATCTCCCACCCCCTTCCCTAAGAAGCCCTGTGACCCCAGGAAGAATGGAGACCAGGCTGTGAGGGTGCTGCTGGCCCTACTAGCTGCCTTCCCAGTAAAGCCTGGGGAGGCGGGAGTGGAGAAGAGACAGGGCAGGGAGGGCAGTGGAGAAGGGAGAGAAACAAATGGCAGGAGAAGGGGGTGGAAACAAGGGGAAGCAGAGAGAAGGGAAGGGAAGCCCCTCCAGCATCTATCGTGTATCTGGTTTTTACACGCAGCTTCTCATTGATGCCCCACAGCAACCCTTAAGTTAAATCTTAGTCACTCATTTTGTGGATGGGGAAAGTGAGGCTCTGAGAAGTGAGATAGCTTACCCAAGGGTCAAGCTAACCAGTTTTCACAGATTCTTTCTTCTCAACCACCCTGGAGCCTTCTAGGCTTTGGAGGAAGAGGAGAGAACTCCAAAGGACAGAGGAGGCTTCAGCAGGGACAGGGAGCCAGCGGTGGAGTGGGCATGGCCCCTTGGGTGACTCAGGCATGTCCGGGCACCTCTGGCAGGCCCGTGCCACCCAGGACCTCACTACAGTCACTTCCCCGCCTGTGTGCCCGGTTCCTCTGAAGTGCTCCTTGACCCAAGCCCGAACCATCTCCCACTCTGCCCGCCCATGGCTTCTGACCCGCCGCACCTGGCCAGGAGGAACGAGAGGCTGGGCCCGGGGACCTGTAAGGGCAGGCGAGGGGAGGGGTGCAGGCACAGGCGGGGCGAGGGATGAGTAGGAGGGGAGGGCGCAGTGGGGGGAGGCTGCCAAGGCCGCTGGAGGTAGCGGAGTGCTGACTTCAGAGAAGCTGGCAGGTGTCACCATGGCAACCGCAGACCAGTGACATCTCCGAAAAAGAAAAAGGACAACAAGTTTGAAGATTTTATTTGCTGGTTTTGCACTCTTTGCCAAGAAGAGAAGGCTGGGTAGACAGGTTGGGTGGGGGTGTCAGAGGAAGGCTCCCCCTGAAGAGAGGATGTGGTTGAACCCCTGAGGAAGGTGGTGGAAGCTTCTGCATGTGGGCTTTAGGACCCCCAGGCCATGGTTCCCTCTCCTGAGGCAGATCCATCTACCCTCCATCTTCCAGATCCTATTTTGAGAACTGGGGACTCCTCAGGGCTTGTCAGTCCAGTCTGGTTCTATGCACAGTAACCCCCCGAGAATCCCTGTTCAGACTTAGGCCCACCAGGAGGAGGAAACTTCAGAGGTCAAGATTTTCCACGCCCCATCCTCCCTCCCCCTGCCTAAAAGTACCCCCTTCATCTACATGGCATTTGACATGCATCCAGGAGACACAGGAAACAAAAGTTCCGACTCCCAGAGCCACACTGCCTGACTCCATAACATCCTTGGTCCTCCAGCCATGTGGGTAAACTAGTTAGCAACTGTACCTTGGTTTCCCCACTGTGGGACCGGGTCAATAATGATATCTGCTTCACTGGGTTGTGGGCCTGAGTTTCCAGCCCCAGCATAGGGACCTCTCATATCTGGGCAACCCCCACCTTGATCTTGCCCTGAGAGCCTCCATCCAGCACACTCACCGGGTCTCTGGAAGGGAGAGGAGGAGGATCCCATCTTCTTAGGTCTGCCTTTCCAGGCTGCTCTGGGACCACATGCACAGCTAGAGTCCCTGGGCCTCAGATTGTTTAAGCGGCTTTCCATCCCTGGAATTTCTAAGATCCTGAGCAAGAAAAATGCACACATACACACACACACACACACACACACACACACGCATACTGATTTCGATCCTCAGAGGAGGACCTGTCTGCATTGATGAGAGTGTGAACCAGAGGCTGCTTTTCGATAAGTAGTTTCCTTCCTTCCAGACCCAAGCCCGCAGAAGATCTGTCTTCCTGAACAGACCCAGACACTTGTCAGGGACCCATCAGCAATGGGTGACTCACTCAAATTAGCCTGGCAGTTGCAAATAACATGTAAGTGCTCTAGAAAGGTTCTCTGTGCATGTTTTCCCCAGAATTTTTTTAACGTTCCCTGTAGATGTAGATAGGTGATATTGTTTTAGGCTCTATCTTAATTGCTATGAATTTCAGAGGAATGAGGCTTGGCCGTAAACGCCCAACCAGCAGTTAGCCAGTGCTTGTAGGTCCCACCGGACCTCCTCTGAGAGTTGGGGTTCTGTGTGACCCATTTTTAAGGTCTTATCCTTATTTCCAGGGGAAGGAATGAGGGGCCCGGAGGTCATGGGCTCATTCGAGATCACACGGTGAGCCAGTCAAAGAGTCAGGCCTCAAATTCTAAGATCTCCCGGCGCTAGACACGATCCCTGACCTACAGGGCAGCCTATGTGGTGATTAAGAGCCTGGGCTCCTGACTGGACAGGTAGGGCCAAGTCCCAGCTTTCCCAGCATCTAGCTGTAGGAAACCACCTTTCAGGCCTCCATTTCTGCATCTGAAAATCAGGGAGAAAACGTCTAACCCGGTGCTGTTAAAAAAACCAAAGAGTAAATATATACCGAGTTCTTAGAACAAAGTCTGGTACACAGCAAGTGCTCAATCAGTGTTTGATTTCAGCCTTCCCATGGAGGCCATGAGGCTTCCATCCATGGCTCTGGAGAAGAGGAGTAGATACATGTCTCTACCCCAACATCAATTCTCAAGGGTCCTTGAAATTTTCCTAAAGGTAGGCCTTTAAAAAAAAAAAAAAATCATGGGTTTTAAGCCAAAACTATCTTCCCCAACTTATCTCTCAGCAGCGTGGATTCTCAGGGCTGGCAGGGCCTCCCACGGCACAGAGAAGAAAGAGCGTGCAGCCAGATGGACCAGCATTAGAATTCAGGCTCCACCCTTCACACGAGGTGACCCTGGCACATTCTTTATTTTTTAAAAAAATTTTTTTTTCAATGTTTATTTATTTTGGGACAGAGAGAGACAGAGCATGAACGGGGGAGGGGCAGAGAGAGAGGGAGACACAGAATTGGAAACAGTCTCCAGGCTCTGAGCCATCAGCCCAGAGCCCGACGCGGGGCTCGAACTCACGGACCGCGAGATCGTGACCTGGCTGAAGTCGGACGCTTAACCGACTGCACCACCCAGGCGCCCCTTTGGCACATTCTTTAACCTGCCGAGGGCTCCAGGTCGGCTCTGTGATGAGGGCTGAGCCAGCAGCCCGGCAGCCCCAGGCCAGTCTTACCCTGAACTTGATAGGTTCTTGCTCTGGGTCTCAGCCTCCTTACCTTAAGATGAGGAACTCATTCCACAAGGTGCTAACAACACAGGCTCAGGTTTATGCCCCCCCCCCCCCCGCCCACCCATAGCGCCCCACCCCCAAAGTGCCCCTCAGAGTCCTGGGTGGCAGCATCAGATGCTCACAGCAGGAAGGAGATAGGAGAGAGACTGCTAGCAATTCTAGAAAATGAGGGCCAGAGGAGGTCCTAGAAGGTTACGTGGGGCACTCCCCATTTTACAGATGAGAAAACTGAGGCCGCGGTCAGGGGTGGAGAGAGTGCCTTGTCCAACGTCAGAGCTGGGACTGGATCCCCTGTGTTCTGCCTTGTAGTCCCAGTGCCCTTGACAGTGTGTCAGTTCATGCGTGTGAAGGCTGATACCCCTCCTCTGGGTTTTTCCCACTTGGCAGCTTGAGGAAAGCGAATCATCCCAAGTGTGTTTCAGCGCAAAGATGGCGAGACACGCTTCTTATTAACTGTAATGATCATGGTGATGACAATAACTCTAATTCATCGAGTGCTATGTGTCAGACATAGTTCTAAGGGCTTTATATTCATTTAATCCGGTCGGGTGGGAACCGTTCTCGTCTCCCTTTACAATGAAAGGACTGAGGCACAGAGAAGTTAAGCAACCAGCCCAAGGTTTCCCAGCTGGTAAGTGCAGGAATGTGGTCTTGAGCCACACAAAGTTCTAAAGCCTGCCCGTCAACCGTGTGTCCACGCTGACTCCTGGGAGTATAATTTTTCTGCATTTCCAGGCTGTAGAAGCCCAAGGAAGGGAATTGTGCTGGATTCAATTCGGTTTAACTCCATTGGTATATTTGTCGAGACCTGCTAATATGATCAGCTGGATAGCCGAAAACACTGGCGGGTTCCAAATTAAATAAATGTATCAGGATAAAATAGGTTTCTGGATTGACTTCTCACACAAATGTGTGCATGTGTACACATATGCAGACACACACACACACACACACACACACAGAGGGGGGAGAGAGAGAGAGAGAACCAAGACTATGGTCAAGCAAAGAACAGAATGAATTCAGAGAACCAGAACGCCTAATTCAAGTCCCAGCCCTGTTGCTGTCCAGTTGGAGGCTGTTTGGCGGGTTCATCTGCCTGCTCTGTGAGCGATGGGGCTTCATCTATATTATTTGCCCCCAAATTTCCAGTGGTTCCCACTCAGCAAATGAATAGATTATTTCCTCACTTCGGCTTTCTAGCTGTGTGACTTTGGGTAAGTTACTCAGCCTCTCTGTTCCTCAGTTTCTCCCATCTGTAAAGTAAAGATAACGATTTTACTTACTCATGGGGCTGTCTGTTGCCAGGATTAGATAAATTGACCTGTGTAAAGTGCTTAGGGCTCCGCACAGAGTTAAATATGCACCAGTGTTAACCAGGATGGTGGTGAGTACATTGACAATCTCATTACTGTAAAATGGGCCAGTAATAGCGTTTACCTCCTAGGGTTATTCCACGGACCAAATAAGATAATTGCTAGCACGGAGTATGGGCTCAGCCCCCACTCACATCACAGATCAGGGACAGAGGAAGGAAGGATGTGCAGACTATGGGGACACCCTGCCACTCTATCCGTGAGGAAGAGGGAGGTGACAGGGTGGGCCCTGGCCTGGAGCCTGTCACGGTAGTAGCAGATGGGACATTTCTTCCCCTTGCGTCAGTTATTTCTATGACTTCCCACCCCAAAGCTGCCACTTTGCACGTGTGACCCAAACTGTCTCTTTAATTATCCCACGGAGGAGGAGAAGCCGCAAACAGGTTTAAGATATCACGGTTTGCTGCGTTGCGCTACACCCCGCATGCATGTAAACAACATCTTGTGGCATTGTCTGATAAATTAAACATCTCTCCTTCCTGGGCTCGGAGAGGAGCATCGGGTCCCCAAGAGGAGCACGGGTGACTCAGCCAGCGCCTCCACCGCTGAAGAGTTTCGCATGGTGCCCCTAGAGCTAAAAGCTTGGTGAGGGACAGAGAGTGGAAAGTGCCAGCCTCAGCTCAAGAGTGGTCTGTTTCCCTAGGAGCAGACGACAGGATGTGCCCAGACCAGGCTGGGATTCATTATTGGGGAGCGGGGAGCCGAACGCCTCGGCAGCCCCAGGTTCTGGGAGAGCACGCTTCTCCCGCATCACACCGCCCCCAAGGCTCTGTCCCCTAGACTCTAGCCCCTCTGTCCCAGCCCATCACCAAGTCCTGACTTATCAGCTCGGCTCTGCCATCCACTGTGTGACCTTGTGACAGACACTCAACCTCCCTGGGTCTTGTTTTCCTCCTGGGCCCACAGACAATGAAGATAACCTTGTCAAAGGCAGGCAGCTGGATCACACTGTCCCCTGGGCTGTCCCATGAGCTCTAAGAGCCACGAGCCTCTTCCCAGCCAGCCTCCAAGGAGATCTCTTGACTCAGAAAATGAGCCAAAACAAAGACATCCTGAGAACAAAGGGGAGCCAGCTTTGATGAGAAAACCCACCACCTAGATGACTATTCTTCCATCCCACTGGTAGTTAGAAATCACCCAAAAAGCTTTTTTTAAATAACCCCCCAAATACCAACACTGGGACAATTCCCAGCATTTCTGACACAATTGTTTTGCTGGAAGCTCAGGCTTTGGCGTTTTGCAAAAGCTTCCCCTAAGGTCTAACACACAGCCAGGATTGAGAACCACTGACCTAAATAATCCATTCCCTGTTAATTAAGAACTGAAGGTGATTTTAATTAATAAAGAAGATAAAGAAGATGGGAAGAGATTCTGGGGAACCAGACGTCTAGGTCTTTTGGCAGTCTGACCTGAGATGTTCCTCAGAGTCCAGCCCAGACAGGCTGGAAAAAGGACACCGCCCGCCCCCCCCCCACCCCTGATTCTTCTCCCTGCTGAGTGTGGGCTGGGGCCCGGATGGAGTGTGTCCATGGGCCACCAGCGACTCCTAGGCCCCGGGCTGGGAACTGGGGAGAGCAGGCAAGGGGAGAGATGGGCTCTGCCTGGAAAGGTAAAGGAGGGAGGGTTTCTCCAGGCAGAAGGTTTGAGCTGAGGGTTGAAGGAGGCATACAAATTTGCCAGGTGGAAAGCAGAAGGAGACAGCAAGATTTCCAAGCAGGGAATGGGAAATAGCAAGCAACTCAGTGCACGTGACCTAGGGACTGTCCTGCTCCCTCAGCACTCATGGGGCTCTCTGTGTGGCCAGCTCCTTACCAGGCTATGCTGGTGTGGGTGGGAGGCCCGCCCACCAGAGAGCTTGGGCCCCGCCCTTCAGACTTACAGTGAGGCTGGGAGGTTCAAAGGGAATGTCAAGATGGTTCCATACAAAGGGAATTCCTAGTGAGGGCCCCTAGTTGGCCTGTATCATTAGGAAGTTGCTTGGAAGTTGAGTCTGGAGAAATTCATAGGTCAGACAAGATGCAGGTGATATCTCAGGGGACTGGGTAAGAAAAAGCCCTGCTTATCGGATGATTTAGCCCCTGCCGTGGCCTGGGGCAAGGACAGGACAGAGAGCCCCATGTGACTGAGGTACAAGGAGGGAGATGGCCTGAGCACAGCTGCACCAGGCCAGGCTGGGACTGGGCAGTGAGGGGTCCCCAAAACCACACTGAGCTGGTTGGACCCATTCTGAATTTGGGGCTTTGAAACAGACATTTTAGTTTTTAATCTAGTCTGGATTATCTTCATCTTTTTTTTTTTTTTACCAATGCAATTGTAAAATATAATTTTTAATCTCTTCTTATGGAGGAAGGAACCCACAAAGGCAAGCATACCTAGGGCCAAGGAAAATCACATCACCCTTGAGGCCGCCCAGTCGGCTGGGATTCTAAGTCCCCGGATGCTCGTCTGAGCCCCCCTGTAATTATCTGGGTATATTTGGGCAAATCACCAACCCTCATGGAACCTCAGTTTCCCCTTCTGTAACCTGGGAGCAGTAAACCCTTCCCAGAGGCAGCACCCCCATGGGCGCCGTCCACCTGGGTTACCTGGAGAACAGTGCCCACTGAATGTGCAACAGGGCCTAAGGGCTCACGAGAGTGAGGAGTGGAAAAAATAAGAGCCATGCAACCACTTTTCTTTTTAAGTTTATTTATTTGTTTTGAGAGAGAGAGAGAGAGAGAGAGCGAGAGCAAGTGGGGGAGGGGCAGAGAGAGAGAATGCCAAGCAGGTGCTGCACTGGCAGTGCAGAGCCCGATGCGGGGTTCGAACTCATGAACCGTGAGATCATGACCTGAGCCGAAGTCAGATGCTTAACCGACTGAGCCTCGGTCTTAGCACTTGGGGAAGGGGATTGGGGCTCCTCACACAGCCTCACCATCCCGCTCCCTATACCTCCCATCAGATCTTCCCCTTGAAGGAAAGAGTATCTCTGAGGTTGCCAATGCTGATGAAACCCTTTGTGGGAACAGCCTGCGGCACTCTCTGTGCACCCCACCCGTGCACATCCCTGGCTCCTTCAAGACACCCACCAGTCCCAGAGGCCTGGGACCCCGTTTTGTCCATCGCCAACCCGCCGGCCCCAGCACACAACTCAACTTCATACACGAGCTGGCACTGTTAGGCCACAGGCCGTGCTGGTCTGTGGTGCTGAGCCCAATCCCCTGGCCCCGACCCCATTGGGCTTACCTCCGGTTCCCTGTCCCCTGGGACACTCTGAGTCCAGCTGTCGTCTCTCTGCACAACAGCGACCTGCCCTTGTTATGCTTGGGTCAGTCGGTTTCCGTGCTGGTGCTGGGGTCCCCAGCCCAGCCCAGGCCACACGCTGGCTTCTCACACACTCCGGGGGGCCATGCTGACCTCTGGTGGCTCCTGTTCACTGGACTGTCCCCTCATGAAGCTCTAGTCCCCACCAACCATGAGTAAGGGCAGCTTCGGTGGGGCCGTCTCCCTCCTGCCGCAGGGTGGCTGACAGGTGCAATGTCATTTTCTTGGCAGACCCAGAAAAGCACAGGGTCTTCTAACATCATCCTCTCAACAAGTTTGAAGAAGCAACAGCTGGGGCCAAAAGAGCGTGTAGCGTGTTGAATGGTGGCCCTCGGAAGATAAATCCACCCACAACCTCAGAACGTGACCTTACTTGGAATGAGAATCTCGAGATGACATTAACCTGTATTGTATTTAAGCCGGGCCCTAACCCCAAGATGGGTGTCCTCATAAGAGATAAAAAAGGAAAAGATGCCAAGAAGCACAAAGACAGCCATGTGACGACCGAGGCAGAGATTGGAATGACACAGTCACAAGCTGAGGGGCTCCAGGGGTTGCAAGGAGCCAGCAGAAGCTGGATGAAGCATAAAGCCCTCAGAGGGAGCACGGCCCTACTGACATCCTGATTTCAGACTTCTGGCCCCCAGACTGTGCAAGGATCGATATCTGTCGTTTCAAGCCACCCAGTTTGTGGCAATTTGTTACAGCAGCCCCAGAAAATGAATGCAGAAGGGGTGTGCTCTCCCTGAAAGTGCCCTTCTCTTCTTTTCCCGGTTTGATAGCTTCCCTTCATTGCATCCATTCCAACCACTGGCTTGCCCCAAAGCCCCATGTCTGAATTACCAACAATGGCAAGGCCATCTTGCATTTACCGAGCGCCTGCTATGTGCCAGGGACTGGGTTTTTGCAGCCCACTGAGTGTGCAGGGCAAGTGTGAGAGGCAGCATGTGACGGTGATTCAGGCCATGGAGGACCTGGATGGCCACTCTCTACTTGTGTGTCCCTGGGCGGTGGTTTAACCACTTGCTGCCTCAGTTTCCTTGTCAGTAAAATGGGGATGATCATAGTAATGCCCACCTCCTGGGCTGCCGAGAGGATTACGTGGATTAACCTGTCTGACACCCTTGGAACCACAGGCTGAACCCTGCAGGCATTGGCCGCCATCCTTTCCCCATGGCTCAGGTGAGGAAATGGAGGCTCAGGTGGAATATGTCACTTTCTCGGCACAGCTAGCAGATGGCTGGGCTGGAGTTTCATCCCAAGTTTTTCTGACTTTAAAGCTGAAGCACTTTCTAGTCTGACACACACGGTCTCCTTTCCAGGAGCTTCCCAGAGACTTGACATTTAAGCTGTGAGGAGGCATGATGTTACCTGAGATGCTTAACAGGGCTTCTCGCCCAGGGGTGGCAGCCGGGGGCCGCTTGTAAGTTCACAAGCACCCTCTCGGCCACCAGCTGGCAGAGAGCAGAGCCCCAGAGCTGGGCTAGGGCCCAGGAGATCACCTTTCTTAAGGAGAAAGAAGGCAGAGGAGGAGACCCAGAGGCATGGGACTAGGAAAGCGAGGTGTGATCCGGCCTGGGAGAGCCAGGAGGGGGCCAGACACAGAGGCGTGGGGACTCCCTGGAGTGTGTTGTGCGTCTTCCGGTGGCGCAGGGAGGGCCTCTGTCCCAGCATCTCACCCAGTGAGACCCATTTCTGTAACAGCGCGAGAAACAGGTGCTTAAGTAGCTGTTGAACGACGCAGCCCGGAGGGAACGAGGGTGTGAACGCCAGGGTGGAAAGAGACAGGAGATCGCAGGCCAAGGAGAATCGCAGTCATGGGAAGTTGGACGCCAGTGAAAATGAGGTTTGGGGAATGACATGGTTCTTGACTGTCAGCCTGCCAGGGGACCTGAAGGTGGGGGCTGCGGCCGCAGGCGGGAGAGAGGCCTAGGGGAAAACCGATATCATTGTGTCAAACAATGCTCAGGGTCATGATACACCAGGGGCTCCCCACTGGGTCTCCCTGGCACCACAGGCCCCAGTTTCTTACATGATTTGTAACAACCGCAGTGTGGGAGGAGGGGCAGGTGTATACGCCTGGAAGGAAGTGCATATGTGTGCTAGGCTTTGGAGGGTCAAGGCTGTGGGTGCATCGCAGGGAAATCTGGATCTGTGTGGGGAGAGGGGGGTACTTCACAGACCACTCCCAAAGGACATTTGGCAGGACCCCCCCAGAATCCCTATCAGGCTAAAAATGACCACACTGGCCCCTCTGCTCCCCACAAATCTTCCCCCTTCTGTCAAGTCAGCGCTATGGCTGACATCCGGGGTCTTCCGACATCAACTCAGCCAGAAGCAGAATGAAAAGTTCAGGCAGACATTGAGTGGTTCTCATACTTCAAGAAGATGTCCCCAGATTTCCTGGTTTTCACCAAGACCCACCTGCTGGATTCCTGAGTTGGTGGACTCAACCAGTTGTTTTGACCTAAAGACACCCAATCCACCCCTGGGGAGGAAATAAGACAAGAGAAATGGGAGGGGCTGGAAGGAGGGCAGAGGGAAGATGGGCAGAGGTGGGGAAGATTCAGGTTTTTTCATAGCACAACCCGAATTTCTTTCTCTTCTGTGCACACACACACGGAAACTTATCTTTTTTTTTTCAAAAATTTTAAGTTTATTTATTTATTTTTGAGGAAAAGAGAGAGAGTGCAAGCGGGGTAGAGGCAGAGAGAGAGAGGGGGAGAGAGAGACAATCTCAAGCAGGTTCCACGCCGTGAGCACGAGCCCGACGTGGGGCTTGATCTCACGAACCACAAGATCATGACCTGAGCCGAAATCAAGAGTCGGATGCTTAGCTGACTTTATCAAGCCCCCACATGTGGGGTGGGGGCATCTGTTTGTCCAAGTTATTGAGCCCCTGTGACCACACCCACCAGCACATGGGATGCCTGGGGGCAACTGGGGTCACTAAGTGTGCACAACTAGGTCTCACGGTTTCTGGGCACTCGGGCATCATCCTAAGAGGCTTGCCTTGCAGGAATGGGGTTCTGTTCACCTTCTTCCTTCAGGCAAGTATATTCTGGCTGCGGGTGTGGGACGAGCCATCATACAGAGCACATCTCTCTCAGTGTAAGCAGTAATGGAATCCTTGGGTCCGTCTGGAGGACAGCCCCCCGCCAGCCCGGGTTGCAGTTCCGGCTGTGGTACCAGAAAGAGCGAGTCGGAACAGTAATGACGGTAGCAAGCACTTAACCTATTACCTGCAGTATTAACTCATTCCATCTCTGCAGCAGCCCAAGGAAGGGGGGGACTGTTATCTTCATCCCCATTTCACAGCAGGGGGCTTCAGGGAGTTGTCCCCACCCACACTGCTCATCAATGACAGAACAGGGATTTGAACCAGGGCCAACTGGCCCCCGTCTGTGCTCTTGACTCTATACACAGCACCCCTCACAGCGTCTTAGGGAGAGATTTTAGCAGTCGGAGTAATACGTCCTTTACAGAGCATTCCATGACAGCATCCCTGAATCCTGGTGGCCCGGCCCTCACTTGAATATATCCATTGATGGGTGGCTCATTACTTTGCCAGGAGTCCATTTTTCAACAGCTTGGGTTTTTGTAAAAGTCGTTTGGATGTTGAGCCCCCAACTTGCCTCCCTGTACCCTGCTTCCCTGGCTCCATTCCTGGAGCCACTGAAAACAAGTCCATTCCTTCTGCCTGATACCCCTCAGGTATTTATTTGTAGGCCAACCCCATCCCCGGCACTGCAGACTTGGATTGCATAAGCATGGGGTCCCGTAGCCCCCAGGTCCTACCTCCTTGCTTGTCATAAGCTCCCACACCCTTTTCCTGTCAGGCCCAGACCTGCTGGACATGCTCTCCTTTGCCAACATGCTGTCTTTAGGCTTGGAGGCTCGGAGACACCCTGCTGTGGCCCCGCCTCTCCTGGTCTTTGGCCTCATGGGTAGCGTGAGGGGCTGGCTCCGGAGCTCTGACATTTTTCCAGCTCTGACATTCCTGGTTGTATCTGGGGTGCAGCGCCACCTGCCTCTGTACTGTCCCTGGTCCCTCATGCTCCACTTCTGCCCCCGGTGCCCTCCTGGAGGTGGGCCCCAGGCCCGCCAGAGCGGAACAGCGAGAGCAACAGCAAATGCTGCAGGGGCCGAGGCCTCTGGCCGCAGGTGCTGAGTCTTGGGGAGTAAGGATGGAGTGGGAGAGTCACAGCCCCTCCCTCCCCCAGGTGCTGGCTGCCTGGCCTTCTGAATTTCTCAACTTCTTTCTCCCTCCCTCCCTCAAGGAATCCCTCTAAGCTGCAGACAGGAAACAGCCTCTTAAGTTGTTATTAACTGGGAAACATTGGCACCATTTCACTGTTGGTCTCCGTTATTGTCGCATGGGAGAGGGGGAGGGAGGACAGTGTGTTTCCTTAGATGTGCCACCCCAAGCCTCCATGCCCCGGAGACCAAGCTGGCTGGGGCAGGGAAGTCCCAGGTGAGGTCCTGCAGGGAAGATGGGTGGGTGGGGGTGTGTACGTGTGACAGGTGAGGAAACGGAGACCCAGACAAAGGCTTCAGGTATCCACGGGCCTGCGATCACCCTGTTTGATGGTCTAGAAAGAAAACTCTGCCAGCTCTGGGGACATCTCTGGTGAGAATTCAGAAGGAAGGGACAGGCTTTGGGGTTCCCAGTCTGTCAGGCAGGTGGATGCTGCGGCTGGCAGGGGCCCGGCTGCAAGTGGGTGACTAACCGCTAGCGCTGACCGAGGGACTTGGTCGCCCCGACCACTACAGGGCAGGGAGCAGTGCCACCCTGCGTCCATAGAGCAAGGGGTGAAAGCAGGGTGCTACTGAGAGCTTCATCCGTAGGGAGCAGCTGGGAGCCATGGCAGGGCGCCGGAAGAGATCCCCCGCACCCCCACCTCCAGTCTCCTGTGGGCGCCTCCCATTGACCAAACCCAAGAAAGCCACTGGGAAGGGGAGTCCAAGAAACGCCAGGGTCAGAGCAGGGCAAAGAACAGATTGCAGAGAGGGTGCCCTCACGGACAGTGAGCAGCAGGAACACCAAGGTGATGATCATGTTGGCTTCCTGGGACGGCTGTGACAAATGACCGCACATGGGGGCTGCCAACAACAGGAGTCTGCCCTCAACAGTTCTGGAGGCCGGAGGACTGAGTTCCAGGCGCTGCTGTGGCCAGTCCTCCTTCCCTCCCTCTGCTGGCTCATGGCTGAGGAACTCTACTCTCTGCCTCTGCCTTCATGCACCTTCTCCCCGGGTCTCTTCTAAGGACACTTACTGTTGGGTTTCGGGCCCACCTGGCTAATCCAGACTGGTTCCATCACCTTAACTGAATTACATCCCCAAAGACCCTTTTTCCAAATAAGACCACATTCACCAGTTCTGGGGATTAGGACAGGGATGGATCTTTTTTTTGGGTGGGGGGCACCCTTCCACCCACTATAATGGTTATCCAGGTAAGCGTCTGTCCCTCTTCTAGGTCACCTACACATGTCACTTCAGTGCACTTCAAAGTTGGCCTGGAAGGAAGAAAGGGCCAACACTGGGTCCATTTTACAGAGGAAGCCAGAGAGGAGAAAAGATGCCTCAGAAAGGGCGGGGTGTAGCTCTCCTGCCGCACCCCTCCCCCACCATACACAGTGCTTCTCAGCACTGGGCCTACTCCCTTTGCTGGTGTTGTTTTCACTGGATAGTTTTTCCCTCTTTGGACTTCAGGCGCCCAGACCTGGTTCTCCCATTTCAATGGTCTTAATGTGACCCACTTTTATTTGGATATTTCATTTTCTTTAGTAACAGAATAAGTATGCACAGAACCACCACCCCCCAAAAACAGCTTGACTGTCACCCACATCTGAGTTTGATCCCACCCCATCCCACACCCCTGCTCCCCAAATCCAAACCTGCCTTCCCTCCCCTCTGCCCCATCCCATCCAGGCCACCTCTCCGTTTGGACCACCACTGGGCTTCCCCTCAGCTCTGGGAATGGGAGGGCATCCCTTGAGCCTCCAGATTCCTATAAATTTGATCATCTGGGGAACTTAATTGCCCCAGAGATCCTGAAGCTGTCATGTCAGATCTAGGTCAAATCATAGGTGGGTCAGGAGAGCCCAGGTGTTTTTGGTCAGACATCTCTCTAGTCCCTCTGACTCATTAATGTCTTATGTTGGGTTCCTCCAGAAACAAACAAA
Source organism: Prionailurus viverrinus (assembly GCF_022837055.1). Taxonomy (NCBI): domain Eukaryota; kingdom Metazoa; phylum Chordata; class Mammalia; order Carnivora; family Felidae; genus Prionailurus; species Prionailurus viverrinus. The sequence goes on along the minus strand of NC_062565.1, from coordinate 38,821,650 downwards.
AGTGAGGATCTGAGGTAGGTAGTTTATTTGGGGGTGACCTTAGGAAGCACTGGTAGAGAAGCAGGGAAGTGAGAACAGGAACCAGCAGAAGCCATTCTGACTCCCCCTTTGCCATGTAACCTGATGTATTCGCAGAGGGTTAGGGTGCAGATACGCTGGGATACTAATCCGCCAGCTCCCATCCAAGATTGGTTACAAGGGGAGGTAATTTCTCAGTGTTTCCAGTCTGCCCACTTGAGCCCAGTGAGTTCCTGTGCCCAGAGAAAGCCATTAGGCAGAGTCGCAGATGCTTGGAGCAGGAAGCCATCAGTATGCGTAGAGGTGCTGAGCACTGAGGGATATGGGCAGCTCACCAGTGGGGTCTGCTGCAATTAATTAATCTATTTATTCATCAGAAATTGAATGTCTGGTTAGACCGGGTCTTTACCAGGTCCTGGTGAGAGAGTGATGAAATAGACACTAGTCCTTGCTCTGAAGGCTCTCATAGTCTAGCGGAGGAAACAGACGCGTGTGAGATCATTATAATGCAGTGTTGTTAAGTGCAGCAGTAGAGACCTGAGCTGGGAGTTTACACAGTCTGGAGTGGGCATAAGGGGAAGATCCGGGAAGGAGTCCTGCAGTGTAAAGCCCAAGTTAACATTGGAAGACGTTTAGGAGTTGGCTAGATGACAAGGGCAGGCCACTGTTCTGGACAGAGGATATGGAGTGAGCAAATAAACACACCTGGGCAAGAAATGGTGTGATGCATGCAGGGAGCGTGGAGTGGAGTAAGTAGCCTGGCTTCAAACCCTGGGCAGGGAAGGGCAGAAGTGCCTCTGCACAGCTAGGCAGGGGCGTGGGCCTGGGGCACTAGCACCCACGAGAAGCTGCCTCCTCTTCTGTCCTCGGGCCAAGCCAGGGTTAACACTCATGGCTTAGGCCCTGTTTTTTCTCTTCACTGGCAAATGAAATCATTTCTTAGCTTTAGCCGAGGTGCCCTCCGCGCTTTATAGTAATTATTGCTCGATCAGTAAATGGAAAGGTTTTAATTTCGCAAGGGTATGTGCAAACTGCACGTTTTGCATTTACTCAGCCTTAATCAATACTGGAACAGGATTAAGAGGCCCCAGCAAGTCTTGTGATCCTACCTAAGCTAATAAAAAACGAGCCTACATAGCTACGGACAAGACTTCAGCTAATGTACTGGTAGATAGCTGGTGACCACATTTTTCTGTCTTGTATCAAATTGTCGCTAGTTTATTCAGGTATTGACTAAAAGAGTGTGTTTCTTAGAGGCAGGGACAGTCTATCATTGCTACTGTAGTTTAAGATTTTGTGTCATCTTCTTTCCAGTCACCCAGTTACATTACATCTCGATCTCAAGCCTGATCATCAGCAGTCTCCATCTGCTCTCCTGCTTTGTTTTTCTCCCTCCTCCTATTATACTCTTTTTTTTTTTTTATTTATCTCATTCGTTCTGTCTTTCCAAACTAGAATGTGGGCTCTGTGAAGGCATCATCATTGATGCTCATTGTTTTTTTTGTCTCGATCATTGGCGGCTGCGTTCCCAGAGCCTAGAACAGTGCCTGGCACAGGTTAGAAGTTCAATGAATTATTTGCTATTGAAAGGAATGCAATCACCTGGTACAGTTGTTGTATACACGGTATGTGCAGTTTCTAACGTCACTTTTTGGCTCTAAAATGCTGTGTTTCCATATGCTTGGTATATAGTGTATACTTCCTGAATGCCTGGCTGGCTGATTAAACAAATGGCCGAATCAAGTGTTACATTACAATGATGGAAAACGATGTCGTTGTTCCCTCCACCAGCCTCCCACAGACTCAGCTGGACAGAAGGAAGGAGGCGTGGAGAGCAAGCATATATTCTCTGCCCTATCTCTCCAGCACATGGCCAATTTTTAAAATAGCATTTAATGGCCATTGCATAAAGATGTCACTGCATCAGCGCTGGCCCCAAGCGGCTGGGAGACTGCACAGCCCCCTCTTCTTTCTGTGGCGATCTCTCCAAGGGACCACAGAGTGGGGGTGTTTCCTGGCCCAGCTCACCTGCTTCATTTGTAACCCAACTCCCTGGATAGGGTGTTCTGCTAAACACACCGTCTCCCTTATCTGCCTCTCCTATGGTAATGCTCTTGCTACACAAGCCAGACAATTAGAGGTAATTGGGATAATCGGCATTTATTATGGCAATTTGCATTTCTACAGCAGGCAGCACAGAACTTACCACCCGGCTGGGGAATGCGCTTTTTTGGATCCAAGCTGAATTCAGCTCTTCATCTTAAAGCACATTTTAGAACCCACAGGATTTGTCCCTTCTTTGCTCACTGGAGGTCCTTAGGACTGCATTAGATGGGAGTCTCATCAACCAATCAGAAGGGAGCATATAAATTAGGGTCTGGAAATTAGGGAAGCCTCCTTCTGTCCCCCAGGAGAAGAGTGTACCTGCTCCAAGGAGCACTTGGGTCTGTGGCCAGACCCCTGGTGACTGATTTTTCGCTACATTGACCAGATGTTTGACTTAATTGACAGAATTGTTTCACTGTCTCAGCCAAGTAACTCAAAGCTCATGCCTGCTGTTGGTAGGAACCCTCAGCACAGGAGCCCCTGTGAAGAAACAGCTCCACACAGGAGCCCACATGGGCTTTTGTACTGGCCCCTGTGCCTGTCTGCAGCCACCTTCTCTTGTGCCCAGCGTGGACACTTCCCTCACGCCCAGCTTCATGGGCCCCTACTCGTCCCTCTCATGAACGAGGGCAGCGTTCTGTCGTGATTCTAACTGTACTTCCAAGTTTGGAGTCTCTTCTCCAGCTGTTAGCTGGGTGACCACAAGCAAGTTACTTAACCTCTCTGTGCTGCAGTTTCTCATCATCAAAGTGGAGATCATAATAGTACCTTGACTTGTAGGGTTGACAGGAGAATCAAGATCATGTATGTGAGGGGCGCCTGGGTGGCTCAGTCGGTTGGGCATCTGACTTTGGCTCAAGTCATGATCTCGCGGTTCGTGAGTTCGAGTCCTGCGTCAGGCTCTGTGCTGACAGCTCAGAGACCGGAGCCTGCTTCTGATTCTGTGTCTCCCTCTCTCTCTTCCCCTCCCCCACTTGCACTCTGTCTCTCAAAAATGAATAAACGTTTAAAAAAAACTGTTTAAAAGAAAAGATCATGTATGTGAGTCCTCTTGCAGAATGCCCGAGACAAGTGTGAGATGATCTAGTGAAAAGGTCCCCTCTCTAGCCACTGCACACACCTTATTCTGCATTTTCACCAACCCATCTACACGTTACAAAGTGCCAAGCGTCCCCAGAGAAGCACAGAGAAAAGTGCTTAGGGAGTTTGGAGAAGGGAGCAATGGATCTGGTCAAGGGGAGTGTGCAGGCTTTTTGAGGGGAAAGAGGTGGCATTAGTTCTGGGCCCTGAAAAATGGAGAAGACAGAGACACCTGCCGAGACAAAGTGGAAGACATTAGGAAGCAGGAAAAAGTGGGATGTGCATGAAGAGAAGTTCATTACAAAGGGCACAGGTTTGTGTCTGTACCCGAAATATCCCTATTTACAGAAAAAAGACCATGTTTACAATTTAACCACAATTGACAAGGGAGTGACATCACACACAGCCTCCTGGAGTCTCTTGCTCTATTTCATCTCGCCCTGGGCAGGGAGACCCAGGGAACCTGTCACCCCCTATAATGGCAGCTCCTCGGGTCCAAGACTTTACTCCTATGACAGCCCCATCACAGACTTTGTCCACTTGGTTAAGAATGCAGTGGCCAAGGAGCAGAGACAATTTCCTTGGATTGCTGGGGAAAATGAGGATAGTTAGATGGTGGGGCCCACAGATCGCTAGACCCTTCAGAGTCCCCCGACCTGCCTACCTAGGAGAGGGGCCTGGCTTTCCTTCTACCCGGGCTCACAAACGAGAAAGATTGATTTTGTTGTTGTGGGTCCTGTGGGTTCTTGGAGAGCAGGTGGGAAATGAAGTAAAACATTTGCTGCAGCTTCTTTTTATCCAGTGTATTAGTTAGGATATAGGTAAAATTGCTATAACAGAGTCCCCAAAGAGAGTGGCTTAAAGAACAGGGAAGTGTATTATACTTTCACACAATGTGCTAGCTGGTTCAGGCTGGCGGGGCAGCTGTGATTGACAAAGTCATTCAGACCCGGGTTCCTTCTGTCTTGTGGCTCATTCTCCCCATGGGTGTGGTACTCACCTGCATAGTGATAGCTGTGTAGAGGGCACGTTTGCTTTCTAATACATGAGAATCAGAATGAGGAGCATGATCCCTTTTTAAAGCCCTTTAAAGACAGGGATGTAGAAGTTGCACTTGTCATTTCTGCACCCTTTTCTTTGGAGAATGCAAGGTCGCATTGTCACACCTAACCCTATGAAGGGCTGGGAAATACAGTCTCTGGCCGGTACCTTGTGCCGAGTAAAAGCCTTGCGGGAAAGATGGGGTCTGTCAGCATAAAGAAGCAGGGTGCTTAGTGTTTCTGTTCAATCTGGCTGTTGGGCAAATAGAAGAAGTTGGGAGTTATTTCACATGGCTCTGGACCATCACCTACCAGTGGAGCCAGGACTTGCAACCCAATATGTAGCTTGCTGTGGACCTCTCTGAGCTGAGCTCTAAAGAGAACATGGGTTGCTGAGCCCTTTGGGCTTCTGCCACTCCTAAACAGTACCTCGTTTCATGAGAATGTCCACTGTCCAACCCCCACCCCCTTGCCCTCTCATGCCCAAGAGTCATCCCTGCTTGCATGGAAAAACAGCATCAGGTGACAATGAAGCCTCCATTCTGGGAAAGTGCCAGCCCATTTTCTGATCTAACCTGACACGTGTTCATGTTTGTAAAACAGTTGTCTGTAGTTTCATCCATTCCTCACATGTACCCTAGGATGAAAGCTGGACGGATTTTCCCCCACATGTGATTAAAGAGAAGACAGGCTCAGAGCAGTTAAGGGATTTATTAGTTAGTCCAAGATAGTTACGCTTTAATAACAAGCAGCCCCAGTCTCCGTACCTCAGCACAACAAAGGTTTACCTCTCATCCTCACAAAATCCATGGGGGGCCTGAGTGACTCTTCAGAACGACCATCCTCCATGTGGACCATAAAGATCCAGGCCTCTAATGGTTCTGTCTTCCTATAGCCTCACCATCTAAAACACACAGTCTCCTTGGGACTCATGGCCAGGGAAGAGAGACACCGGATAATCGTGTCTGACAGTGACACACTTTGTCTGCTTATATTCCAGAGTTCACCTGATAGGGAGTGGTGTTATCGTCTTGACTACTGATACCATTGGCTATTATGGCTTTGACAGCTGTGGCTAATTATATATCCTTGCTAGCTTGAGGTGTCAGCAGGATCATGGGAGCAAATAAATGGCATGGTTGACCCAGGATGTGGTCTCCCTTGGACCTGTGATGTTGACCAGCTATGACTCTGCCCTTGAGAATAGCTGCTACCATAAATGGTAAATAGGCTGTCCTGTACTGTCTGACATGTACTGACATTACATAGGAGTTCTGGTCTGTGCCCTGCCTTCTGTTTCCAGAAGACTTCCACTGAAGACTTCCCAGAAGACTGGACCCTTTGGAAGTCTTCTCAGAGTTTTTATCAATGTGTTCAGCCTTTTTCCTGTGCTTCTGTTTCTCCTTATGTAGGAGGGAAAATAATGATGATCTCTATGGTGATTTGAGGTGTCCATAATATTGTTTTCACTGGGAGAGGTACCCTTGGAAATGACAAAATGAAAGAGTGATTGTCCTTGGAAGGCTGTCTACTGGCAGCCTGTGGAGTTACTAATTTTTAGTATGGAAAGAATCAGTGATATGTCTCATCATCTGTCTGCAGCCAGAGCAGCCCAGGCCCAAGGGCGCATCCCAAAAACGCCTTCCTCTTGCACTTTGGGTTCTCCTACCAGGGGCCTCTTGCCTCCCCTGGTCACTTAAGAGCTGCACATGTGACTGGGGAGTGGAAAGGAGCCTGTATGTTTTGAACAAGGTGACGTTCATGAAAGCATGCTGCTTGGCACTCTGGCTCCTTCTCATAATTGTCAGGAAACCAGGATCAACATTGCACCACTGAATTCTGGTAATGAAATGTCTGGTCTCCCCAACACAGGCCTCGTGGCCGGTCCAGAGAGATGCTCATTAAGTGAAAAGGCTGATAATTCAATCACTGCAGGGCCAGACGTAAGCAGAGGATGCTTCTTTCTTGGGGAAGAACATGACTTGCTCTTCCCCTGAGTTTTCTACCACCTACTGACTCCCCCAACCCCAAGCTGAGGCTGGTTTAGCCTCTTAGGTAAGTCACATAATGTAGGTCTCAGGAATTAGAACTTGTGCAGGAAGAGCATATCTGGAAATCTCCAACCTCCCTTCATGAAGCAGATACAGTCAGACAAGTAATGGTCTGAGATTCAGTGAGGCCTTATTTCTCACCAGCTTCTAGAATGGGGGTTCAACTTTGGGGGAAGTCGCCTTCACCTTAGAGAATCTGATGAAAGCTGTGGATGCTCTTCCCAGAAAAATGCATGGTCACACAAAATTCAGCACACACTTTGAATAAGTTCACAGGTCCCAGAAACCCTTCCTGTGCTAGATTATGTCACATGTATCTGGTTCCCTCGGGGGCACTTCCCTCTTGTTTAGAGGGAGCAATGATAGTAAAGCTAAGAGTAATGTGGGTGGACATGCCTTGATGCTATCTTTGAGGTGCATAGGACCTTCAACTCACATCTATGCACGTCTAAGTGTTGTGCATCCTTCAGGCCTCATAGCAAAGCCTCTGAAATTCTTCCCTGGTTATCTTTCCTCGTCCATTTTCTGAGAACCGAAAGAACACAGCACCCCTAACGATGATGACCATTTTCTTCTTACATTAGATCTTTATACACCTTCTGTACTCTCTAAAGACCATTCTCAGGAGTTGGGGACCAGCCATATTTGTTTCATTGCTGGGTGTCCCTTAGCACCTACTGCAGTATTTTATACAGAGTGAGTGCTCAGTAAATACTCTCTGGATGAATGGATGGATGATGAATGAGTGTCCTCACTTGGGGATTGCCCAGTCTGCCTGCAGTGGGATGCAGCTGGACATTGACAAACACCACCCACTGGGCCTTCCTTGCAGGCTTCTGACACAGTTGCATATCCCAAGCACACATATTCGGGGACACAGACGAGTCTGTCCCCATGAGGAAATGCCCCTCCCTCTCTTGCAATATGCTCAGGGGCCTTTGACATTTAACTCCAGTGCAATTTGTTTCTTTTCACCCGAGTTGAAAATACCAACAAATGTCACCCGCCTTCGCTCCTCTCTCCTGACATGTGACTTTGATGGGCCAGGAGCTTGCAACACTAATGAGCATCTTGGGTGTCCAGGAACTAGCAGGGGGATGCAGGGCTCTTGGTAGGTAAGAGGCTGGTGTGGAGATGGTTCCCGCCTGAGAAGGGTGAGCACAGAGTTAAGGATGGGGGCATTGATGTGCACAGAGGTGGGTGGTGGGACAAGGAGGTAGAAGAGGACAGTCCTTCCTTCTCCCAGCACCATTGAAGGGAAAGATGACTTAAAAAGAAAACCTGCAGGGAGTCCAGGGCTATGTGGTGGCACCATGGTACCCAGGTTCCTTCTATTTTCTTATTTTGTATTCTCAACAAAATAATCCAACTGCTGGATCAAGATAGGTACTCAGGTCTGTCTGTACATCTACTTTCCAGTTGTTAGGAAAGAGAGAAGTGTAAAGAAGGGTATGCCTTTTCTTTAAGGAAACCTCTACAATACCGCCTACTGGTTTATTTACAGCCCATTGGCTAGAACTTGATCATGTGACCACACCTAGGTACAAGGGAGGCTGGGAAATGTAGTCTTTATTTTGCATGGCCTCTAAGGCAAATAAGACTTGGGGCTTCTTACTGGGGAAGGAGAGAATGGATATTAGAGGACACCCAGGAGTCTCTGTACTGTCACTCCTTGGAGGAAGAGCACAGCACTGGGCATCAAGGAAGACCTGGTTGATTTGATTGCCCTCCCAACTGTCCAACTGGACTTTCCCATTACCTCTCTGGAGGGGAGCACTTGCTTGCTGAGCTCACTAAACCCCAGCGGTTGTGGAGAGACAAGAACCTCACTGCCTGAGCCAAGCCCTGATCCTGTTTCTTCCATTGATAGCAGAAAATTGTGAGCCCCTACCCCAAATCAGTAAGCCCCCTGAATCCCGAGGCCATGTGATTATTGTGAATAAGAGAAGGCATTCACACACCAGTGTGAAGGACACTGCCCAGGGGCACCCAGCCCCCTGGTGTCTCACCTGCTTATGCTCTAACCCCGGGAGCACCCTGACCTTAGACATGTCAGGGTGGGGCCTCCTCACCCTGAAACTCTGGGGTGAGCTCCCCATTCCCTGTCCGTGGAATGCTCGACAATAAAGTGACTCTGAGTGATGTTTGACTAGAGCCTTCAGTATGTTTCATTGGTTGACTCTCCTGGAGAACATAGGTGGTCAGTTCTAAAGTCCCAAGACCGATGACGCCCACAAAGCTCTCTGAGGGCCCAGAGGGACCACTGAACACCTCTCCGAGCCTCATGTGCCTCATCTGTAAAATAAGGGTATTTACCATGCTCCCTACAAGGTGTGAGTGGAAGGGTGAGAGGTTAAAGCATAAAATGGTTAGCAGGTAGTTAACAGTGGACAAATGTTCACCATGAGATGGTGATGATTCCATCTACATTTGAAGAGCCAGAATTACTGAAGCCAACTGCAAGGTGTTTAGCCTGCGATATTCACAGAAGAATAGAGGTTTGGGGGCAAGCTTTTAAAATGTTCTTGAAACCTAGTTCCCCCACTTAGTGGAGGTAGAAGACAGGACCACACACTGATAGCTGTGCCTATGGTGAGGCAAAAGGCAGCCAAGTTTGGAGGAAGAAGAGAGACTGGGGTGAGGCTCACTCCTGAGTCGTGCCCCACATCATTACAACACAGCACCTTTAAAGCTAATGAGTGCCCATCTTTACACAGGAGAAGCTGAGCCACAGGGTGGGAATGTGCTTAGCCTGAAGTTAATGAGAAGTTCAGTGGGGGGGGGGGGGGTTGGATTTGCCCCTTGCAAAGAGGAAGTATAAATAGAGTGTTCCTGAAGAAGTACTCTCATGGTGAAGAAATAGAAGACTTTGTTACCAAGGACCCCCAGTCTGAGGGGAGACAGCTCTGTCTTCAAGGAGCATCAGGGGAGACACAGCCCTGTTGCAGGGACCCCAGTCTGAGGGGGAGACACAGCTCTGCCCTCAGGGAACCCAGTCTGAGGGGGAAACACAGCCTTGCCCTCAGGGAGCCCCAGTCTGAGGGGGAGACACAGCCCTGCCCTCAGCAAACCCCAGTCTGAGGGGGGAGACAGAGCCTTGTCCTCAGGGAGCCCAGTCTGAGGGAGGAGACACAGCCCTGCCCTCAGGGAGCCCAGTCTGACGGGAAGACACAGCCCTGCCCTCAGGGAACCCCAGTCTGAGGGGGAGACAGCCCTGCCCTCAGGGAGCCCCAGTCTGAGGGGGGAGACAGCCCTGCCCTCAGGGAGTCCCAGTCTGAGGGGCAGACACAGCCCTGCCTCAAGGACCCCAGTCTGAGTGGAGACACAGCTCTGCCCTCAGGGAGCCATAGTCTGAAGGAGGAGACACAGCCCTGCCCTCAGGGAGCCCCAGTCTGAGGGGGAGACATAGCCCTGTCCTCAGGGAGCCCCAGTCTGAGGGGGGAGACACAGCCCTGCCCTCAGCAAACCCCAGTCTGAGGGGGGAGACAGAGCCTTGTCCTCAGGGAGCCCCAGTCTGAGGAGGGAGACACAGCTCTGCTTTTCTGTGAGTTTGAGTTTGGGGAGGTAGGCAGGGCCGATTTTGCTTCTATCATCTGTCAGCTGCCCCTACACCTCTCCCTCTTCCCTCATGGCTGGGTCTATCTGGCCTTTAATAGATTGCAGTCTCCTAGAGAACAGAGAGGAACTATTTATTCAGACTCTGTATGGAGCCCAGCACAGCAGGTGCTCAATAAATATTTATAGGTGCTAATGATTTTGCCCACTAAATACACATAACCTAAGTGACAGAAGTGTAATGAGCGTAGCACACAGCAGCTGTGCCAGCGGCCATTGGTAGTAAGAAGCAGGGTAGAGAAGGAGTTTACTAACAAACTGGAAGCGATCAGAGAGAGGGAGTGGAAGGTCCTCCTTTTCTGTGGCCGGCACAGCGAGTGAGCAGAAAATACTCCCAGTACAAAAAAAATAAATAAAATTAAAAAAAAAAAAATCTCAGCCTCTTCTCTGGGCCTAGAGGCATCCTATGCCCAAACTACCCCCAAGCCTGACCCTGGAATGGGAGCAGCCAGTTTGGAGGAAGATTTCAAGCGTTGCTTCCTGACCCCAGCTTTACTTGCATTAACTTCTACCCACGTGACCTACAACAACAGAATTTCTTCCACTAGTGGCAGAGATCCCTGGGTGTGCAGAATTCTAGAATATGTTTTACGTTTTAGCTTTCTATTTCAGTGGCAATCCCAAATCCATTCTTTACCAAAGACGCTTTTGAGAACAGCCAGTTGTGACTTAAAGACAGTCACAGAATAAGAATCATAATGGGTGACCCGGTTTTGCGATTTCACTATGTGCTCAGCTCCGCTTAAGTGTGTTTTACACGGAGTGACCTAGCTAATCTTCACAACTCTGTGAAATTATCCAGTTTCACAGACAAGGAAACCAAGACCCTGAGAGGTCAAGCCAGTTGCCCATGATCACATGCTAGTAAGAGTCAGGATTCAAGTGCATGAGGTGGCTTGACTGGAGAGTCTGTATGCTTACTTAGTCACCTTGCTTCTAGGTCAAGCTTTTTAAGACAGCACTTCTCAAACCGGGACCTCCAAAAGGATCTTCCCTTAAAAAAAATTTCTGTAATTACTCAGCTGTGTTAGACTACCACAACACCTTGAATCTGTGTTCTTCTAGAATGTTCTCATTAAGACAACCATCCCTAGCTGCTGAAATCCTACCACCTATCATGTAAGGCCACAATCAGTGCTACCTTCTTCCAGAAGTGTCCCATTGCCCTAGTTAGGAGAAATGTCTTCTGAAGAATTCCCATTGCATTTTGCCATCCTTCTATCTTGAGATCGGTGTTGTCCATGGTGGGGTAGGGTTTATCTGGGTTGGGAGTCCAGCTCTACCTCTTGCCTTTGTCTTAATTCATTGAGCAAGCTTTGTCAGCTTCCTGAACCTCAGCTTCTCCATCTGTAAAATGGGCAAGTAGTATTACACTGTCAAATGGTTTAAAGGAGAAAACATGTAGAAGGAACCAGACTCACCAGACACTCTGTAAACACTGCCCCCCCAACCCTGCTGGGTTACAGTTATCTAAGTAGTTATTTTTAAGCTCCTGCTGAGAAGAAGGGGAATGTCCTGTCCAGTTCTGTCCACTCCCATGTCCTGCATGCCCACTTCCCAGCAGGTACTCAGCAGAAGCCTGATTAAATGACGGAGTCCCTGCTGCTGAGTCAATCAGGTCCCCTGTCTGGGGGAGTCGGGGTGGGGTAGAGCGTCATAGGAGGGAAGAATTGGCTGCAGTGTTCCAGATCTCCACTCCAGATAGTCTCCAGGGAAGAGGACAAAGGAGAGAAGAAGGAGAGGACAAAGAAGACTGGCAGAGACAGAGGGAAATGGGGAAGGATGGAAGGTCATGGAGAGAAAGGGGGACAGGAGGAAAAAGGAGATAAAGGGAAGGGAGAGATGAGTCTGTAAACTGAAAAAGAAAAAAGGAAAAAGAGAAACTTTGTGGGGCTTTCAGACTTGAAGACAGAGAGGAGACTTTCTTTTCCCACGCTTGAGGGGCTGGGGTGATCGTGTGGCCCGAGTCTTCATTGCCCCCACCCGAAATCTCATCCAATGGGCTAGAAATGGACTTGAATAGATGACCCCTTCAACACACACACACACACACACACACACACAGAACCAAATTGCCCAGATGAGGAAACTGAGGCACAAGGAGAGAAGGGGCTTGCTGAGGGTCCTGGGCAGGGCCAGGATGGGGACTCGGGGCTCGGAAACCCTGCACCACGCTCTTCCTGCTCCGCTAGTCCTTACGTGGGAGTCAGGACGCTCACATTCCAACACGAAGAAAGACAATATTAGGAATGCAGAGAGCAAATCCCAGGGTAATGGAGCCTGGTGTTTGCAATAAAAATTTAAATGTGCCGTCCTGGTGGCGACAGTGACTTTTATCTGATCAGCCTGTCAGCGCTTAAGAAGGCCGGCACTGTAAATGGCAAAACCAAATTGAATTCATATTTACTGCCCTTGAATCTGTGGGGTTTATTGCTTCCAATGGATTAATCTCTCTCTTCTCTCTCTCCTCTTCCTCCTTTTCCCGCCCCCCTCCTGCTTCCTCCTTGTTTTTCTTCCACTTCCAAATGGCCTTATTATCCGCCAACTCATTGGGAAAGTTGACAGGAGAGAAGGGCACTCTTTCTGAGTGTAGATAATTTTCTATCTGCGCCTCCAAGTGCACTCTCCACAGCCCTGCCCTGCGGCCGGGGAGGCTGACCTGTGTGGCAGGTTCACGCAGGCCCCCTTGTTCTCTGGCTTCCTGAGTTTGGCTGCTGGAAGGTACCAGCAGGTGGTGAGAGGGCAGCATGGGAGAGAGGCCCTTCCTTCCTGGGCCCGCTCTGTCCCAGGCTGCAGTTTGTCAGTGAATGTGTCCTCTACACAAGCCCCACAACTCCTGTTGCCCGACTCTTCTCCCATGGCTATAACACATTCCTAAAACTGTCCCCTGCCTTTACCCCTTCAGGCCTGGGGGACAAAAGGGTAAAATCCTCTCTGTTGCCAGTGTCTGGGTGCTACACCACCCTTCCAAGTCTCCCCTAACCCTGCCCACACCCCTGTACATCGTCCCTTCACTAAACTCCCTTCAGGCAGCCCTTAGACTCTGTCGGCCGTTTCCTCCAAGGACTCTGAGGGATAATGTGTCCCTGCTCCTTGTCCCCAGAACTGGGAGGACACAGGAGAGCATCGTAACGAAGGGACAGGCAGGAGGACCTTGTTCCATTCCCTTATCACAAAGTGGGAGGAAGCCTTTTTTCTCTTAATGGCTTTTTCTTAGGCCTTCTGTCTGCTAGGGAAATTGTGGGGGTTATAAGACAGCAAAAGTAGCCCCGACTAAGAAGTCCTCTTGCTTTTGTGTGTCACTTTATAAGTCGAGGTTGGTCATCAGCTGAGGATTCTGTTCCAAGTGCAAGGAAAGACCAGACAGACCTTGGAGGTGAACATGGGATTCTCTAGACCCATGTTCCTCCTTGCGGGAAGCAGGCCTGTCCCCGCCACCACAAACAGGCAAGATGAAACAGGCAAAAAAAAAAAAAAGAAAAACCCTCCCATCAAGAAGCCAATTTGATTGTCTAAATTCTTTCTGTTTTAATAATCAGAGGTGTTATTAGAAGCCCGAGATTAAATATGCCATGCTTGATGTCCTGGTGAATGCATAATAACAGGGCAGGGTAATAACCACAGGCCTTTGTAATGAGACCTTCTCAGAGTAGCCTGTGAACTTGAATGATACTCTGCCCGGGGCTGCCCGGCTGAACCCCAGCTGCCTACCCACCAGGCAGGGCTGCTTCTTGGAGGTCTGGCCTTCACCTGAGCCCCCAAGACTGGGGTGAGGAGAAGGGCAATAGAGGGAACAGAAGGATAATGCTAAGGCTAGCTTCAAGTCCCAGAGTCAGAACTGTGAGCAGATGCTTGGGATAGAGACACTAAACATAGCCCTGCCCTCAGGAAACCCAGTCTGAGGGGGAGACACAGCCTTGTCCTCAGGGAGCCCAGTCTGAGGGGGGGAGACACAGCCCTGCCCTCAGGGAGCCCCAGTCTGAGGGGGGAGACACAGCCCTGTTCTCAGGGAGCCCCAGTCTGATGGGGAGACATAGCCCTGTCCTCAGGGAGCCCCAGTCTGAGGAGGGAGACACAGCCCTGCCCTCAGGGAACCCCAGTCTGTGGGAGAGATACAGTCCAGACTCAGGGAGCTCCAGTCTGAGGGGGGGAAACACAGCCCTTCCCTCAGGAAACCCAGTCTGAGGAGGGAGATATTACCTTGCCCTCAGGGAGCCCCAGTCTGAGGGGGGAGACACAGCCCTGGCCTATGGAAGCACCAGTTCTGAGGGCAAAACATAGCCCTGCCCTCAGGGAGCCCAGTCTGAGGGGGGAGACACAGCCTTGCCCTCAGGGAGTCCAGTCTGAGGGGGGGAGACACAGCCCTGCCCTCAGGGAGTCCAGTCTGAGGGGGGAGACACAGCCCTGACTCAGCAAACCCCAGTCTGAGGAGGAGACACAGCCCTGCCCTCAGGGAGTCCCAGTCTGAGGACAGAGATATTGCCTTGCCCTCAGGGAGCCCCAGTCTGAGGAGGGGAGACACAGCCCTGCCCTCAGGGAGCACCAGTCTGTGGGAGAGATACAGTCCTGACTCAGGGAGCTCCAGTCTGAGGGGGGAGACACAGCCCTGCTCTCAGGGAGCCCTGACCTCAGGAGCCCCCGTCTGAGGAAGGAGACACAGCCTTTCCCTCAGGAAACCCAGTCTGAGGAGGGAGATATTACCTTGCCCTCAGGGATCCCCAGTCTGATGGGGGAGACACAGCCCTGACTTCAGGAGCTCCAGTCTGAGGGGAAGACACAGCCCTGCCCTCAGGGAGCCCAGTCTGAGAGGGGAGACACAGCCCTGCCCTCAGGGAGCCCCAGTCTGAGGGAGAGATACAGTCCTGACTCAGGGATCCCCAGTCTGAGGGGGGAGACACAGCCCTGACTTCAGGAGCTCCAGTCTGAGGGGGAGACACAGCCCTGCCCTCAGGGAGCCCAGTCTGAGGGAGAGGAGATACAGTCCTGACTCAGGGATCCCCAGTCTGAGGGGGGAGACACAGCCCTGACTTCAGGAGCTCCAGTCTGAGGGGGAGACACAGCCCTGCCCTCAGGGAGCCTCAGTCTGAGGAGGGCGATTTAACTTCTACCGCTAGTGACCTTCAAGTCTGATATCCTCATCAGATATCGACCCTAAATTATGTTCTCCAGCTGGAGTGAACTTTAATGCTATCCAGTCATTGCCTACCCTATAGCCTGGATGGCTTGAAGAAGAAAAGCCAATTTTAATTTTAGCCTGAGCCAAACATAATGAGGAGAGTAAATCATGGTGTGAACCTTCCCTAGCCAAATGGAAATGAGTTTTGGATTATCTGCCGTTTTGAATTATCCACCCCACTGCTCCTTTCATTAGCCCAGTCCCAGAGAGGACCACACACGGAGGTTGCTCCCGGAGTGTGGGGACCAGGGAAAGGTCAGGGCTCTTGGGGGCAGGGTGCTGTGAACCCAGGGGTGCTCTGTGATTTACAGCAGGGAAGGATTAAAGGGTTAAGATGGCAGGGACTGGGTCCTTGGACATGAATTTGTGGCGGGGAGGCTTTGAGCAAGGGAGAGAGGACCAGACAGGCCCTGGTGCCCGGAAAGGCATCCCTGTGGATCCATACCCTCCATATTCTCCCTCTGAGGTACAAAAGGGGTGGTCCACCCAGCTTCCCAGAGCAGGACCCTTGCGTGAGTCTTCAGGTGACAGAATCCAAAAAAGCGTTTGGAATGGGGGCACGGGGTATTTTAGAGAAAACATCTCGAAAGTCAGGACTGAATCAAAAGCAAAAATCTCTCTGTGTGAGACCAGAGCTCCCACACACTCACCTGAGGGCCGGAATAGAGGCTGACAAGCAAGAACAGGGAGGGAGGTCGAGGCCTAAACTGATGCCGGGAGCCGCCAGCCCTGTGGGCTGTCTGTGTCCCCTCGGCAGGGACGGATCACCGGCAGCCACAGAGAGGAGCACATTTGCAGTGGACGACACGGCAGCAAAACAGCATTTGTTTCCATCAAAGCCGGACAAACAAGCTTGCTCCCTCTCCCTGCCTCGCATGCCATCGGCTCACAGGCAGCCTGATTCACATCCAGGCCCCCGTTCCTAAAAGCAGGCCCTCCTTCACCCACACAGCCCTCCATTCAGGCAAACACACCCGTTCCCTCACTCACTCGCTCACCTCCATTCATGCAGCACCCCCTCACTCACACACGAGGCGCCTGCAGGCGCCTGATCAGTCAGACATGCCAGTTCCCGCACACACACACCCCTCCGTTCGCGTTCCAACCCCGGCATCCACACGCCACACGCGTCCACACATGGGCCTCCGTCATCCACGCTCCTTCACACAGTGGCTCGCACGGGTCTTGAGACCAGAGGGCTGGCCGTGAACACGCTGGGTAGAAGACAGGTGCCCTTCAACCGTTACCGCCAGTCCTTTGTGTGGGAGCTAAGATCTTCCTTCACCAAGTTGCTAGTTTTCCGTGTGTGTGTGTGTGTGTGTGTGTGTGTCTCATTGACGAGAATGTGTGTGATTTTCGTATCATTTTTTATTTCCATGTAGCTGACATTTCCACAGCGGCCCAAGCTCAGCTGGTACCTTATATATGAGAGTAATCACTAAGGAGTTTGCCTCGAGCTGGGTTCCCCAGAAGTGGACCCAAAACAAGGATTTGAATGTAAGTGCCTTATTTGGCTGGTGGCGTCAGGACACCCAGGAAAAGGAGTAGGAGGTGAGAGGGGGAAGGGAAGACAGCCAGTATCGGGTGAGAAGAGCAGGTGGCAGCAAAGGGCATCTGGGGCTCACCCGGGACCACTAGGGGACAGAAGAACGTGCCTCAGCATCATCCCACCCCAGGAGGGGAGGAGCCGAGGTATGTATCCTCCACCCCTCTCATGGGGAAGCATTGGTTGGAAGCTCCCCTCTGGGGGGCATTGCTTCTCCAGCATCAACAAATCAAAATGGACGGGGTGGCAAAGGTGCCCCGGGGTTCAGCTGGTCATGCTAGAGCACTCATTCATTCAGTCCACCACTCATTCATTCTCTCATCAAGCATGTCCCACATGCCTGCTCTGGGCCAGGTACTGAGCTTGCTCCTGAGGATTCAGAGCTGAACAAAATATGGTCCCTGCCAAGAAGGGGTTCCCAGGTGAACGGAGTATGAGACAGAGAAACACGTAATTACATTGCAACACAATAAAAGCTATCATGGATGCATTAACACGGAGGCATAATGCTGTCATTGAGAACAGAGAGGAAGCGGTTCTGAGCTTAATAACTTACTTATGCTAACAACTGCTTATCTTGCACAATAGAAGTTTAAACAGAGCCTAAATGGGCTCATTCTGCCCTTTTGATGTTTGAGACATTATTTCCCTCTTCCATTCCCGTTGCCTGTGCTATCACAGACCGCATTTTAAAAATAGTTTGTGCAGAACTTTGGGGGTTCCGGATGTGGCCTCTGCCTCCATAGGTTTGCTTGGGGACACCGCGGCAAAGGATTTTGCCCATCCTGCGTGAGTGTCTTTCTGTAGCCAAGAAACTAGGACCTTCGGAGGGGCTCCCCTGGGATTTGGCTTTCTCTCTCTCTCTCTCTCTCTCTCTCCTCTCTCTTTCTCTCTCCTCTCTCTTTCTCTCCCCTTCCCCCCTTCACACTAGAAGCTGTGACTCCAACATCAAAACGGGCGGTGCTGCCTGAGGTCAAAGATGCTGCCTCTCCTTTCAGACTGGGCACTCTGAGGTCTCAGCTCTCTCCAGCACATACTCCTTAAGCTTGCTCCCTCCTCTCTTTCTCAGGATTCTAGAAGGATCTCTCTACAGGGCAGCATCAGAGAGGGGGTTTGGGAAATCAGCTCTCTAATGCTAACTCATTTTTCTTCTCCCTAGAAGAAGCCCCGGTCTGTTTTCCTGAGGGCCTGGGAGGTAGAGTTGCTGGAGATGGGGCTGACAGGGCTTGAAAGCCTCACACTGGAGCCAAACACGGGGCTGGGGGCAGGGCCACCACCTGTCAACTCCTAGGCCAAAAAAAAAAAAAAAAAAAGCGGCCCCATCAGCTCTTGTCTGGAAGTCAGGTTTCCTTTCCCCATCCCCTTGCTCCAAAGCAAGTCCCTCCAGGGCTCGCCTGGAGTGGTATGATTTATGGGGAGCAGCAGGTGCCCCAGGAGGGGGAGTCTGGGAAGAAGGTGCAAGCAGCGGCCTCTCCTGACAGATCCGAACCCCTCCCACTTTTATTAATTCACACTTTCCTGGCTGGGAGCACCCTGGAGGGGCCATTTCTTTTTACCTGAAGCCGAGGCAGGCATCTTACTTGATTTACAGGCTCCAGGGGCGGGTGGCTCCTTGGCTGGTTGCTAAGGTATCTTTTAAATGGAAATCAGGGTGGAGAGATATCACATATATCGTGCCAGCCATCTGCTAAATGTTGCCTCTTCTGTCTGGAACAGCTCGAGGTGGTTCTGACAGGGAGGCAGGGCCCAGGGGCCGGAGGGAGTGGGGAGGAAAGTCTGTGGTCTCACCATCAAGGGAAGGAACAGGAACTTTCCGTTTCTGCCGCCATGTCCATTAGTTTTCTGATTTCAGCCCTCATCTTTCTTTTTCCCTTTTGTTTTAAATATAAAATCCCATCTGGAGATTCTGATTACAAACCATCAGCCTAGTTCCACACGCTATATTTATTGCCAGTATATTTAAGCGTGTGCATGCATGTGTGTATGTGTGTGTGCGCATGTGCGTCCTGTGTGTGTGTGTGTGTGTGTGTGTGTGTGTGTGTGAGACCCACTGACGTGAAGCCTGACAGGTGGGTCTTTCTGAGCCAGTTAGGGCTCTGCCTCTGGGAACACCATCCCTAAGCAGGAAACACAAGAGCCCCAATTTAGTCAAACAGCTGGGCCGTCACAGGTTACTAAGCGATCCCATAGTGGCAGCAGCAGGATTCTCTATGTACACCAGGCACATGGAAGCCTCTGGAGGGACCTGCTCCACTCCAAGGACAGCCTAGAGCCTGACAGTCCTCAGTTCAAACCATGGCTTTGCTCAGGGTAGCTGGGAGAGTTTGGGCCGGCCCAAACCTCTTTGAACCTCAAGTCCCAGTGGTTAAAACGGGGATAGCAATACTTGAGGCCACAAGGTACGGGAGGGTGGGTTGTCTCCTGCACAAGGTTATCCAGCAAAGGGGCCCTACAAATGCCCTGCAAAGACACCTGTTCCTACTTGCACAGGAATACCTTAGGGACCAGGGGCAACACTCACCTTGCAGAGTTGCTGGGAAAACCACCCGAAGAAACCCAGGCAGGGAGGAGACATTGTTCCTGCCCAGAGTTGTGCAGATTCTTGCAGGCACTGCCGGTCCTGGGTAGAGTGTTTCTCCTCCTCTCCTGGGTCCTCTGTCTGCGTCTCCAGGCAGCCCCTGCCCCGCCCCTCCCTCTCTTCCCCTCCTCTCCCCTCCCCAGGCCCAGGCTCATAGACATTCTGAGCAGAGGAGCTCTTGCTCCTCTGCAGATAGATTCCTCTGCATGAAGGCTGATGCTGACATTTGATACCAGCATCCATGTCACTGCTTGGCTTCTGATCCCCGTGCACCTCTCTCAGCTTTGCTCACAAATAATCCCATAGCCCCTCCTGACTGCTTTCATCTGCTCGCTCCTTTGTTCCTGAAACCAAATCTCTACTCCTAATCTCTCCCTCTCTTAGCTCCCCTCTGCCACCTGCCCCATCCAGACACGCTTAGAGGGACCTAGTGGCTCCTTCCAGCTCAAATCCCTGCTCAAGAGAGGGAGCCCCCACTCTGGGGGTGCGCTAATTACACGCATCCACACGCTCCCCTTGCCTCCCTCCCGACTTGGGGTTTAAGCTGCTTTTTGTTGGGCTATGGGAGTATTATAAGTGATGGTTCTCGGAATACAATTTTAATTAAGATTCAATAGTCACCTTCTCTGTCAGTAAGCTTCCATGCTGATTACTTAAAATATATTTACCCAGCTCTATTATGTCACAGATTTGAATTCATTAGGCACTTGTTAATCCTTAACAAACTTTTAAAAAATAAGGTTTGGTTAACATAATTTACAAAGACAAAACTGTCTGAAACAATGGGTCCTGTGCAGGGTGCACATCCCAAAGTGCCCGGGGCTTCCCTGCTTGGGGCCACTGCCACCCTCTATCAGAGGGCAGGTGACAGGACCAAGGATGGGCAGGCCCAGAGGATGCCGTAGGATGGGGTGGTCTGTCCACATTGCACTGATGCAGCCCAGACAGCAAGCCTTCTAGGGCACAGGGCAGGGTCAGAGAGGGTAAAGGAAGGATCCAGAGGGGCAAATCAAAGAGATCTAGCACAGGCCACCAACAGGCTTGGCCCTGGACTCATAGGAACCTGACAGACATTACCACTTCTATGTACGCCGTGTTGTGTAAATGTTGGAAGTGCTGCTTAGCCTCAGGTCACTTCAGCGTTTACTGACAAGAGCTTATAAAGAGGAAGCCTTTCTCTTGGGACCATAGGCTTGCAGCACACTACCCCCCTCTCTACACATGTACACATGCATGCCTCCAACTTAACCAAGGAGGGACATCCTTGGGTGTGGCTGTCCCTGGATCCCCAGTGGGTATAAGGGGTACTGTTCACCTCTACTTGAGCAGACACAACAGCCAGAGACATATGGACTCCCTGACTCCATGACCATGGTGAGTCATGCTGGGCAGCGCAGCTGTTGGTTGCCAGAAGTTGTTTCTGAAGTTTCTGCCGTGACCGCACCTCTCCGTAAAGATAGTCTTCTCAGCTGACTAACCAAATGAACCCTAAACAGTGTTAATACAGACCTCGGAACCTCAGTGACAGTGCCAGAAACTGGCTTTGCTCAGTACTGTACTTCATTCATTCATTTAATTGATATTTACGGGGCACTTACGATGAGTTGGGTGTGTGCAAGGCACTGGAGGACAAGATAGGTAAAGTCCCTGTCTTTTGGAGTTTACGGTCTATGAAGGCAGATAGCTGAGTAATTAAGGAATTATAATGAAAAGTGCAGTGAGCATGTATGTAGGACAAGCATAGAATAAGGAGCACATAGCAGAAGGGTTTAATTTGGTTGAGGTTGTGGAGAGGCTTCCTGGAGTAGGTGGTGTTGAAGCTGAGACCCGGAGGTAGAATAGGAACTTGGCCAGGCAGGAGTGGAGTTAGGGAGAGAGGCCAGGAAGAAACCAGAGCATGTTGGAAGTCCTGGAGGAAGATCAAGCATGGCATTTATAAGTGAGAGACGTTGAGCCTAGCTGGGAAAAGAAGAGCGATGGAACAGAGGGTGGTAAGAGATAAACTAGGGTAGTGGCCAGAACCAGCCCTTGCAAAGATTTGTTCTTGTGCTAAAAATATAAGAAGAGGGTCAGCGCAGATGGAGAAGATTCCTGTTTGTTTTATCAGGCTCCAGCTAAGTATGAACCTAGAAAGCCCAAGCTCATTTGAGCACAGGGAAGGTGGCAGGTGGAAATCTTTCACATGCAGACACCTCTGGGCTGGATGTCTCTGGCGAGACCTGGTTCAGGGTCGGATGATAACCCCTCAGGTCTGTAAAGCAGGGACTGGCAGGGTGGATGGCTGCTCATGGAAACCCAGAGCAGAACTGTGTGGAATTAGGCGTGTTGGCAAAGGCTTGATGAGGGTGATTGTAATGAAGAAGATGAAGAGGGGGAAAAAATCCTCTACAACAGATATTGGCAAACATTTTCTGTAAAGGGCAAGACAATACATATTCTAGGCTTTGCTGGCCACATTATATCTGCTGCAACTACTCACCTTTGCCATTGTAGTGTGTGCCCACACGCACGCACGCACACACACGAACACACACACGCACACAAGACATAGCCATAGATAATATGTAAATGAATTGAACATGACCATGTTCTAATAAAACTTTATTTCCATAAACAGGTGGCAGGCTGGATTCGGCCCTTGGCTATAGTTAGCCAACACCTGCTCCAACAACACTGTCCAATATGGTAGCCAATAGCTACATATGGCTAGTGAGCACTTAAAATGTGCTCTAAGTATTAAATACACACCCAATTTTAAAGACTTAGTGCAAATAAAAGAATGTTAAATATCTTGTTAATAATTGTATGTATTGATTACATGTGAAATAATATTTTGAATATAGTGGTTTAAATAAAATATATTATCAAAATTTATTTCATCTTTTTCTTTTTTACTCTGTATATGTCCGCTAGAACATTTAAATTACATTTATGGCTAGTAAATTACATTTCTATTGGACAGCGCTGAGCAGAAACAACACTCTCCAGATGGAATATAGATTAAGTCTTTGGCCCTTGAAGGGTCTTAGGTGGGAGATTTACCCTGAAATAGACACAATAATGAAATTCACATCTTCACAATAAAGTAATATCTAATTGGAGTAGGTTTTTAAATTTACCATACAGCCTTTCAAATCAGCTGGCTGTTTTTTCTGTGTCTGGGCTTCTCAAACTGGGAGCTATGGAGCCCTACTTCCTCAAGATATTAATGATCGTTGCTCTCCAAAAAGAGTATCTTTAGCTAAAAAAGGCAAAGCAATGTAGAATTAAACATTAATCTATTTTCTTTACTGCAGCAGAATTTCTCAACCTTTCTGCACTTGCTAATGCATATAGAGCTTTTGCGAGAGCAAGAGAGAGCAGGCAATGTGTCCCCAACTCGGTGGCCTTAGAACGCCTTTCTTGCAGAACCCTAGCCTGCACTGCTAGAAGGCAGTTTGAGAGCGCTGGTCTGCATGAGGCTACACAACCCATGTGCAGGGATTTTCAAAAGTCCAACTCCATTGATGTTTTCAGCACTACATAAATGGAGCCACAGCTAGTACAACATGGAAGAGTGAGAAAACTCTAAGATTTGGAAGCACAAAGACCTGAGTCAAAGGCCATTTCTTCCTTCCCTAGATATCCATTCATGCAGAAGCACAGACTATGTGCCAGGCACTACTTTCGGCCTTTGAGTATGTAGTGGTGAATAAAAACAAGCCCCTACATCTTGGGGCTCTGTTGCCAGTGCAGAAGACAAGCATTAAACAAGACAAGTAGGTAAAATAAATAGACAGGAGGTTAGATCGTGATCAGTTTCAAGGAGAAAATACAAAGTAAGAAAAAGGGATGTGCACGTCAAGGTGGGGCGTCGGGAAGGAAGGTGACTTTTGAGTGAACACCTGAAGGAGGCTATTCAGCGGTGGACAAGTTCTCATCTATATACACAGATAAGCCCTTCCTTATGACAGATGTTTCCAAAGCCCAAATGAGATGATGTACCTGAAGGTCTGGCCAGAGGACCCAGCACAGAAGAAGTTCATGCCTTTGCTTCCTGTCTCACCCCTCTTCTGCATTTCCCAAAGATTCATCTACTGTGTGGACTCTCCATGGTGAAACTTACCTATAACCAGTTCCCCAAAAACCCCAATAACCAGTTCTCCAGGGGTCAGCTCTCTCCCTGTCCATGTCCTTGTTCCTAAGGAATGCTAAGTCTACACCAATTAAGAAAGTAACACTGTGGGGTGCCTGGGTGGCTCAGTCGGTTAAGCGTCCGACTTCAGCTCAGGTTGTGATCTCACACTCCGTGAGTTCGAGCCCCATGTCGGGCTCTGCTGTCAGTCCAGAGCCTGGAGCCTGCTGCAGATTCTGTGTCTCCCTCTCTCTCTGCCGCTCCCCACTCACACTCTCTCTCTATCAAAAAAATGAATAAACAACAACAACAAAAAGAAAGTAAAACTGCTTCAAGATACATCCATAACACACTTTTCAAATCTGATGATTATTACTTGAACCACTGGTATGGATTTTTCCCTCCATTCATTCCACACATTTATAGCGCGCCTACTGTGTTCCAGACACTGTGCTAGACGTGTGGGATACAGCAATTCACAAAACAGATCAAAGTAATCTATCCCTGTGGAGCTGACATTCTCGTGGGGGAGATAAGAAATATTCCATAAATATAATTAGTAAGTAAATTAAATAGTCTGTTAGAAGGTGATGATAACTAAGGGCGCGGGGGGAGTGGAACTGTATGAAAGGGATTGGTTGGGAGAAGAGGTTAGACCTCGCACGAGCACAGGCCATTCTCTGCTGCCCCCCTAAGGCAGGGGTTGGGGTGACCAGTGAAGCTCTGGTGGGGCATTAGGAAGTGGCCTCTTGACCCTGACCTTGTGTCCCTCCCTTCTAGGCACCACGGCCTGAGTGACCAGACCATGGAGACCCTGCTTGGTGGCCTGCTGGCGTTTGGCATGGCGTTTGCCGTGGTCGACGCCTGCCCCAAGTACTGTGTCTGCCAGAACCTGTCTGAGTCACTGGGGACCCTCTGCCCTTCCAAGGGGTTGCTCTTCGTGCCCCCTGACATTGACCGGCGGACGGTGGAGCTGCGTCTGGGTGGCAACTTCATCATCCACATCGGCCGCCAGGACTTCGCCAACATGACGGGGCTGGTGGACCTGACCCTGTCCAGGAACACCATCAGCCACATCCAGCCCTTCTCCTTCCTGGACCTCGAGAGCCTCCGCTCCCTGCACCTGGACAGCAACCGGCTGCCCAGCCTCGGGGAGGACACCCTGCGGGGCCTGGTCAACCTGCAGCACCTCATTGTCAACAACAACCAGCTGGGCGGCATCGCCGACGAGGCCTTCGAGGACTTCCTGCTGACACTGGAGGACCTGGACCTCTCCTACAACAACCTGCACGGCCTGCCTTGGGGCTCCGTGCGGCGCATGGTCAACCTGCACCAGCTGAGCCTGGACCACAACCTGCTGGACCACATTGCCGAGGGGACATTCGCCGACCTGCAGAAACTGGCTCGCCTCGACCTCACCTCCAACCGGCTGCAAAAGTTGCCCCCGGACCCCATCTTCGCCCGCTCCCAAGCCTCCGCCCTGACTGCCACGCCTTTTGCTCCACCCTTGTCCTTTAGTTTTGGGGGGAACCCGCTGCACTGCAACTGTGAGCTGCTCTGGCTGCGGCGGCTCCAGCGGGACGACGACCTGGAGACCTGCGGCTCCCCCGGCGGCCTCAAGGGCCGCTACTTCTGGCACGTGCGAGAGGAGGAGTTTGTGTGCGAGCCGCCTCTCATCACCCAGCACACGCACAGGCTGCTGGTTCTGGAGGGCCAGGCGGCCACGCTCAAGTGCAAGGCCATCGGGGACCCCGGCCCCCTCATCCACTGGGTGGCCCCTGACGACCGCCTGGTGGGGAACTCCTCAAGGACCGCCGTGTACGACAACGGCACCCTGGACATCCTCATCACCACGTCCCAGGACAGCGGCGCCTTCACCTGCATCGCCGCCAACGCCGCCGGGGAGGCCACGGCCATGGTGGAGGTGTCCATCGTCCAGCTGCCGCATGTCAGCAATAGCACCAGCCGCACGGCGCCCCCCAAGTCCCGCCTCTCGGACATCACTGGCTCCAGCAAGACCAGCCGGGGAGGGGGAGGCAGTGGGGGCGGGGAGCCTCCCAAAAGCCCCCCGGAGCGGGCTGTGCTGGTGTCTGATGTGACTACCACCTCGGCCCTGGTCAAGTGGTCGGTCAGCAAGTCGGCGCCCCGCGTGAAGATGTACCAGCTGCAGTACAACTGCTCCGACGATGAGGTACTGATTTACAGGTGAGCCGGGGGCTGTGGCAAAGGCAGGGAGGTGTCTGGCAGGAGAGGGAGGAGGAGGTGACGGGGAGGGTGTTGAACTGTTCCCACCTACACCCCTTCTCCCCAGAGGTGCCTGTGGGATTCTTGCGGCAAACTGTGTCCTCTGTGCAGGTAAGAGGACATAGAAAGAACTTCAACTACCTGCCCGGGGGCAGCCCCAAGAGACACGTGTCAGAAGGACCAGGCCTCCGAGGGCGTGTCTGTGATAGGTGGGCATGTGGCTCTGAGCCTCTGGACTTTCTGGGTTTTGAGCCCCAGGTGGGGGACACACAAGAACAATGAGGGGAGCTCTTGGCCAAAGGATCTAACTCCTCCAGGGAGGAATGAATCTGGCCTTCATCTGGACTCGCATGTATCGTGCTTAAGGCTTTGAGGCCAGAAAGAGTAGAACTCGGATCATGGCCCCACCACTTGCTACCCATTTAATTCTCCTGGGCTGCCTCAGTTTTCCCTACCTGTAAAATGGGGAGAAGCCATACCTGACTTAGGTTGGACATTTGAATGCAGGTGATCGAATCCAATTCAAACCGGCTGAAAAAAGAAAAAGGGGAAATGGAGACATAGTGTGTTGGCTCAGGTACTATAAATGTCAGGAAGCTGCTTCGGGCTCAGCTAGATCAAAGGACCCACCAACGTCCTGTATTCTCAGAGTTTCTTACATTCCCTAAGTTCCATTTTCTTCTGGTTTGGCTCACCCCCACGCAGTCTCTTTCCTCTGAGCTTCCCTCTGTCCCTTTCCCAGCTGGTCCCACAGAAGCCCTGGATGAGCTCTGATTGGCAAGAGCAGGTCACGGGAGCCCCCTGGATATTAGAGGTGGGGCCATCTTGCCCACCTGTGCTGACATCTCTGGGCATGATCTCCTTTAACTGGATATGGAGACAATGAAGTTGACCTTGTAACTTTACGGTGAGGATCAAGGGGTCATTTCCTGGGCCTGGTAGAAAGGGAGGTTAAGACTAAAAAACTGCAGTTGAATTGCCCCTCAGTCATTCAGAGGGAGGGAGAGAGGAGCTCACAGAGGGACAGATCGAGGCCAGAGGGTCCAGGCTCTGACCTCGGATGAGTCCCCATCTCAGCCAGCCTTGGTTTGCGAACTGAGAAGCATATGGCCTAGTATCTTACTGCTCAAGGAATGCCTGGTTTCTCCTGAAACCCTGTGTATTTTATTGCGTGCCTTTAAAATGATTATTCTGAGAAGGGATCCCATAGGCTTCGTAGACACCCGAGGGTCCATGGTGCAGGAGAGGTCAAGAGCATTGAGATTTCTTCTGGCCTCTGTCTCAGTTGCTGAGTCTCTGGATCAGGATGCCTGAGAGAGAAGAGCTCACAAGGAAGGCATTCATTCACCAAATGGAGTCCCGGAGACTGAAGGGGGGTGCGTCATGGAAACTGATAGAAACCAGGGTATTTCCCTGACTGGCCTATGCTTGGCTTGTCTGGACAGCAGCTCCTCCCCTCAGGATGTGCAGAAGGCAGCATTAGACCCTATTAAATATATACATGTGAGCACATATAAAGAGATCGATAGATAGATCATTAAGCCTAATAATACACATATGTAATTTTCTAATGATAAAAGTAATAGTCTGTAGTAAATTTGAAAAATACAATGACAAAGAGAAATGAGAATTACCTGTAATCCCACCACCTGAAGTTAACCCGTTTTCTTTCTCTACATTTTATCTCAATTCGAAATGATATTTATGGCCAGTCTAGTTTGTACTTCTTAATTCTTTGCACCCAACATTATACTTGCTTAGTTCCCATGGTAGTAAAAATATTTTCCATTTGCCTCTACCACAATTTCTTTAACTCATCTTCTATTGTTGAACATTTGGGTTTCTCATTTTCAGCATGGAAAGCAGTGCAGCGATGGCTCTTTGTTCACAAATAGATTTGTGCAGGTTCAGTGCTGTGCTTGGCATATTTTTCTAGAGGTTGAATGACTGGTTTCATGAGTAAATTATAATCTTTACACATTCTGTGTAAATATTTATCGACCCCTCCCTATGGAAGGGGACAGTGCCCATTTCGACCACACCTTCGCCAATGATTGAATATATAATTACTTTCATCTTGGCCATTTTATAAGTAAGAAATGGAACTTGTTTTAATTTGCATCTCTTTGATAACTTGTGAGGTTGACCTTTGGAAAATAAGTATATTTCTTCACTTGTGAATTTATTACATGGTCTTGACTTTGGTGAGAAGTGTCAAGGTGAAAGGCGACCAGCTCTGAGGCTTGCACCGGCATAGGGTTGCACAGGCAGCACGCCCCTATCATACCCCTCTCCGGGGGACCCAGAAAGCCAGGCAGGGACACAGGAGGGGTTGGGCCTCTGCTTCTGAAGTCACTCAAGATGGGAGTTCAAACTGCTTGCATTTGGTGATTGAGAACCTGGAGACACTAGGTTCTTAAAAATAAATAAAATGAGGGGCGCCTGGGTGGCGCAGTCGGTTAAGCATCCGACTTCAGCCAGGTCACGATCTCGCGGTCTGTGAGTTCGAGCCCCGCGTCAGGCTCTGGGCTGATGGCTCAGAGCCTGGAGCCTGCTTCCGATTCTGTGTCTCCCTCTCTCTCTGCCCCTCCCCTGTTCATGCTCTGTCTCTCTCTGTTCCAAAAATAAATAAACGTTGAAAAAAAATTTAAAAAAAAAAAAAAATAAAAAAATAAATAAAATGAATCTTTCAGAAACCTTGGAAGGGCGCCTGGGTGGTCCAGTGGGTTGAGCGTCCGACTTTGGCTCAGGTCATGATCTCTCAGTTTGTGAGTTCGAGCCCTGCATCAGGCTCTCTGCTGTCAGTGCAAAGCCCGCTTTATATCTACTGTCTCCCTCTTTCTGTCCCTCTCTCTCTCTCTCTAAAAAATAAGTAAACATTAAAAAAAAAAAAAAAAAAAGAAAACGGAATAAAAACAACAACAAAAAAAACTGCTGACTTCCTCTGAGCTCAGTCATGGGGACCAGGGGAGACAGAGCTCAGAAAGATTTCCAGATAGTGCGGGCACATAGTAGGTGTTCAGGGTACACGTGTCACTATCATTATTAGTAAAAGTAATAATAATGGTGAGAGGAAGACCATTATCTTGTCTGTGGCGCTTGGGGGAGGAAAGGAAAGCAAGGGCTGAATACACACTTCAGTCTTTAACAAGACAGATTTCTAAAATTGGAAACAAAAAGTTCAGAGTGAGTCTGTAGTCAGTTGATAGGAGCGGCCCTCGCTGGTCACCTTGGCTGTCTGCTCACTCTGTGTCTGACACGTGGCTTTCCAGGCCGTGTCACATTCAGGGCTCCCAGGCATACCGCGAGACGTGGAAAGGGCCGAGAGAATTAGGAAACTCTCCCAGGCTCGGGCAGCCAGAAAGAAGCAGGACTGATTTGAACTGAGGCCGCTCCTGGAGTCACTGCCAGACTCGGCCCTGTGTTCATGCCGCCCAGCATCCTAACAGCAACTCTGAGAAAGAAGGAGACTCCAGGAAGGAAACCGAAGTTTTAGAAAATGAACTGTCCCCATAAGAAAGAAAAGACACCGGTGGCTGCACGGTGGCTTCTGACGTGCACCAGAAAGTGTACAAGAGAAGGGAAGAAAGGCCTGTATCCAAAGATGAGGAGGAGAAGGTGCTGTGTGGAGAGAGCTAAAGACAGTCGAATGGGGGCTTTTTAACCCCTGTTCTAGCAAGAAGGAAAAATGACAGCAGTCTGCAGGTTGGGAAGGAGGTTGCAGGGAGACTAGACCAGAAGCTGCGGGCCAGCCTGGCCTTTTCGGATTTGCCCCCACTCTCCCCAGCAAGGAGACCAGCAGCACAAATAGCACAAATCTGCGCTACGAGCTTACTTGTGCCGCGCGCCGTGTTCTAAGGGCTTTATGCACACCGATTCATTTAGTCTTTACTATCCCCGGGAGGTGAGGGCTACGATTATGCCACTTTGCATGTAAGAAACTTGCCCAAGGTGTGACACAGGGGTAAGTAGCAGAGACAGAATTGGGATCCCAGTCACCCGGGTAGGAAAAGCCCTATACCTTGCAGAAGGAAACAAAGAACGTGAGTGCTGGTCCCCAGGCCCTGAGGGTCACATTCAAGACTAAAGGAACGCTAGATGAGGTTCTTGAGCTGTGGGAGTGGTCCAGAGGCAGCATGGACAGAAAGAGAAGTGCCTTCAGATGGGGAAAGGGCGGATATTCCGCTTTTCCAAGAATAGACCGCGTAAATCATAGGATGCTAGGCTGGGCATGGAGTCCCTGCCAAGTTCTAGAAAGGATTTCACAACAGATGGCGGCAAGCCCTGAGAAAAGAATGCTGATTGCCAGGCCCCAGCGTGGATTCACATGGGGAAAATCCTGCCTAATTACTGATCTGTCTTCAGGAGACACTGTGGACCCGCAGCTCTCAGACCCACGTGCCTCCAAGCCATTTACGAGGCTACACTCCTCGGTTGACACCCTCCTTGTACAGCGATTCTCCGCTAGACCCTACCCCCATGTGGCCCCACAGGGAAGAAGAGTCGAATCTCTGGGGTGCTGAGTGCCCTTGGAAAGCATCCCAGGAGTTTCCATTGGCTATGACTCACAACCGTAAACAGAGCTCCTCACAATTTTATAGGACACTTGACAAAATCTCACACTGTGTTTGGGACAAAATGGAGACACGCGTGCATGGTGAAATGGGCTTGAGACTGTTCAAGTAACCAGACTGATAAATTAATGTGAACTTGCAACAAAGCCTCTACCGTGTG